>NC_134358.1:231796395-232096395 GCF_048569485.1 Anomaloglossus baeobatrachus | reverse complement strand
CTGTGGTTGGAGTCCCCTCGCTGTGTTTCTAAAAGAACCAAGATGAACAAGTCATGGCTCTCAGAGGACTTTTCTTCCCCGGGGTCAGCCAGGGGACGGGAAAGGCACGCTTATTTTTGAGAGTGCTTCATGCAAAGCATCTTTTTCTTTTTCAAAAGGGGGCTCAACCGATGCCAGTCAAGTGGGGTGTGTGTGGCCCAGTGAGTGGCAACGAGGGAGACTGTGGTTGGAGTCCCCTCGCTGTGTTTCTAAAAGAACCAAGATGAACAAGTCATGGCTCTCAGAGGACTTTTCTTCCCCGGGGTCAGCCAGGGGACGGGAAAGGCACGCGTATTTTTGAGAGTGCTTCATGCAAAGCATCTTTTTCTTTTTCAAAAGGGGGCTCAACCGATGCCAGTCAAGTGGGGTGTGTGTGGCCCAGTGAGTGGCAACGAGGGAGACTGTGGTTGGAGTCCCCTCGCTGTGTTTCTAAAAGAACCAAGATGAACAAGTCATGGCTCTCAGAGGACTTTTCTTCCCCGGGGTCAGCCAGGGGACGGGAAAGGCACGCGTATTTTTGAGAGTGCTTCATGCAAAGCATCTTTTTCTTTTTCAAAAGGGGGCTCAACCGATGCCAGTCAAGTGGGGTGTGTGTGGCCCAGTGAGTGGCAACGAGGGAGACTGTGGTTGGAGTCCCCTCGCTGTGTTATACATGCTTTTAGAAGGGCATGACATGGCTTGGAGGTTGACTTTCATAAAATGCAAACTGTTGGCTACCAAAATGCTGCCTTTCCAACAACTGTGGTTATAGGCAATGAGGAACATACTGATGAAGATGAGACGCAGATACCCGATTGGGATGACAACTTAAATATTCGGTCAGGGCAAGAAGAAACTCGGTCTGAGGGGGAGGGGAGTGCAAACACAACAATTGATGATGAAGTTCTAGATCCCACCTACTGTCAACCCACAGTCAGACACTCGAGGAGGTCAATAGAGGCGGTGGAGGAGGATGCAACCGACGTCGAAGTAACCTGGCGCCTTCCTGGACACAGTCGGAGCACTGGTAGCACGTCTACAACTGCATCCTCAGCCACCACTCTGCCTCTGAGCATTATTCGGGGTGGATCAACAGGTCGCATGGCCTCTAAGCCTTGCCTAGCCTGGTCCTTTTTTGACATAAAAAAAGATCGGCCAAATTATGTGATCTGTAACATTTGCCATGGTTATCTTAGTAGAGGTCAAAACCTCAGCAGTTTGACAACTTCTTCCATGAATCGTCACATGAATAAATATCATATGGCCTGGTGGGAAGCTCACCGTGCTGCAATGCGGCCTAGTGGAGCCAACCATCCACCGCCTGCCCCTTCCAGGGCATCCGCGCGCTCGTCATCTTCTAGGACTGTGGGGACAGCTGTCACACCTGTATTTCCACCCACAACTTCCACCACTGTTACCGCAACAGGCAGTTTGCTTGGTAGGTCGTCAGTTGGTTTGGAAGGGGAAACAAGTGAGTGTGTACAGCTCTCTCAGACATCGATAGCACCAACTTTGGATGAAGGCAACATCATGTCTCCGCCTGCACTTTCCTCCCAAAGCTGCATTTTTCCAGGGACACCCTACTCAACACCGTCTACACACAGCAGCCAGATCTCTGTCCCTCAGATGTGGTCAAATAAAAGGCCACTTCCTTCGACCCATGACAAAGCGAAGAGGTTGACTCTATCCCTCTGTAAGCTGTTGGCTACAGAAATGCTGCCTTTCCGCCTAGTGGACACACAGGATTTTAGAGACCTTATATCTGTCGCTGTGCCCCAGTACCAGATGCCTAGTCGCCACTACTTCTCTAAGAAAGGTGTGCCCGCGCTACACCAGCATGTCGCACACAATATCACCGCTTCCTTGAGAAACTCTGTGTGTGAACGGGTGAATTTCACCACCGATACTTGGACCAGTAAGCATGGACAGGGACGTTACATGTCGCTGACTGGGCACTGGGTAACTATGGTGATAGATGGTGAAGGGTCTGCTGCACAAGTCTTGCCGTCCCCACGACTTGTGTGTCAATCCTCTGTCTGTCCAAGTTCCGCCACTGCTTCTGCATCCTCCACCTCATCTGGGTCCTCCACCTCCGCCCCAAGCCTGCCTGGTCAGGCCACCAGCGTTCTCACTGCGCAGAAGGAATCACGCACCCCTCATTACTATGCTGGCAGCAGAGCGCAACGGCATCAGGCGGTCTTTAGCTTGACATGTCTTGGGAATAAGAGTCACACAGCTGAGGAGTTGTGGTCAGCTCTGCGGTCCGAGTTTAATAAATGGTTGTCTCCACTCAACCTGCAGCCTGGTAAGGCCGTGTGCGACAATGCTGCAAACCTGGGTGCGGCCCTTCGCCTGGGCAAGGTGACACACGTGCCTTGTATGGCTCACGTGTTGAACCTTGTTGTCCAGCAATTTTTAACACACTATCCCGGCCTAGATGGCCTTCTGACCAGGGCACGGAAACTGTCTGCAGTGCTCACTTCCGCCGTTCAACCGCCGCAGCTGAGCGACTTGCATCGCTCCAGAAGTCTTTCGGCCTGCCGGTTCATCGCCTGAAATGCGATGTGGCGACACGCTGGAATTCAACTCTCCCCATGTTACAGCGACTGTGGCAGCACCGCAGAGCCCTGGTGCAATACGTCATGACGTATAGCCTGGGCCAACGAGATGCAGAGGTGGGGCAGATCACCCTGATGGAGTGATCTCAGATCAAGGACCTATGCACCCTTCTGCACAGTTTCGACATGGCGACGAATATGTTTAGCGATGACAATGCCATTATCAGCATGACGATTACAGTCATTTACATGCTGGAGCACACACTAAACACTATTCGGAGTCAGGGGGTGGGACAACAGGAAGGGGAGGAACTACAGGAGGATTCATATGCGCAAGACACAACAACATCACCAAGGTCCAGACGTTCATCATCACCAACGCGGCAGGCATGGGACCATGGGGGACAGGGATCAACAAGGGCGCATGGTAGCAGGCGAGATGTTGAGGAAGGTGCAGGAGGACATGAAGATATGGAGGACGAACTGTCCATGGACATGGAAGACTCAGCAGATTTGGGGGACCTTGGTCAAATTTAAGTTGAAAGAGGTTGGGGGGAGATGACAGAGGAAGAAAGAACGGTTAGCACCTCTATGCCACAAACACAGCGTGGACTTGGTCCGCATGGCTGCGCAAGACACATGAGTGCCTTCTTGTTGCACTACCTCCAACATGACCCTCGTATTGTCAAAATTAGAAGTGATGATGACTACTGGCTTGCCACACTATTAGATCCCCGGGACAAGTCCAAATTTTGTGACATAATTCCACCCATAGAAAGGGACGCACGTATGCAGGAGTATCAGCAGAAGCTGTTACTCGATCTTAGCTCGGCTTTTCCACCAAACAACCGTGCAGGTGAAGGGAGTGATTCTCCCAGTTGTAACTTGACAAACATGGGACGGCCTCGTCATCTTCAACAGTCTACCCGTACCAGTAGGACCGTATCTGGTGCTGGTAACAGCAATTTTATGGAATCTTTTCATAATTTTTTTAGACCCTCCTTTGCAAGGCCATCAGAGACATCAAGTGTGTCACATAGTCAACGGATGGAGAGGATGATACAGGAGTATCTCCAAATGAACATCGATGCAATGACTTTGCAAATGGAGCCTTGCTCCTTTTGTGCTTCAAATCTAGAAAAATGTCAAGAGCTCTCCAGTTACGCCTTGAAGATTTTGTCGTGTCCAGCTGCCAGCGTTGTCTCTGAACGTGTCTTCAGTGCTGCTGGGTGTGTGCTGACAGATAAGCGCACGCGTCTGTCCAGTGACAATGTGGACAGACTGACGTTCATCAAAATGAACAAGTCATGGATCCAGAAGGAATATACTACCCCTGTGTCATCCTGGGGAGAGTAAATGCTTGTGGATTTGGAATGTGCTTGATGCAAATCAAAACATCCTGTTTGCAACTAGGGCACAAGTCCTGCCACTGATGGGGTGTCTGTGTGCCCAATTTGGGGAAAAAAGGTAGACTCCGCTTGGAGTAACCCTTGCTTGCTGTGTTTTTTAAAAATGATACAAGATGAACAGATCTGAAGGCAAGATGAAGGCAACATCATGTCTCCGCCTGCACTTTTCTCACAAACCTGCATTTTTCCAGGGACACCCTACTCAACACCGTCTACAGACAGCAGCCAGATCTCTGTCCCTCAGATGTGGTCAAATAAAAGGCCACTTACTGCGACCCATGACAACGCTAAGTGGTTGACTCTATCCCTCTGTAAGCTGTTGGCTACCGAAATGCTGCCTTTACGCGTAGTGGACACACAGGATTTTACAGACCTTATGTCTGTCGCTGTGCCCCAGTACCAGATGCCCAATCACCACTGCTTCTCCAAGAAAAGCATGCCCGCGCTACACCAGCATGTCGCACACAACATCACCACTTCCTTGAGAAAATCTGTGTGCGACAGGGTGGATTTCAACACAGATACTTGGACCAGTAAGCATAGACAGGGTCATTACATGTCACTGACTGGGCACTGGCAAACTATGGTGAGAGATGGAGAAGGGTCTGCTGTACAAGTCTTGCCGTCCCCACGAGTTGTTTCAATCCTTGTTCTGTATGTAGAAGTTAATACACTGCTTCTGCCTCTTCAACCTCGTGTGGGTCCTCTACCTTGGCGCAAACCCTGTGTGGTCAGGCCACCCTTCCTTGCAACTGCGCACAAGGACTACCACACACCTCCTTACTATGCTGGCAGCAGAGCTCAATGCCATCAGGCGGTCAAAGTTTTACTTTGAAATGTATGGGAAATGTGAGTCACACCGCTATTACAGAGAATAGTAGTCAGGCAGGGTCAAAACATTAATTGAGGAACAGGAACAGAATGGGACGGCCAGGAAAGAATCAGAAAACAAGCAGAGGTGAAATGCGTATCGGCCAACAAGGTACATAAACAGCAAGCAGGAAAAGTAGTCAGGTAACAAGCACACAAAATCATAAAACTGAACTGGGGGTAAAATTAACCAGAGGTTCATAGCTATGTCTGGCAGTGGTCTGCAGACAGGATGGGCATAAAAAAGGGTGTGGTGTCTTCCCATTGGTTGTAGCTGAATGATGGTATTTCATCTGTGAGATACCCACCAGCTACATTCAGCCAGAGATTCTGCATCTGTCAAGGTAATGCAGCCCAGTGGGTGAGCATAACCTGCGTCCACCTGCGCCGCTGGCATCGACTACTCTCCCATCATCAGCACTATTCATGAAAGGAACACGTTGTCACCTGGCGACCGGAGTACAAATTGACGGAGCGGACTCCGTTGGTGACTTAACAGCCGTGTGCGGCAATGATGCAAACCTGGCTGCGGGCCATCCTCAGGGCAATGTGACACACGTGCCTTTTAGGGCTCACGTGTTGAACCGAATTCGCCAGCAATTTTTAAAACACCATCACGGCCTACATGGCCTTGTGCAGTGGGCACGCTCGCTATGTGCTCACTTCCATCGTGCGCACACAGCAGCTCAACAACTTTCATCACTCCGGAAGTCTTAGGGTCTGGCAGTTAAACGCCGTAAATGCGATGTTTCGACACGCAGGAATTTGAATCTGCACATGTTGCAGCGTGTGTGGCAGCACCGCAGAGCCCTGCTGAAATACGGTAAGACATATAGCCTGGGATAACTTGATCCAGAGGTGGTGCAGATCACGCTGCTGGAGTGGTGTCAGATCAAGGACCTATGCACCCTGCTACACAGTTTTGAAATGTCGACGAAGATGTTTAGCACTGGCAATGTCATTCTCAGCGTGACAATTCTGGTCATCTACATGATGGAGCACACTGTAATTATTATTCGGAGTCAGGTGTTGGGACAAGAGGAAGGGGAGGAAGTACAGGAGGAGTCATATGCAGAAGGGATAACAAGATCTACGAGGTCCAGATGGTCAGCGGCACCTATGCGGCAGTCATGGTGAGGGAGAGGGATTAACAAGGGCGCATAGTATCAGCAAAAAGTGTTGATGAAAGTGCAGGAGCCCATGAAGAAATGGAGGACGAACTGGCGATGGGCATGGAAGACTCAGCAGATGAGTGAGAGCTTGCTCACATTTCGGTTGTGCGAGGTTGGGGGGAGAGGGCAGAGGAAGGATGCACGATTCTCACCTCTCTGCCACCAACACACCAAGGACTTGGTCCTCCTGGATGCACAAGACACATGAGCGCCTTCTTGCTGCACTACCTACATGACCCTCGGATTGTATGAATTTGAACTAATCCTGAATACTGGGTTGCCACACTGTTAGATCCCCGGTACAAGACAAAATTTGGCGAACTAATTCCTGCCATAGAAATAGACGCAAGTATACAGGAGTATCTGCAGAATGTGGTACGCAATCTTAGATCTACTTGTCCACTAAACACCAGTGCTGCACATAGTGAATCTCAACGCTTTGTCATGGATAGGAGGAAATGGTCTTTTACTTGTCCACATCGGAGGGACCGAGGGATGGCTGCTGTGCTGAGATGGCGTTGAGTACGGTGTCCCTGCACAGTTGCACTTTTGGTCATATCCCAAAATGAGTTGAAAAAGGACAGATGCTGTTGGAAAGGGGAACAGGTGTGTTGGAAAGGGGAAAAAAGTTTTGGTCCGTGGATTTGGTGGTTAAGCAACTGTAACATTTGCTGAAGAAACAACATCTGTTACAGTGGGACTGGCAGATTTGGATAAAGTGGTATATAATCTGTGACCGATATATAACGAAAATTAATAAGAAAAGAAAGAGAAAGGTATATATCCCCATCAGCAGTCAGTGTCCACCGTGCTCCCAGTTGGAAAAGGAGAGGTTGGCAACTTGAAGGTTTGGTGGAGGATACAGAGCTGTGTGGCTATGAAACTAATAGTAGCCTGAACCGAGTTAGACGCCATTCGGATCTGGAGACTGTGAGCCCTGTTAGCGTCACAGGGTCCACATGCCCACCCAGCCCAGGAACTCCCTGTTAACAACACAGGGGCCATTGAGTACGCTGACCGTGTGCGTAGGGGCCACACCTGTGGACAGCAGGCGCATCAGCAGCAGCAGGCCTGTTAATGCCACTGGGCTGCACAAGCAGGACTGTTAGGACAGGAGCTGGTCTTAACCGTTCTGCGTTACCAACTGTGGTGGTGGCCTGCATCCACCACCCGATCCCTGCCTACCTCTGGCCTAAAGCCGCAATGGGTTCAACACATGGAGGTGTGCTCTTTCGGAGCATAATAGAAGACTGCGCACCTCCTGGTTGGCTCCAGCCCCTTTTATAACCTGGGTCCGCCCCAAACCAGGGTGAACCACAATGCACCTCCTGGAGACAAAAGTAGAGTGACACGTCATGAGTGGCATAACTAGCGTCCTATTTGGAAACGCAACTTCAATGATGACCTCATGGCTGCCATGACCCAAACACCTCACCAGTCATCGTCTGAGCATCAATAATGCGGTGACAAGTCATAGGTGTGGGCCTCTGCAAGACATTTGGGAGGACACCTGATGCCCTGTGGTCTATATGGGACCCCCACATCAGGGCCAGGGCCAAAGAGTTCATTACCGGACCTAGTCTCTGATGCAGGAAGTGCCTGAGCATGCTCAGTATCATGAAATACAGTCTCTGAAAAAAGACTATCAGCTTTAGCATGGTGTCTATGCCCAAAACAGGACTTATACCCGGCACGGAATGCAAGCACCTGTGCAAAGAGGCTTTTCACACTTAGTGTGGGAGCATGCGCTGTATCCCGAAATGAAAACTTAGCGTCAGGAATGGCACAGTCAGGCTGAGCATACTCACTAGGCGAAACACTGTAATTATGCTGCAGCTGGGGTACATCGGCACACGCATGCGCACTAGCTGCCTCTCCACACTTAGACGTGGAGGGGAAATTTGTCTTGGAGATGCTGTCTATGAACAGAAGGAAAAGCTAAAGGAAGCCTGACTTTCTATCCCTCCGAATTATCAAATGCAGCAATGAATTCCATGAGTTTGCTATAACATTAGCGTAGCAAAATGTGCATGAGGGTGTGATGTAGAGGTGCTAGAAATAGCTTGTCACCAGTGGGGCACTAATGGAATACAACAGCCAGTTCTATGATGCCACAAAATGGCAGTATTTTGTGCTATCATTATAGCTTATTAAAAACAGAGCACGAGGTTGTCATGCAGAGGTGCTGCACATAGATTTGCAGTAGTGTGAATTGACAAAAGTACAATAGCCACGTTTAGGATACAACTAGGTACAGTGAGTGTTTGCTAGTATAATGGCTGAGTTTAAAAAAGTTTGAGTGTGCAATGCAGGCAGACGTCCTGCAAATAACGTTCCAATACTGTGAATTGACAAAAGTGCAATAGCCACGTTTAGGATACAACTAGGTACAGTGAGTGTTTGCTAGTATAATGGCTGAGTTTAAAAAAGTTTGAGTGTGCAATGCAGGCAGACGTGCTGCAAATAACGTTCCAATACTGTGAATTGACAAAAGTACAATAGCCACGTTTAGGATACAACTAGGTACAGTGAGTGTTTGCTAGTATAATGGCTGAGTTTAAAAAAGTTTGAGTGTGCAATGCAGGCAGATGTCCTGCAAATAACGTTCCAATACTGTGAATTGACAAAAGTACAATAGCCACGTTTAGGATACAACTAGGTACAGTGAGTGTTTGCTAGTATAATGGCTGAGTTTAAAAAAGTTTGAGTGTGCAATGCAGGCAGACGTGCTGCAAATAACGTTCCAATACTGTGAATTGACAAAAGTACAATAGCCACGTTTAGGATACAACTAGGTACAGTGAGTGTTTGCTAGTATAATGGCTGAGTTTAAAAAAGTTTGAGTGTGCAATGCAGGCAGATGTCCTGCAAATAACGTTCCAATACTGTGAATTGACAAAAGTACAATAGCCACGTTTAGGATACAACTAGGTACAGTGAGTGTTTGCTAGTATAATGGCTGAGTTTAAAAAAGTTTGAGTGTGCAATGCAGGCAGATGTCTTGCAAATAACGTTCCAATACTGTGAATTGACAAAAGTACAATAGCCACGTTTAGGATACAACTAGGTACAGTGAGTGTTTGCTAGTATAATGGCTGAGTTTAAAAAAGTTTGAGTGTGCAATGCAGGCAGATGTCCTGCAAATAACGTTCCAATACTGTGAATTGACAAAAGTACAATAGCCACGTTTAGGATACAACTAGGTACAGTGAGTGTTTGCTAGTATAATGGCTGAGTTTAAAAAAGTTTGAGTGTGCAATGCAGGCAGACGTGCTGCAAATAACGTTCCAATACTGTGAATTGACAAAAGTACAATAGCCACGTTTAGGATACAACTAGGTACAGTGAGTGTTTGCTAGTATAATGGCTGAGTTTAAAAAAGTTTGAGCATGCAATGCAGGCAGATGTCCTGCAAATAACGTTCCAATACTGTGAATTGACAAAAGTACAATAGCCACGTTTAGGATACAACTAGGTACAGTGAGTGTTTGCTAGTATAATGGCTGAGTTTAAAAAAGTTTGAGTGTGCAATGCAGGCAGATGTCCTGCAAATAACGTTCCAATACTGTGAATTGACAAAAGTACAATAGCCACGTTTAGGATACAACTAGGTACAGTGAGTGTTTGCTAGTATAATGGCTGAGTTTAAAAAAGTTTGAGTGTGCAATGCAGGCAGACGTGCTGCAAATAACGTTCCAATACTGTGAATTGACAAAAGTACAATAGCCACGTTTAGGATACAACTAGGTACAGTGAGTGTTTGCTAGTATAATGGCTGAGTTTAAAAAAGTTTGAGTGTGCAATGCAGGCAGATGTCCTGCAAATAACGTTCCAATACTGTGAATTGACAAAAGTACAATAGCCATGTTTAGGATACAACTAGGTACAGTGAGTGTTTGCTAGTATAATGGCTGAGTTTAAAAAAGTTTGAGTGTGCAATGCAGGCAGATGTCCTGCAAATAACGTTCCAATACTGTGAATTGACAAAAGTACAATAGCCACGTTTAGGATACAACTAGGTGCAGTGAGTGTTTGCTAGTATAATGGCTGAGTTTAAAAAAGTTTGAGTGTGCAATGCAGGCAGATGTCCTGCAAATAACGTTCCAATACTGTGAATTGACAAAAGTACAATAGCCACGATTAGGATACAACTAGGTACAGTGAGTGTTTGCTAGTATAATGGCTGAGTTTAAAAAAGTTTGAGTGTGCAATGCAGGCAGACGTGCTGCAAATAACGTTCCAATACTGTGAATTGACAAAAGTACAATAGCCACGTTTAGGATACAACTAGGTACAGTGAGTGTTTGCTAGTATAATGGCTGAGTTTAAAAAAGTTTGAGTGTGCAATGCAGGCAGATGTCCTGCAAATAACGTTCCAATACTGTGAATTGACAAAAGTACAATAGCCACGTTTAGGATACAACTAGGTACAGTGAGTGTTTGCTAGTATAATGGCTGAGTTTAAAAAAGTTTGAGTGTGCAATGCAGGCAGACGTGCTGCAAACAACGTTCCAATACTGTGAATTGACAAAAGTACAATAGCCACGTTTAGGATACAACTAGGTACAGTGAGTGTTTGCTAGTATAATGGCTGAGTTTAAAAAAGTTTGAGTGTGCAATGCAGGCAGATGTCCTGCAAATAACGTTCTAATACTGTGAATTGACAAAAGTACAATAGCCACGTTTAGGATACAACTAGGTACAGTGAGTGTTTGCTAGTATAATGGCTGAGTTTAAAAAAGTTTGAGTGTGCAATGCAGGCAGATGTCCTGCAAATAACGTTCCAATACTGTGAATTAACAAAAGTACAATAGCCACGTTTAGGATACAACTAGGTACAGTGAGTGTTTGCTAGTATAATGGCTGAGTTTAAAAAAGTTTGAGTGTGCAATGCAGGCAGACGTGCTGCAAATAACGTTCCAATACTGTGAATTGACAAAAGTACAATAGCCACGTTTAGGATACAACTAGGTACAGTGAGTGTTTGCTAGTATAATGGCTGAGTTTAAAAAAGTTTGAGTGTGCAATGCAGGCAGATGTCCTGCAAATAACGTTCCAATACTGTGAATTGACAAAAGTCCAATAGCCACGTATAGGATGCCACTAGGTACACTGAGTGTTTGCTAGTATAATGGCTTCGTTATAATTAGTTGGAGTGTGCAACGCAGGCAGATGCGCTCTGCAAATGTCTTGGCACTAGTGGGACTATAGCAAAGTCCAATAGCCACGTATAGGATGCCACTAGGTACACTGAGTGTTTGCTAGTAAAATTGCTTAGTTTAAAAAAGTTGTAGTGTGCAATGCAGGCAGACGTGCTCTGCAAATGTCTTTGCACTAGTGGGACTATAGCAAAGTCCAATAGCCACGTATAGGATGCCACTAGGTACACTGAATGTTTGCTAGTATAATGGCTTACTTAGAATGAGTTGGAGTGTGCAGAGGACAAGAGGGTACAGTGGCAGGATTGTGGTGCTCTGGGTAGAGGAATGGAAGCCTGCCTTTCTATTCCCTCCTAATGGTGAAATGCAGGGAGGAAATCCCTGACCTGGGCTACACAGACGCTGTTGCTGTTTGCAGGACCTGTCACTTATGGCTCTCTGACCCTGCCGCTTTGAGCCCTTAAAAGGACTGCTAGAATGTGCTCTCCCTAAGCTGTCTAACGCTGTGTATGCAGCGCATACAGCTGTATCGGCTATAGGACTCAGGAGGACGGAGCTGCGACACTGATGTCTGACACCAAAGACGCAGAAGGCAGATAATGGCGTTCGTGAAGAAAATGTCCGGTTTTATAATGCAGGGACATGTGACATGCAGATCCTATCACACATGCCGTTGCTTCTCTGGCTCAAAGTCCACTTAGGTGTGTGTGTGTCTGTGATTGGCTGACATGCTGGCCCGCCCCACAAGACGCGCGCGCTTAGGGAAGGAAGACAAGAAAAAAAAAAAAAAAATGGCGATCGCCATTATAGAAACAGCAGTGATCTGAAGGCGCTGTTCACGCACACTATACACTGAAATGTGATAATAGTTTGATTCACAGAGTGACTTACACTATTACAGCAGAAACCAAGCTAGGATTTTGCTGTTTTTTGGCTGCTAGAACCGTTCTCGAACGTTTCTAGAACTATCGAGCTTTTGCAAAAAGCTCGAGTTCTAGTTCGATCTAGAACATGCCCCAAAATCACTCGAGCCGCGAACTGGAGAACCACGAACCACGAACCGCGCTCAACTCTAGTTAATACTAGCTTTGTTTTACTAGCTAGTATTAAGCCAGAGATTCTTAATGTCAGGCAAGTTTGACCCAGCCATTAAGAATCTCCAATAAAGGGTTAAAAAAAACCACCACACAGAGAAAAAATACTTTAATAGAAATAAATACACAGACACATTAGAGACTTCATGTTTATTACCCCCTGTTATCCCTCCACGATCCTGCTCTTCTGTCTTCTTTCTCCTTCAACACATGCAGCTCTGCTCCATCAGACAGCATGGGAGAAAGGACGCTGTGCTCCGTGCAGAAATCACTCTGTGAGAGTGACCACAGGCTGTAAGCGACGGGTTGCCATAGCAACGCTGCTCCGATCACGCGATTCCGGTGCCGCTGCGGGTGGTAGTGGTGACGTCACCGCTACCAAGCGCATTGCTATGGCAATGGTGATCTCCGTTATTGACGGGCTGACACAGTGCTCAGTGCTGCTGTCTGTTAGCGGTAACGTCACCGCTGACAGGCGGGTTACCATAGCAACGGTGCTCCGATCTTGTGATTCCCGGTGCTGCTGCGTGCTGTTAGCGGTGACATCACCGCTAACAGGCAAGTTGCTATGGCAACGGTGATCTCCGTTATTAACCGGCTGTGTCAGCCGGTCAATAACGGAACGGGGAAGCAGAACGGGGAGTCGACCGTGTGCTAGAGCATGTCGCTGGTACACGGCGATACACAAACGTGCACCGTGTACCAGAGAGATGCAATGACAGGTCCTAACATGACGCGTAATAGTGGCCGTCTCCCTTAGGAGGGGGAGGGCCCGGCAGACGGATGCTTTCATGGGCCCAGGAGGGCAGGATGTGGCGGCGGCTCTAGATTGGAGTCTGCTGGCAGCGGGTCGGGCCACAGGTACCCCTTGCAGATGGCAAGGGGGGGAGATTGGGCCAGAAGATGATGAGGCCTGCGGTGGCAGCCCATGGGATGGGACGGTTTCCAGGGTTGTCGTCGCGGGACAGAAGACGGAGCCTGGAGGGCAGTGCCCACGCGGCATACCAGGAGGACGGCCGTGTTGGTGGCGGCGCTTCGGCAGCGTCTGCGTTACCTGAGCCAGAGGTGGACAGCTCTAGCGAGGAGGAGGAGGGGGTGGCGACGTTGGAAGAATCGGATGTCTGGATGGCGGAGGAAGGCATGACTTCTATTCCAGCATACGCCGGGTCGCGGTCGGATGAGACAGCCATGGATTCAGCGGGGTTATCGGTGCAAGAGGGTAGTATTGGGGGGGCGGCTGCGGATACGGCAATGACAGAGGGGTCTGTGATTTTGAACCAGGTAGGGGGGTTCCTGCAGGGGACGGTGTATAATACGGTTGCGGGGAGTGTGCGTGCACCGTCGTTGGCAAGGACGGCATTGGCGGTGGTCGGCGCAGGTGCGGCAGGCAGATTGAGGGCGCCTGAGGCGGTAGGGGAGAATGTTCTTGCAGACATGGCAGGGGCTGTGACAGAGGAAGAGAGGGGGAAAGAAGAGGGGGATGAGGTGGTGCGTCTGGATGACAGGGGCCAAGTGCGAGGTGTATGTGTGCTTCGAAGGCCCGCTGGGGGCTCACCTGATGGAGGATGTAAGGGATAAGATTTGAAAGGGGAGAATGTAGAAATATTTTCTCTGCTACCCCTGATACAGTTTCACCTGGATAAGGTCAAGCCAAGTGACTCCAAGAAAGAGAAGGAGGGGGAGGGGAAGCGCCGTTATAGGCTCATCCCTTGTACATTTGCAACTTGGCTGCGGGCATTTGCGTTTTTTGGTGAGTGTATTGGGAGAAGGAATTGGTAAATTGTTCAGCATTGTGTGGATATATGGATGCATTTGGGGAGGCTTGTAGGTCATCTGGCGGTTTAGCCTGGCTTTGGTACGCCGAGCAATTTCGTCAGGGGAAGGTGTTGCGTACAAGTATGCGATAGGATCATACGGGCATATCCTTATGGATGCGGTTGATGGCAGCTCCTAGTCAGCCCTTTCGGGGGGCAGCTGGGTGGTCGGGAGTTGGAACCCCGGCGAACCAGACGATGGGGGATTTGTGAGCAGTATAATGAAGGGCTGTGCAAATTTGGTGCATCCTGTCATTTTAAGCACAAGTGTTCGGGCTGTGGAAGGGGACATAGTAATTCCCGCGCTTTTTGCATTCTGTCGGTGTTGGTGAATCTTCGCCTCCTTATTGGAATTGGCGCTCTGCAAGGGGACGCCAGGATGTTGTTAGTGGAAAATTGGGTAAGGAAGTGGCTTTGGGCAGGATGGGCGGGCCATTCGAGGCCCTCCTTGTCATGATTGGGTTGTTTCTCTGCTGGGGGTAGTGCCGAAAGGAGCTGAACATATTTCGGCTTATTCAAAACTTATCTTATCTGGAGGAGTCATCGGTGTATGCCGGCATTGCTCCAGAATTGTCGACGGTTTATTATGTGTCATTTGACAGAGTGCGGGATTTGGTTAAGGCGGTGAGCCGTGGAACATTGATGGCAAAGGCGGATGTGGAGGCGGCATTTAGGTTGTTACTGGTCCACCCTAGCCAGCATTTCTTGTGTTGCTGTGGGGATGGGAGTTATTACGTTGATCATTGTTTGCTGACACTCCCCCTTAGTTAAATTCAGTACTCCCGGACTGTAGAAACAAACATGACATGTTAAAACATTTCATCCCATTATGGGAGGCGCATTACTTGAACGTTACAACCTTAAACATTACTATGAGTCCAGTGTGGCTCCCTGCCGGGTGTCCATTACACTGCTCCATGGGGGACCCGCCGCGTTCAAACCCCCAACGTAGGCTCTGGGCATGCGTCAGAGCATTGATGACCCCACTCTATGCACACCGGACGGGTTTTTCTTCAGGGGTGTTGAGCACACTGGTGCTAACTATGAACAATTTAGGTGTTGGCCACCCATAGTCCAGTGGCCCAATTGTCCATTTTTGCAATCAAAGAAAAAGAAAAATATTTTGTTCACAACATGACAGACATTTCGCATAACTATTTACATTCTAATAAGTACTCTTTCCCTTATACAGTTGACTCTCTATACCTTGGAGGGGGTTGTCCCCGGGTGCTGCGTTGAGACCTGCGTAGCTCTGGTGTTTGCCCCTGACTACTTGGTGTGTCTTCTACCTCAGCACTACAGGTAGGCCTAACCCCGATAGGCAAGCGTGATGATTGCCTATGTGGTCTAAGAGTCGCCAAGGGTATGACAGGTTCACCACTGACAGGGGGTTGATCCTCCTGCTCCACTGCTGGCGTGTCATCTCGTGTTGGAGCGGACGGTTCTTTAGGTGGATTCGGAACCTCTTCTGTTTCTGGCTCGACCAACTGCGGAAACGTCAAAACTGGTACCACTATGGCATTGTTTATTCGGGTCCAAGTTTTGGGGAATTTTCCAAGGATTGTTTGGATCATCTCCCCCTCTCTCTCTTGACTTTGGGGACTTCCTTGTACTTCTTCCATTTCTCTTTGGATTCTGCACCGTTCAGGGCATGCTTTCAGGCGGTCTCGAGAGATTGCTTGATAGGTCTTGCCTTCATCCTTGCTTATGAGGTATATCTTACTGTTGTCAAAGTTGGAGGGGATAATGGTGTAGGGCTCGTTTTCCCACTGATCATCCAATTTATGCGTCCTCCACTTCTTCTTGAGGACTTGTTCTCCAGGTGCTAAGGGAGTTGCTGGGGCTGTTTGATTGTAATGCTGCTCTTGTCTCGTTCTTGCTTGAGACAGGGCCCTCTCTACGCATTCCTGGACCTTACGGTACCGCTGCTGCCGCTCTGTATCCCAATCTTCCATTTCCTGAACCGCCTCAGGTGATACAGTCCCCATCTCAAAGTCTACAGGTAACTTGCCAGGTCTGGCTCGCATCAGGTAAGCAGGGCTGCAGTTGGTCGAATTTACCGGGATATGGTTGTACAAGTCTACCAGATCTGGTAACTTTTCTGGCCATTGGTTCCTTTCTTCCAGAGGTAGAGTCTTGAGCATGTCAATAACCACATGGTTCATCTTCTCGCACAATCCATTGGTTTGGGGGTGGTACGGTGTGGTTCTGATTTTCTTACAACCGTACAGGTTACAGAACTCTTGGAACACTTCTGCCTCGAATGCAGGACCCTGATCAGTCAGTACCCTTTCAGGGTAACCGTGAGGTCGACAAAAGTAGGCCTGAAATGCTCTCGCTGCTGTTCGGGCTGTCTGGTCCTTCACGGGCACTACTACCAGGAAACGAGAGTAATGGTCCACAATGGTGAGGGCGTACACATAACCTGACCGGCTTGGTGTTAACTTCACGTGGTCCAGAGCCACCAACTCCAGGGGCTGCTTTGTGACAATTGGCTGTAGGGGAGACCTCTGGCTAGCATCATCTTTCCTCCTCAGGTTACACGGACCACAGTCTCGGCACCACTTCTCGACTGTCTTTCTCATGTTCACCCAGTAGAACCGATCACGGAGTAGGGTCTCCAACTTCTTCCACCCGAAGTGTCCTGTGGGCATCTGACAGGAGCCCTTCTATGAACTGCTCAGTTAGGAGTTTGTGTTCTTCACGTACACTCTCTGGGTCCACCTGTTTAACTGCTTTCAGGGCCTCTTGCAAGTTTAGGGCATAGTCCCTTATGCTGTCTGTGGCCCGTTGCTTGCACCCAAAGAATCTCATCTTTATCTCTGCTGCGGTGCGGGTGTCAAAAGTACTCTTTAGCTTGGCCAATATCTGGGTTACTGTCCCTTTATCTGTATCAGGCCAGGACTTCACTTCACGCTGGGCTGCGCCGGCTAGCTGTCCCATTAATATGCCCACCTTCTGGCTCTCAGTCAGAGGATACACCCGGAACAAGCTGTGCAGGCTTTCCCTGAAGTCGCTCAAGGTATGGGACTCCCCGGAGTACTGCGGTAGCCATTCTGCTCCCGGGATGTACGGCATTGTGATCAGCATTACCGGCGCTGCAGCGGGGGCTGGGGCGACGGCGACTGGGATTGCTTCGGCTGGTGCTGCGGCGTCTCGGGCTATGGCAGCCACCTGCTCTCCCTCTGAGTCGGACATCTTCCTCTCCCTTAGTGAACCTTACCAGGCTCCGTTCACTTTTCAAATTTCCTTCCGGGTCGCGCGGGGTTAACAGCGCTCTGCTCTGATGGCGCGCTCCCTTCGCGCTCTTTGTCAGGCACGCCCCCCTTCTTCCTGCGCTCGGCGAGGCTAATGGCGGCGGCGGTTTGCAGACAGTACACAGTCTTTTAAGCACAATTCCTGCAGGCGCACAGTACCCGGTGTGACCGGGCACGAAATCCTGTTCGTGACGCCAAAAGTTGACTCGCCCACCCCAGGGCTAGGGGACACCCGGTGACGGGCCAGACTAGTCCGGTGGTAGTCAGTGGTGGCTGGGCCCGGCTCCGTGGCCCTGGTGGGTGTCAGTAGAATATGTGGCTGACGACTTTAAGTTTGTGTTCGTGACGCCACCTGTGGTATGCGGCTATTAAGCCGCCACTGCTGTGTAAGGCCTCCGGGGTGATGAAGTGGAAGCAATGGTGATACTGCTCCCCACAGGTGGAGCGGTGCCCCGGGACACAGTTGGTGCTTGTGGAAGTCTATGGTGTTGTGTGACTAACACAGTGCATGGCCGACAAGCAATGAAAGAAACAGGCACAAACGGTAGTCTCTTTACCTTCTCCTCTTTTACTCGTCAGAAGTGTAGTCCAGGGAGACCGTCACAGATGGTAAAGATGGTCCGGCCGGCCTGGAAGTGCCTGGGGTGATCTTTGGCCAGTTGAGTATGAGGCCTACTCCCTAATCTTTCTTTGCTGTTTTTGGACACTGCACTTTGGGTTCGCAATTGCCCTCTTGCTGCTGGGACTGGTTGTTCGTCCCTTTTTCTGTGTGGTAGACTGCGCAGGCCCTCTCTGGTGCTTCTCTGCTGGAGTCCACACCGGGCCCTTGGAATGCAGCTGTACCTACAGATTACTTCTGGGCCAGGGGGCTTGCAGCTCTCCTGCCCTCCGGATTCAGCTACCAGGGATGGATTTTATGCCCTGGCAACCACAGACTCCGATGTCCGAGTCTCTGCTGTGCCTCTCTGCACCTCTTGCTTCACTGGGCCAAGCTATCCCAGCTCTAGGCCCCAGTTCTACAAGGCAGCACTACTCTCCGTCTGTCCTCCTTCACTCCTGTCTACAGACTAACCACTACTTCCTCCCTCCAGCCAGACTTAAGGAATGCTCCCTGAAGTTCCAGGTTCAGAGCTCCCCCTGCTGGCCGGAGGGAGAACTGTGTTGGGTGTTAACTTACTGACCAATAGATCTCCCAATTACCTCCAGGCTCAGCATTAACCCTTTGGGAGGGCAATGCTGTTGTGGCGACCAGGTCCTGGGGCGCCACAGATCCTACTAGAAGCACCCATTTTTTTCCAGAAGTGCCGTGTCCTTCTACATTAGTATTGTGAGTGAAGTCCCAGTAGCCCAATCTGGCCAGGTTTGCTGGGTTTATTCCAGGTGTCGCTCGTTTAGTTAATTTAACTGCTGGGTTGGTACTTTTGCTTCCATGGCTGTTATCGATTGGTGCTAGAAGGAGGTTGTTAAGTGGACCCTCAATTGTTGTAAGAGATGTATGGGTTCTGTACAAACATGCTCCATTAGTCTGGAGGGTCTGCTGGGGTACAAGAATGTGAAGGCTGATGCATTATTATGCAGTCTTGATGATGCTTCTCCTCCAGAACCTCCAGAAAGCCCAGTCTTTGGCTCCTTCCACTACTCCTAATTCCAAATTATTTGAACCTCTGTACCTAAGATTTCCTCTGTTACAAGAATTTCATGACTCCCTGTTGAGCGGTCACCCTGAAGGCAAAGCTCAGAAAGCTATTGCAAAAACTTTTTGGTGGCCATGTACAGTGCCTACAAGTAGTATTCAACCCCCTGCAGATTTAGCAGGTTTACACATTCGGAATTAATTTGGCATTGTGATATTTGGACTGTAGATCAGCCTGGAAGTGTGAAATGCACTGCAGCAAAAAAAAATGTTATTTCTTTTTTTTTCATTGTGATATTTGGACTGTAGATCAGCCTGGAAGTGTGAAATGCACTGCAGCAAAAAAAAATGTTATTTCTTTTTTTTTTTTTTTTTTTTTAAATTGAGAAAAGTTTATTCAGAGGGTCATTTATTATTCAACCCCTCAAACCACAAGAATTCTGTTTGGTTCCCCTAAAGTATTAAGAAGTATTTCAGGCACAAAGAACAATGAGCTTCACATGTTTGGATTAATTATCTCTTTTTCCAGCCTTTTCTGACTAATTAAGACCCTCCCCAAACTTGTGAACAGCACTCATACTTGGTCAACATGGGAAAGACAAAGGAGCATTCCAAGGCCATCAGAGACAAGATCGTGGAGGGTCACAAGGCTGGCAAGGGGTACAAAACCCTTTCCAAGGAGTTGGGCCTACCTGTCTCCACTGTTGGGAGCATCATCCAGAAGTGGAAGGCTTATGGAACTACTGTTAGCCTTCCACGGCCTGGACAGCCTTTGAAAGTTTCCACCCATGCCGAGGCCAGGCTTGTCTGAAGAGTCAAGACTAACCCAAGGACAACAAGGAAGGAGCTCCGGGAAGATCTCATGGCAGTGGGGACATTGGTTTCAGTCAATACCATAAGTAACGTACTCCACCGCAATGGTCTCCATTCCAGACGAGCCCGTAAGGTACCTTTACTTTCAAAGCGTCATGTCAAGGCTCGTCTACAGTTTGCTCATGATCACTTGGAGGACTCTGAGACAGACTGGTTCAAGGTTCTCTAATCTGATGAGACCAAGATCGAGATCTTTGGTGCCAACCACACACGTGACGTTTGGAGACTGGATGGCATTGTATACGACCCCAAGAATACCACCCTACAGTCAAGCATGGTGGTGGCAGCATCATGCTGTGGGGCTGTTTCTCAGCCAAGGGGCCTGGTCATCTGGTCCGCATCCATGGGAAGATGGATAGCACGGCCTACCTGGAGATTTTGGCCAAGAACCTCCACTCCTCCATCAAGGATCTTAAGATGGGTCGTCATTTCATCTTCCAACAAGACAACGACCCAAAGCACACAGCCAAGAAAACCAAGGCCTGGTTCAAGAGGGAAAAAATCAAGGTGTTGCAGTGGCCTAGTCAGTCTCCTGACCTTAACCCAATTGAAAACTTGTGGAAGGAGCTCAAGATTAAAGTCCACATGAGACTCCCAAAGAACCTAGATAACTTGGAGAAGATCTGCATGGAGGAGTGGGCCAAGATAACTCCAGAGACCTGTGCCGGCCTGATCAGGTCTTATAAAAGACGATTATTAGCTGTAATTGCAAACAAGGGTTATTCCACAAAATATTAAACCTAGGGGTTGAATAATAATTGACTCACACTTTTATGTTGAAAATGTATTAAAATTTAACTGAGCAACATAACTTGTTGGTTTGTAAGATTTATGCATCTGTTCATAAATCCTGCTCTTGTTTGAAGTTTGCAGGCTCTAGTTTATTTGCATCTTATCAAACCTGCTAAATCTGCAGGGGGTTGAATATTACTTGTAGGCACTGTATATATAATGATATTGGAGATTTTGTTTCCACTTGTAAAGGTTGTGTATACCATAACGTTTTGCAATTCCAAAAAGACGGTGGATAATTTGTCCATAGATTTAATTAGTGATTGTCTTTGGTGGGAAAACTGTTAGGCTATGTGCACACAGAGCGTTTTTCGCGGCGTTTTTGCATGTTTTTCGGGTGCATTTTTGGCCTCAAAACTGCATGACTTTGCTTCCCCTGCAAAGTCTATGAGTTTTCATTTTTGCTGAGTTTTTCGACGCTGGTGCGTTTTTTTTAGCGGCCAAAAACGCACAAAAACGCAGCGTCAAAAAAACGCAGCGTGTGCACAAAGCCGAAGAGTTTTCATTTTTGCTATCCGCACACAACTTTTTTTTTAAGTTGCGTTTTTAAGCTTAACAAAAAAAAATGGACATGTCAATTCTTTCCTGCGTTTTTCTGCGTTTTCCCCCCCATGCAATGCATTGGAAAAACGCAGAAAAACGTAGAGATCAAAACGCAGCAAAACGTAGCCAAAAACGCACCAAATCGCGGTAAAAACGCATGCGATCCGTCCTGCACTCTGTCTCCCGACGCTTTTCCATCGGTAATCGCTGCGTCCTCCCGGTAACCAGCAGTGATGACAGGACCTATCGTGACTAGAGTTGAGCGTGGTTCGCGGTTCTCCAGTTCGCGGTTCGAGTGATTTTGGGGGGTGTTTAAGATCGAACTAGAACTCGAGCTTTTTGCTAAAAGCTCAACAGTTCGAGTTACGTTCGAGAACGGTTCTAGCAGCAAAAGCGTAGCTTTTTACAGCTACAGTGTGCAGGGAGCCATCGCTGGCAGCCTGCGGTAAGCTGGTAACCAAGATAAACATCGGGTATCCAAGCAAAGTGCTTTGGTTAGTAACCCGATATTTATCCTAGTTACGTGTGCAGGAAGCCGACGCTTCCCCGCTCAGCCCCCCTCCTGCACGCGGCATGTACACACACACACACACACACACTCACACACACTCACACTCACCTGTCCCCAGCCATGCAGTCCACGACACTGAAGTCCTCAGCGCCACATGACCCCGCTAGGCTCCACCCACGTCGCACTCCGACGCCAGCACACATGGCTCTGCTAGGCTCCACCCACTTCGCACTATGCCGCCCACACACATGGCCCCGCTAGGCTCTGCCCACCTGGCACTCTGCACACATGGCCCTGCTAGGCTCCGCCCACCTGGCACTCTGCACACATTACCCCGTCAGGCTCCGCCCACCTGGCACTCTGCACACATGGCCCTGCTAGGCTCCGCCCACCTGGCATTCTGCACACATGGCCCCGCTAGGCTTTGCCCACCTGGCACTCTGCACACATTGCCCCGCTAGGCTCCACCCACCTGGCACTCTGCACACATGGCCCTGCTATGTTCCACCCACCTGGCACTCTGAACACATTACCCCGTTTCGGCCTGAGCCTTCGTCAGATTGGACTTATCTGCATGTAATCATGAAAAATGACAATAATCAGTATCACATAAGAGTGAGAGAACAATAACATAAACTCGAACAATGTAGAGGTACAATTGGGATGCAGCAAAAAAATTGCAACACATCAAGAAATGAAACACATGATACAAATGTCATAATACAGTACAAGGACAATATAGTAATGACAAATATGGGGTCAGAGTAGACTTAGACAGCTCTGGTACGAAAGAGATGTCAATCATAAAGTAACATGTGCAGTAGGTGTAGAGCTACAGTATGCATGGCAGAGCTAATTGGTAGACCGACTATAGAAAAAGAATGGGGAAAAAGTGGAGAAAAAGTGGAGAAAAAAATGGAGAAAAAGTGGAGAAAAAGTGGAGAAAAAGTGGAGAAAAAATGGAGAAAAAGTGGAGAAAAAGAGGAGAAAAAGTGGAGAAAAAAATGGAGAAAAAGTGGAGAAAAAGTGGAGAAAAAGTGGAGAAAAAGTGGAGGAAAAAGTGGAGAAAAAGTGGAGAAAAAGTGGAGAAAAAGTGGAGAAAAAATGGAGGAAAAAGTGGAGAGAAAGTGGAGAAAAAATGGAGAAAAAAATGTAGAAAAAGTGGAGAATAAACTGGAGAAAAAGTGGAGAAAAAGTGGAGAAAAAATGGAGAAAAAGTGGAGAAAAAATGGAGAAAAAAATGGAGAAAAAGTGGAGAAAAAGTGGAGAAAAAATGGAGAAAAAGTGGAGAAAAAATGGAGAAAAAAATGGAGAAAAAGTGGAGAAAAAGTGGAGAAAAAAAATGGAGAAAAAGTGGAGAATAAAATGGAGAAAAAGTGGGGAAGAAGTGGAGAAAAAATGGAGAAAAAGTGGAGAAAAAATGGAGAAAAAAATGGAGAAAAAGTGGAGAAAAAGTGGAGAAAAAGTGGAGAAAAAGTGGAGAAAAAGTGGAGAAAAAAATGGAGAAAAAGTGGAGAAAAAGTGGAGAAAAAGTGGAGAAAAAAATGGAGAAAAAGTGGAGAAAAAGTGGAGAAAAAAATGGAGAAAAAGTGGAGAAAAGGTGGAGAAAAAGTGGAGAAAAAAATTGAGAAAAAGTGGAGAAAAAGTGGAGAAAAAAATGGAGAAAAAGTGGAGAAAAAGTGGAGAAAAAGTGGAGAAAAAAATGAAGAAAAGGTGGAGAAAAAGTATAGAAAAAAATGGAGAAAAAGTGGAG
The DNA here is from genome assembly GCF_048569485.1 of Anomaloglossus baeobatrachus. Lineage (NCBI taxonomy): Eukaryota > Metazoa > Chordata > Amphibia > Anura > Aromobatidae > Anomaloglossus > Anomaloglossus baeobatrachus. Next base: position 232,072,939 of record NC_134358.1, on the reverse strand, counting down.
AAAAAATGGAGAAAAAAATGGAGAAAAAGTGGAAAAAAGGGGAGAAAAAGTGGAGAAAAAAATGGAGAAAAAGTGGAGAATAAGTGGAGAAAAAATGGAGAAAAAATGGAGAAAAAAGGGAGAAAAAGTGGAGAAAAAGTGAAGAAAAAGTGGAGAATATAATGGAGAAAAAGTGGAGAATATAATGGAGAAAAAGTGGAGAATAAGTGGAGAAAAAGTGGAGAAAAAGTGGAGAAAAAGTGGAGAAAAAAATGGAGAAAAAGTGGAGAAAAAGTGGAGAAAAAGTGGAAAAAAAAGTGGAGAAAAAGTGGAGAAAAAAATGGAGAAAAAGTGGAGAAAAAGTGGAGAAAAAGTGGAGAAAAAGTGGAGGAAAAAGTGGAGAAAAAGTGGAGAAAAAGTGGAGAAAAAGTGGAGAAAAAAATGGAGAAAAAGTGGAGAAAAAGTGGAGAAAAAATGGAGAAAAAATGGAGAAAAAGTGGAGAAAAAGTGGAGAAAAAGTGGAGAAAAAAAATGGAGAAAAAGTGGAGAAAAAGTGGAGAAAAAGTGGTGAAAAAAATGGAGAAAAAGTGGAGAAAAAGTGGAGGAAAAAGTGGAGAAAAAGTGGAGAAAAAGTGGAGAAAATGTGGAGAAAAACTGTTGGAAAAAATGAAGAAAAAGTGGAGAAAAAGTGGAGAAAAAGTGGAGAAAAAGTGGAGGAAAAAGTGGAGAAAAAGTGGAGAAAAAGTGGAGAAAAAATGGAGAAAAAGTGGAGAAAAAGTGGAGAAAAAATGGAGAAAAAATGGAGAAAAAAATGGAGAAAAAGTGGAGAAAAAGTGGAGAAGAAGTGGAGAAAAAAATGGAGAAAAAGTGGAGAAAAAGTGGAGAAAAAGTGGAGAAAAAGTAGAGAAAAAATGGAGAAAAAGTGGAGAAAAAATGGAGAAAAAAATGGAGAAAAAGTGGAGAAAAAGTGGAGAAAAAAATGGAGAAAAGGTGGAGAAAAAGTGGAGAATAAGTGGAGAAAAAATGGAGAAAAAATGGAGAAAAAATGGAGAAAAAGTGGAGAAAAAGTGGAGAAAAAATGGAGAAAAAGTGGAGAAAAAATGGAGAAAAAAATGGAGAAAAAGTGGAGAAAAAGTGGAGAAAAAATGGAGAAAAAAATGGAGAAAAAGTGGAGAAAAAGTGGAGAAAAAGTGGAGAAAAAGTGGAGAAAAAGTGGAGAAAAAAATGGAGAAAAAGTGGAGAAAAAGTGGAGAAAAAGTGGAGAAAAAAATGGAGAAAAAGTGGAGAAAAAGTGGAGAAAAAGTGGAGAAAAAAATGGAGAAAAAGTGGAGAAAAGGTGGAGAAAAAGTGGAGAAAAAAATTGAGAAAAAGTGGAGAAAAAGTGGAGAAAAAAATGGAGAAAAAGTGGAGAAAAAGTGGAGAAAAAGTGGAGAAAAAAATGAAGAAAAGGTGGAGAAAAAGTATAGAAAAAAATGGAGAAAAAGTGGAGAAAAAATGGAGAAAAAAATGGAGAAAAAGTGGAAAAAAGGGGAGAAAAAGTGGAGAAAAAATGGAGAAAAAGTGGAGAATAAGTGGAGAAAAAATGGAGAAAAAATGGAGAAAAAAGGGAGAAAAAGTGGAGAAAAAGTGAAGAAAAAGTGGAGAATATAATGGAGAAAAAGTGGAGAATATAATGGAGAAAAAGTGGAGAATAAGTGGAGAAAAAGTGGAGAAAAAGTGGAGAAAAAGTGGAGAAAAAAATGGAGAAAAAGTGGAGAAAAAGTGGAGAAAAAGTGGAAAAAAAGTGGAGAAAAAGTGGAGAAAAAAATGGAGAAAAAGTGGAGAAAAAGTGGAGAAAAAGTGGAGAAAAAGTGGAGGAAAAAGTGGAGAAAAAGTGGAGAAAAAGTGGAGAAAAAGTGGAGAAAAAAATGGAGAAAAAGTGGAGAAAAAGTGGAGAAAAAATGGAGAAAAAATGGAGAAAAAGTGGAGAAAAAGTGGAGAAAAAGTGGAGAAAAAAAATGGAGAAAAAGTGGAGAAAAAGTGGAGAAAAAGTGGTGAAAAAAATGGAGAAAAAGTGGAGAAAAAGTGGAGGAAAAAGTGGAGAAAAAGTGGAGAAAAAGTGGAGAAAATGTGGAGAAAAACTGTTGGAAAAAATGAAGAAAAAGTGGAGAAAAAGTGGAGAAAAAGTGGAGAAAAAGTGGAGGAAAAAGTGGAGAAAAAGTGGAGAAAAAGTGGAGAAAAAATGGAGAAAAAGTGGAGAAAAAGTGGAGAAAAAATGGAGAAAAAATGGAGAAAAAAATGGAGAAAAAGTGGAGAAAAAGTGGAGAAGAAGTGGAGAAAAAATGGAGAAAAAGTGGAGAAAAAGTGGAGAAAAAGTGGAGAAAAAGTAGAGAAAAATGGAGAAAAAGTGGAGAAAAAATGGAGAAAAAAATGGAGAAAAAGTGGAGAAAAAGTGGAGAAAAAAATGGAGAAAAGGTGGAGAAAAAGTGGAGAATAAGTGGAGAAAAAATGGAGAAAAAATGGAGAAAAAATGGAGAAAAAGTGGAGAAAAAGTGGAGAATATAATGGAGAAAAAGTGGAGAATAAAATGGAGAAAAAGTGGAGAATAAAATGGAGAAAAAGTGGAGAATAAAATGGAGAAAAAGTGGAGAATAAGTGGAGAAAAAGTAGAGAATAAAATGGAAAAAAAGTGGAGAATAAAATGGAGAAAAAGTGGAGAATAAGTGGAGAAAAAGTGGAGAAAAAGTGGAGTAAAAAGTGGAGAAAAAGTGGAGAAAAAGTGGAGAAAAAGTGGAGAAAAAGTGGAGAAAAAAGTGGAGAAAAAATGAAGAAAAAAATGGAGAAAAAGTGGAGAAAAAGTGGAGAATAAGTGGAGAAAAAGTGGAGAAAAAGTGGAGAAAAAGTGGAGAAAAAGTGGAGAAAAAGTGGAGAAAAAAATGGAGAAAAAGTGGAGAAAAAGTGGAGAAAAATGGAGAAAAAGTGGAGAAAAAATGGAGAAAAAATGGAGAAAAAGTGGAGAAAAAGTGGAGAAAAAATGGAGAAAAAGTGGAGAAAAAATGGAGAAAAAAATGGAGAAAAAGTGGAGAAAAAGTGGAGAAAAAGTGGAGAAAAAGTGGAGAAAAAAAATGGAGAAAAAGTGGAGAAAAAGTGGAGAAAAAGTGGAGAAAAAAATGGAGAAAAAGTGGAGAAAAAGTGGAGAAAAAAATGGAGAAAAAGTGGAGAAAAAGTGGAGAAAAAGTGAAGAAAAAGTGGAGAAAAAAATGGAGAAAAAGTGGAGAAAAAGTGGAGAAAAAAATGGAGAAAAAGTGGAGAAAAAGTGGAGAAAAAGTGGAGAAAAAAATGGAGAAAAAGTGGAGAAAAAGTGGAGAAAAAGTAGAGGAAAAAATGGAGAAAAAGTGGAGAAAAAATGGAGAAAAAAATGGAGAAAAAGTGGAGAAAAAGTGGAGAAAAAAATGGAGAAAAGGTGGAGAAAAAGTGGAGAATAAGTGGAGAAAAAATGGAGAAAAAATGGAGAAAAAATGGAGAAAAAGTGGAGAAAAAGTGGAGAAAAAGTGGAGAATATAATGGAGAAAAAGTGGAGAATAAAATGGAGAAAAAGTGGAGAATAAAATGGAGAAAAAGTGGACAATAAAATGGAGAAAAAGTGGAGAATAAGTAGAGAAAAAGTAGAGAATAAAATGGAAAAAAAGTGGAGAATAAAATGGAGAAAAAGTGGAGAATAAGTGGAGAAAAAGTGGAGAAAAAGTGGAGGAAAAAGTGGAGAAAAAGTGGAGAAAAAGTGGAGAAAAAGTGGAGAAAAAAGTGGAGAAAAAATGAAGAAAAAAATGGAGAAAAAGTGGAGAATAAGTGGAGAAAAAGTGGAGAAAAAGTGGAGAAAAAGTGGAGATAATAATGGAGAAAAAGTGGAGAAAAAGTGGAGAAAAAATGGAGAAAAAGTGGAGAAAAAATGGAGAAAAAAATGGAGAAAAAGTGGAGAAAAAGTGGAGAAAAAATGGAGAAAAAGTGGAGAAAAAATGGAGAAAAAAATGGAGAAAAAGTGGAGAAAAAGTGGAGAAAAAGTGGAGAAAAAGTGGAGAAAAAAATGGAGAAAAAGTGGAGAAAAAGTGGAGAAAAAGTGGAGAAAAAAATGGAGAAAAAGTGGAGAAAAAGTGGAGAAAAAGTGGAGAAAAAAATGGAGAAAAAGTGGAGAAAAAGTGGAGAAAAATGGAGAAAAAGTGGAGAAAAAATGGAGAAAAAATGGAGAAAAAGTGGAGAAAAAGTGGAGAAAAAATGGAGAAAAAGTGGAGAAAAAATGGAGAAAAAAATGGAGAAAAAGTGGAGAAAAAGTGGAGAAAAAGTGGAGAAAAAGTGGAGAAAAAAAATGGAGAAAAAGTGGAGAAAAAGTGGAGAAAAAGTGGAGAAAAAAATGGAGAAAAAGTGGAGAAAAAGTGGAGAAAAAAATGGAGAAAAAGTGGAGAAAAAGTGGAGAAAAAGTGAAGAAAAAGTGGAGAAAAAAATGGAGAAAAAGTGGAGAAAAAGTGGAGAAAAAAATGGAGAAAAAGTGGAGAAAAAGTGGAGAAAAAGTGGAGAAAAAAATGGAGAAAAAGTGGAGAAAAAGTGGAGAAAAAGTAGAGAAAAAATGGAGAAAAAGTGGAGAAAAAATGGAGAAAAAAATGGAGAAAAAGTGGAGAAAAAGTGGAGAAAAAAATGGAGAAAAGGTGGAGAAAAAGTGGAGAATAAGTGGAGAAAAAATGGAGAAAAAATGGAGAAAAAATGGAGAAAAAGTGGAGAAAAAGTGGAGAAAAAGTGGAGAATATAATGGAGAAAAAGTGGAGAATAAAATGGAGAAAAAGTGGAGAATAAAATGGAGAAAAAGTGGACAATAAAATGGAGAAAAAGTGGAGAATAAGTAGAGAAAAAGTAGAGAATAAAATGGAAAAAAAGTGGAGAATAAAATGGAGAAAAAGTGGAGAATAAGTGGAGAAAAAGTGGAGAAAAAGTGGAGGAAAAAGTGGAGAAAAAGTGGAGAAAATAATGGAGAAAATAATGGAGAAAAAGTGGAGAAAAAATGAAGAAAAAAATGGAGAAAAAGTGGAGAATAAGTGGAGAAAAAGTGGAGAAAAAGTGGAGAAAAAGTGGAGAAAAAGTGGAGAAAATAATGGAGAAAAAGTGGAGAAAAAGTGGAGAAAAAATGGAGAAAAAGTGGAGAAAAAATGGAGAACAAAATGGAGAAAAAATGGAGAAAAAGTGGAGAAAAAATGGAGAAAAAGTGGAGAAAAAATGGAGAAAAAAATGGAGAAAAAGTGGAGAAAAAGTGGAGAAAAAGTGGAGAAAAAGTGGAGAAAAAAATGGAGAAAAAGTGGAGAAAAAGTGGAGAAAAAGTGGAGAAAAAAATGGAGAAAAAGTGGAGAAAAAGTGGAGAAAAAGTGGAGAAAAAAATGGAGAAAAAGTGGAGAAAAAGTGGAGAAAAAGTGGAGAAAAAAATTGAGAAAAAGTGGAGAAAAAGTGGAGAAAAAAATGGAGAAAAAGTGGAGAAAAAGTGGAGAAAAAAATGAAGAAAAGGTGGAGAAAAAGTATAGAAAAAAATGGAGAAAAAGTGGAGAAAAAATGGAGAAAAAAATGGAGAAAAAGTGGAGAAAAAGTGGAGAAAAAGTGGAGAAAAAGTGGAGAAAAAAATGGAGAAAAAGTGGAGAAAAAGTGGAGAAAAAATGGAGAAAAAATGGAGAAAAAGTGGAGAAAAAGTGGAGAAAAAAAATGGAGAAAAAGTGGAGAAAAAGTGGAGAAAAAGTGGTGAAAAAAATGGAGAAAAAGTGGAGAAAAAGTGGAGGAAAAAGTGGAGAAAAAGTGGAGAAAAAGTGGAGAAAAAGTGGAGAAAAAGTGGAGGAAAAAGTGGAGAAAAAGTGGAGAAAAAGTGGAGAAAAAGTGGAGAAAAAAATGGAGAAAAACTGGAGAAAAAATGGAGAAAAAATGGAGAAAAAGTGGAGAAAAAGTGGAGAAAAAGTGGAGAAAAAAAATGGAGAAAAAGTGGAGAAAAAGTGGAGAAAAAGTGGTGAAAAAAATGGAGAAAAAGTGGAGAAAAAGTGGAGGAAAAAGTGGAGAAAAAGTGGAGAAAAAGTGGAGAAAAAGTGGAGAAAAAGTGGAGAAAAAGTGGAGAAAAACTGTTGGAAAAAATGAAGAAAAAGTGGAGAAAAAGTGGAGAAAAAGTGGAGAAAAAGTGGAGGAAAAAGTGGAGAAAAAGTGGAGAAAAAGTGGAGAAAAAATGGAGAAAAAGTGGAGAAAAAGTGGAGAAAAAATGGAGAAAAAATGGAGAAAAAAATGGAGAAAAAGTGGAGAAAAAGTGGAGAAGAAGTGGAGAAAAAAATGGAGAAAAAGTGGAGAAAAAGTGGAGAAAAAGTGGAGAAAAAGTAGAGAAAAAATGGAGAAAAAGTGGAGAAAAAATGGAGAAAAAAATGGAGAAAAAGTGGAGAAAAAGTGGAGAAAAAAATGGAGAAAAGGTGGAGAAAAAGTGGAGAATAAGTGGAGAAAAAATGGAGAAAAAATGGAGAAAAAATGGAGAAAAAGTGGAGAAAAAGTGGAGAATATAATGGAGAAAAAGTGGAGAATAAAATGGAGAAAAAGTGGAGAATAAAATGGAGAAAAAGTGGAGAATAAAATGGAGAAAAAGTGGAGAATAAGTGGAGAAAAAGTAGAGAATAAAATGGAAAAAAAGTGGAGAATAAAATGGAGAAAAAGTGGAGAATAAGTGGAGAAAAAGTGGAGAAAAAGTGGAGGAAAAAGTGGAGAAAAAGTGGAGAAAAAGTGGAGAAAAAGTGGAGAAAAAAGTGGAGAAAAAATGAAGAAAAAAATGGAGAAAAAGTGGAGAAAAAGTGGAGAATAAGTGGAGAAAAAGTGGAGAAAAAGTGGAGAAAAAGTGGAGAAAAAGTGGAGAAAAAGTGGAGAAAAAAATGGAGAAAAAGTGGAGAAAAAGTGGAGAAAAAATGGAGAAAAAGTGGAGAAAAAATGGAGAAAAAATGGAGAAAAAGTGGAGAAAAAGTGGAGAAAAAATGGAGAAAAAGTGGAGAAAAAATGGAGAAAAAAATGGAGAAAAAGTGGAGAAAAAGTGGAGAAAAAGTGGAGAAAAAGTGGAGAAAAAAAATGGAGAAAAAGTGGAGAAAAAGTGGAGAAAAAGTGGAGAAAAAAATGGAGAAAAAGTGGAGAAAAAGTGGAGAAAAAAATGGAGAAAAAGTGGAGAAAAAGTGGAGAAAAAGTGAAGAAAAAGTGGAGAAAAAAATGGAGAAAAAGTGGAGAAAAAGTGGAGAAAAAAATGGAGAAAAAGTGGAGAAAAAGTGGAGAAAAAGTGGAGAAAAAAATGGAGAAAAAGTGGAGAAAAAGTGGAGAAAAAGTGGAGAAAAAGTAGAGAAAAAATGGAGAAAAAGTGGAGAAAAAATGGAGGAAAAAATGGAGAAAAAGTGGAGAAAAAGTGGAGAAAAAAATGGAGAAAAAGTGGAGAAAAAGTGGAAAATATAATGGAGAAAAAGTGGAGAATAAAATGGAGAAAAAGTGGAGAATAAAATGGAGAAAAAGTGGACAATAAAATGGAGAAAAAGTGGAGAATAAGTGGAGAAAAAGTAGAGAATAAAATGGAAAAAAAGTGGAGAATAAAATGGAGAAAAAGTGGAGAATAAGTGGAGAAAAAGTGGAGAAAAAGTGGAGGAAAAAGTGGAGAAAAAGTGGAGAAAAAGTGGAGAAAAAGTGGAGAAAAAAGTGGAGAAAAAATGAAGAAAAAAATGGAGAAAAAGTGGAGAAAAAGTGGGGAATAAGTGGAGAAAAAGTGGAGAAAAAGTGGAGAAAAAGTGGAGAAAAAGTGGAGAAAATAATGGAGAAAAAGTGGAGAAAAAGTGGAGAAAAAATGGAGAAAAAGTGGAGAAAAAGTGGAGAAAAAAATGGAGAAAAAGTGGAGAAAAAGTGGAGAAAAAATGGAGAAAAAGTGGAGAAAAAATGGAGAAAAAAATGGAGAAAAAGTGGAGAAAAAGTGGAGAAAAAGTGGAGAAAAAAATGGAGAAAAAGTGGAGAAAAAGTGGAGAAAAAGTGGAGAAAAAAATGGAGAAAAAGTGGAGAAAAAGTGGAGAAAAAGTGGAGAAAAAAATGGAGAAAAAGTGGAGAAAAAGTGGAGAAAAAGTGGAGAAAAAAATTGAGAAAAAGTGGAGAAAAAGTGGAGAAAAAAATGGAGAAAAAGTGGAGAAAAAGTGGAGAAAAAAATGAAGAAAAGGTGGAGAAAAAGTATAGAAAAAAATGGAGAAAAAGTGGAGAAAAAATGGAGAAAAAAATGGAGAAAAAGTGGAGAAAAAGTGGAGAAAAAGTGGAGAAAAAAATGGAGAAAAAGTGGAGAATAAGTGGAGAAAAAATGGAGAAAAAATGGAGAAAAAAGGGAGAAAAAGTGGAGAAAAAGTGAAGAAAAAGTGGAGAATATAATGGAGAAAAAGTGGAGAATATAATGGAGAAAAAGTGGAGAATAAGTGGAGAAAAAGTGGAGAAAAAAATGGAGAAAAAGTGGAGAATAAAATGGAGAAAAAGTGGAGAATAAGTGGAGAAAAAGTGGAGAATAAAATGGAGAAAAATTGGAGAATAAGTGGAGAAAAAGTGGAGAAAAAGTGGAGGAAAAAGTGGAGAAAAAGTGGAGAAAAAGTGGAGAAAAAGTGGAGAAAAAATGGAGAAAAAAATGGAGAAAAAGTGGAGAAAAAGTGGAGAAAAAAATGGAGAAAAAGTGGAGAAAAAGTGGAGAAAAAGTGGAGAATAAGTGGAGAATAAGTGGAGAAAAAGTGGAGAAAAAGTGGAGAAAAAAATGGAGAAAAAGTGGAGAAAAAGTGGAGAAAAAGTGGAGGAAAAGTGGAGAAAAAATGGAGAAAATGTGGAGAAAAAGTAGAGAAAAAAATAGAGAAAAAGTGGAGAAAAGGTGGAGAAAAAGTGGAGAAAAAGTGGAGAAAAAAAATGGAGAAAAAGTGGAGAAAAAGTGGAGAAAAAGTGGGGAAAAAGTGGAGAAAAAGTGGAGAAAAAAATGGAGAAAAAGTGGAGAAAAAATGGAGAAAAAGTGGAGAAAAAATGGAGAAAAAATGTAGAAAAAGTGGAGAAAAAGTGGAGAAAAAATGGAGAAAAAGTGGAGAAAAAGTGGAGAAAAAGTGGAGAAAAAAATGGAGAAAAAGTGGAGAAAAAGTGGAGAAAAAATGGAGAAAAAGTGGAGAAAAAGTGGAGAAAAAGTGAAGAAAAAGTGGAGAAAAAAATGGAGAAAAAGTGGAGAAAAAGTGGAGAAAAAAATGGAGAAAAAGTGGAGAAAAAGTGGAGAAAAAGTGGAGAAAAAAATGGAGAAAAAGTGGAGAAAAAGTGGAGAAAAAGTGGAGAAAAAGTAGAGAAAAAATGGAGAAAAAGTGGAGAAAAAATGGAGAAAAAAATGGAGAAAAAGTGGAGAAAAAGTGGAGAAAAAAATGGAGAAAAGGTGGAGAAAAAGTGGAGAAAAAGTGGAGAAAAAGTGGAGAAAAAGTGGAGAATATAATGGAGAAAAAGTGGAGAATAAAATGGAGAAAAAGTGGAGAATAAAATGGAGAAAAAGTGGACAATAAAATGGAGAAAAAGTGGAGAATAAGTGGAGAAAAAGTAGAGAATAAAATGGAAAAAAAGTGGAGAATAAAATGGAGAAAAAGTGGAGAATAAGTGGAGAAAAAGTGGAGAAAAAGTGGAGGAAAAAGTGGAGAAAAAGTGGAGAAAAAGTGGAGAAAAAGTGGAGAAAAAAGTGGAGAAAAAATGAAGAAAAAAATGGAGAAAAAGTGGAGAAAAAGTGGAGAATAAGTGGAGAAAAAGTGGAGAAAAAGTGGAGAAAAAGTGGAGAAAAAGTGGAGAAAATAATGGAGAAAAAGTGGAGAAAAAGTGGAGAAAAAATGGAGAAAAAAATGGAGAAAAAGTGGAGAAAAAGTGGAGAAAAAGGAGAAAAAGTGGAGAAAAAATGGAGAAAAATTGGAGAAAAGTGGAGAAAAGTGGAGAAAGTGGAGAATTGAGAAAAAGTGGTGAAAAAGTGGAGAAAAAGTGGAGAGAAAAAATGGAGAAAAGTGGAGAAAAGTGGAGAAAAGTGGAGAAAAAAGGGAGAAAAAGTGGAGAAAATGGAGAAAAATGGAGAAAAGTGGAGAAAAAGTGGAGAATAAGTGGAGAAAAAGTGGAGAAAAAAATGGAGAAAAAGTGGAGAATAAAATGGAGAAAAAGTGGAGAATAAGTGGAGAAAAAGTGGAGAATAAAATGGAGAAAAATTGGAGAATAAGTGGAGAAAAAGTGGAGAAAAAGTGGAGAAAAAGTGGAGGAAAAAGTGGAGAAAAAGTGGAGAAAAAGTGGAGAAAAAGTGGAGAAAAAATGGAGAAAAAATTGGAGAAAAAGTGGAGAAAAAGTGGAGAAAAAAATGGAGAAAAAGTGGAGAAAAAGTGGAGAAAAAGTGGAGAAAAAGTGGAGAATAAGTGGAGAAAAAGTGGAGAAAAAAATGGAGAAAAAGTGGAGAATAAAATGGAGAAAAAGTGGAGAATAAGTGGAGAAAAAGTGGAGAATAAAATGGAGAAAAATTGGAGAATAAGTGGAGAAAAAGTGGAGAAAAAGTGGAGAAAAAGTGGAGGAAAAAGTGGAGAAAAAGTGGAGAAAAAGTGGAGAAAAAATGGAGAAAAAAATGGAGAAAAAGTGGAGAAAAAGTGGAGAAAAAAATGGAGAAAAAGTGGAGAAAAAGTGGAGAAAAAGTGGAGAATAAGTGGAGAATAAGTGGAGAAAAAGTGGAGAAAAAGTGGAGAAAAAGTGGAGAAAAAAATGGAGAAAAAGTGGAGAAAAAGTGGAGAAAAAGTGGAGAAAAAGTGGAGAAGAAATGTAGAAAATGTGGAGAAAAAGTGGAGAAAAAAATGGAGAAAAAGTAGAGAAAAGGTGGAGAAAAAGTGTAGAAAAAGTGGAGAAAAAAAATGGAGAAAAAGTGGAGAAAAAGTGGAGAAAAAGTGGGGAAAAAGTGGAGAAAAAGTGGTGAAAAAAATGGAGAAAAAGTGGAGAAAAAGTGGAGAAAAAGTGGAGAAAAAGTGGAGGAAAAAGTGGAGAAAAAGTGGAGAAAAAGTGGAGAAAAAGTGGAGAAAAAAATGGAGAAAAAGTGGAGAAAAAGTGGAGAAAAAGTAGAAAAAAAGTGGAGAAAAAGTGGAGAAAAAAATGGAGAAAAAGTGGAGAAAAAGTGGAGAAAAAGTGGAGAAAAAGTGGAGGAAAAAGTGGAGAAAAAGTGGAGAATAAGTGGAGAAAAAATGGAGAAAAAATGGAGAAAAAAGGGAGAAAAAGTGGAGAAAAAGTGAAGAAAAAGTGGAGAATATAATGGAGAAAAAGTGGAGAATAAGTGGAGAAAAAGTGGAGAAAAAAATGGAGAAAAAGTGGAGAATAAAATGGAGAAAAAGTGGAGAATAAGTGGAGAAAAAGTGGAGAATAAAATGGAGAAAAAGTGGAGAAAAAGTGGAGAAAAAAATGGAGAAAAAGTGGAGAAAAAGTGGAGAAAAAGTGGAGAAAAAAATGAAGAAAAGGTGGAGAAAAAGTATAGAAAAAAATGGAGAAAAAGTGGAGAAAAAATGGAGAAAAAAATGGAGAAAAAGTGGAGAAAAAGTGGAGAAAAAGTGGAGAAAAAAATGGAGAAAAAGTGGAGAATAAGTGGAGAAAAAATGGAGAAAAAATGGAGAAAAAAGGGAGAAAAAGTGGAGAAAAAGTGAAGAAAAAGTGGAGAATATAATGGAGAAAAAGTGGAGAATAAGTGGAGAAAAAGTGGAGAAAAAAATGGAGAAAAAGTGGAGAATAAAATGGAGAAAAAGTGGAGAATAAGTGGAGAAAAAGTGGAGAATAAAATGGAGAAAAATTGGAGAATAAGTGGAGAAAAAGTGGAGAAAAAGTGGAGAAAAAGTGGAGGAAAAAGTGGAGAAAAAGTGGAGAAAAAGTGGAGAAAAAGTGGAGAAAAAATGGAGAAAAAATTGGAGAAAAAGTGGAGAAAAAGTGGAGAAAAAAATGGAGAAAAAGTGGAGAAAAAGTGGAGAAAAAGTGGAGAAAAAGTGGAGAATAAGTGGAGAAAAAGTGGAGAAAAAAATGGAGAAAAAGTGGAGAATAAAATGGAGAAAAAGTGGAGAATAAGTGGAGAAAAAGTGGAGAATAAAATGGAGAAAAATTGGAGAATAAGTGGAGAAAAAGTGGAGAAAAAGTGGAGAAAAAGTGGAGGAAAAAGTGGAGAAAAAGTGGAGAAGAAGTGGAGAAAAAATAGAGAAAAAAATATAGAAAAAGTGGAGAAAAAGTGGAGAAAAAAATGGAGAAAAAGTGGAGAAAAAGTGGAGAAAAAGTGGAGAATAAGTGGAGAATAAGTGGAGAAAAAGTGGAGAAAAAGTGGAGAAAAAGTGGAGAAAAAAATGGAGAAAAAGTGGAGAAAAAGTGGAGAAAAAGTGGAGAAACAGTGGAGAAGAAATGTAGAAAATGTGGAGAAAAAGTGGAGAAAAAAATGGAGAAAAAGTAGAGAAAAGGTGGAGAAAAAGTGTAGAAAAAGTGGAGAAAAAAATGGAGAAAAAGTGGAGAAAAAGTGGAGAAAAAGTGGGGAAAAAGTGGAGAAAAAGTGGTGAAAAAAATGGAGAAAAAGTGGAGAAAAAGTGGAGAAAAAGTGGAGAAAAAGTGGAGGAAAAAGTGGAGAAAAAGTGGAGAAAAAGTGGAGAAAAAGTGGAGAAAAAAATGGAGAAAAAGTGGAGAAAAAGTGGAGAAAAAGTAGAAAAAAAGTGGAGAAAAAGTGGAGAAAAAAATGGAGAAAAAGTGGAGAAAAAGTGGAGAAAAAGTGGAGAAAAAGTGGAGGAAAAAGTGGAGAAAAAGTGGAGAATAAGTGGAGAAAAAATGGAGAAAAAATGGAGAAAAAAGGGAGAAAAAAATGGAGAAAAAGTGGAGAAAAAGTGGAGAAAAAGTGGAGAAAAAAATGGAGAAAAAGTGGAGAATAAGTGGAGAAAAAATGGAGAAAAAATGGAGAAAAAAGGGAGAAAAAGTGGAGAAAAAGTGAAGAAAAAGTGGAGAATATAATGGAGAAAAAGTGGAGAATAAGTGGAGAAAAAGTGGAGAAAAAAATGGAGAAAAAGTGGAGAATAAAATGGAGAAAAAGTGGAGAATAAGTGGAGAAAAAGTGGAGAATAAAATGGAGAAAAATTGGAGAATAAGTGGAGAAAAAGTGGAGAAAAAGTGGAGAAAAAGTGGAGGAAAAAGTGGAGAAAAAGTGGAGAAAAAGTGGAGAAAAAGTGGAGAAAAAATGGAGAAAAAATTGGAGAAAAAGTGGAGAAAAAGTGGAGAAAAAAATGGAGAAAAAGTGGAGAAAAAGTGGAGAAAAAGTGGAGAAAAAGTGGAGAATAAGTGGAGAAAAAGTGGAGAAAAAAATGGAGAAAAAGTGGAGAATAAAATGGAGAAAAAGTGGAGAATAAGTGGAGAAAAAGTGGAGAATAAAATGGAGAAAAATTGGAGAATAAGTGGAGAAAAAGTGGAGAAAAAGTGGAGAAAAAGTGGAGGAAAAAGTGGAGAAAAAGTGGAGAAGAAGTGGAGAAAAAATAGAGAAAAAATATAGAAAAAGTGGAGAAAAAGTGGAGAAAAAAATGGAGAAAAAGTGGAGAAAAAGTGGAGAAAAAGTGGAGAATAAGTGGAGAATAAGTGGAGAAAAAGTGGAGAAAAAGTGGAGAAAAAGTGGAGAAAAAAATGGAGAAAATGTGGAGAAAAAGTGGAGAAAAAGTGGAGAAAAAGTGGAGAAGAAATGTAGAAAATGTGGAGAAAAAGTGGAGAAAAAAATGGAGAAAAAGTAGAGAAAAGGTGGAGAAAAAGTGTAGAAAAAGTGGAGAAAAAAATGGAGAAAAAGTGGAGAAAAAGTGGAGAAAAAGTGGGGAAAAAGTGGAGAAAAAGTGGTGAAAAAAATGGAGAAAAAGTGGAGAAAAAGTGGAGAAAAAGTGGAGAAAAAGTGGAGGAAAAAGTGGAGAAAAAGTGGAGAAAAAGTGGAGAAAAAGTGGAGAAAAAAATGGAGAAAAAGTGGAGAAAAAGTGGAGAAAAAGTAGAAAAAAGTGGAGAAAAAGTGGAGAAAAAATGGAGAAAAAGTGGAGAAAAAGTGGAGAAAAAGTGGAGAAAAAGTGGAGGAAAAAGTGGAGAAAAAGTGGAGAATAAGTGGAGAAAAAATGGAGAAAAAATGGAGAAAAAAGGGAGAAAAAGTGAAGAAAAAGTGAAGAAAAAGTGGAGAATATAATGGAGAAAAGTGGAGAATAAGTGGAGAAAAAGTGGAGAATAAAATGGAGAAAAAGTGGAGAAAAAGTGGAGAAAAAATGGAGAAAAAGTGGAGAATAAAATGGAGAAAAAGTGGAGAATAAGTGGAGAAAAAGTGGAGAATAAAATGGAGAAAAAGTGGAGAAAAAGTGGAGAAAAAAATGGAGAAAAAGTGGAGAAAAAGTGGAGAAAAAGTGGAGAAAAAAATGAAGAAAAGGTGGAGAAAAAGTATAGAAAAAAATGGAGAGAAAGTGGAGAAAAAATGGAGAAAAAAATGGAGAAAAAGTGGAGAAAAAGTGGAGAAAAAGTGGAGAAAAAAATGGAGAAAAAGTGGAGAATAAGTGGAGAAAAAATGGAGAAAAAATGGAGAAAAAAGGGAGAAAAAGTGGAGAAAAAGTGAAGAAAAAGTGGAGAATATAATGGAGAAAAAGTGGAGAATAAGTGGAGAAAAAGTGGAGAAAAAAATGGAGAAAAAGTGGAGAATAAAATGGAGAAAAAGTGGAGAATAAGTGGAGAAAAAGTGGAGAATAAAATGGAGAAAAATTGGAGAATAAGTGGAGAAAAAGTGGAGAAAAAGTGGAGAAAAAGTGGAGGAAAAAGTGGAGAAAAAGTGGAGAAAAAGTGGAGAAAAAGTGGAGAAAAAATGGAGAAAAAATTGGAGAAAAAGTGGAGAAAAAGTGGAGAAAAAAATGGAGAAAAAGTGGAGAAAAAGTGGAGAAAAAGTGGAGAAAAAGTGGAGAATAAGTGGAGAAAAAGTGGAGAAAAAAATGGAGAAAAAGTGGAGAATAAAATGGAGAAAAAGTGGAGAATAAGTGGAGAAAAAGTGGAGAATAAAATGGAGAAAAATTGGAGAATAAGTGGAGAAAAAGTGGAGAAAAAGTGGAGAAAAAGTGGAGGAAAAAGTGGAGAAAAAGTGGAGAAGTGGAGAAAAAATAGAGAAAAAAATATAGAAAAAGTGGAGAAAAAGTGGAGAAAAAAATGGAGAAAAAGTGGAGAAAAAGTGGAGAAAAAGTGGAGAATAAGTGGAGAATAAGTGGAGAAAAAGTGGAGAAAAAGTGGAGAAAAAGTGGAGAAAAAAATGGAGAAAAAGTGGAGAAAAAGTGGAGAAAAAGTGGAGAAAAAGTGGAGAAGAAATGTAGAAAATGTGGAGAAAAAGTGGAGAAAAAAATGGAGAAAAAGTAGAGAAAAGGTGGAGAAAAAGTGTAGAAAAAGTGGAGAAAAAAAATGGAGAAAAAGTGGAGAAAAAGTGGAGAAAAAGTGGGGAAAAAGTGGAGAAAAAGTGGTGAAAAAAATGGAGAAAAAGTGGAGAAAAAGTGGAGAAAAAGTGGAGAAAAAGTGGAGGAAAAAGTGGAGAAAAAGTGGAGAAAAAGTGGAGAAAAAGTGGAGAAAAAAATGGAGAAAAAGTGGAGAAAAAGTGGAGAAAAAGTAGAAAAAAGTGGAGAAAAAGTGGAGAAAAAAATGGAGAAAAAGTGGAGAAAAAGTGGAGAAAAAGTGGAGAAAAAGTGGAGGAAAAAGTGGAGAAAAAGTGGAGAATAAGTGGAGAAAAAATGGAGAAAAAATGGAGAAAAAAGGGAGAAAAAGTGAAGAAAAAGTGAAGAAAAAAGTGGAGAATAAGTGGAGAAAAAGTGGAGAAAAAAATGGAGAAAAAGTGGAGAATAAAATGGAGAAAAAGTGGAGAATAAGTGGAGAAAAAGTGGAGAATAAAATGGAGAAAAATTGGAGAATAAGTGGAGAAAAAGTGGAGAAAAAGTGGAGAAAAAGTGGAGGAAAAAGTGGAGAAAAAGTGGAGAAAAAGTGGAGAAAAAGTGGAGAAAAAATGGAGAAAAAAATGGAGAAAAAGTGGAGAAAAAGTGGAGAAAAAAATGGAGAAAAAGTGGAGAAAAAGTGGAGAAAAAGTGGAGAAAAAGTGGAGAATAAGTGGAGAAAAAGTGGAGAAAAAATGGAGAAAAAGTGGAGAATAAAATGGAGAAAAAGTGGAGAATAAGTGGAGAAAAAGTGGAGAATAAAATGGAGAAAAATTGGAGAATAAGTGGAGAAAAAGTGGAGAAAAAGTGGAGAAAAAGTGGAGGAAAAAGTGGAGAAAAAGTGGAGAAAAAGTGGAGAAAAAATGGAGAAAAAAATGGAGAAAAAGTGGAGAAAAAGTGGAGAAAAAAATGGAGAAAAAGTGGAGAAAAAGTGGAGAAAAAGTGGAGAATAAGTGGAGAATAAGTGGAGAAAAAGTGGAGAAAAAGTGGAGAAAAAGTGGAGAAAAAAATGGAGAAAAAGTGGAGAAAAAGTGGAGAAAAAGTGGAGAAAAAGTGGAGAAGAAATGTAGAAAATGTGGAGAAAAAGTGGAGAAAAAAATGGAGAAAAAGTAGAGAAAAGGTGGAGAAAAAGTGTAGAAAAAGTGGAGAAAAAAAATGGAGAAAAAGTGGAGAAAAAGTGGAGAAAAAGTGGGGAAAAAGTGGAGAAAAAGTGGTGAAAAAAATGGAGAAAAAGTGGAGAAAAAGTGGAGAAAAAGTGGAGAAAAAGTGGAGGAAAAAGTGGAGAAAAAGTGGAGAAAAAGTGGAGAAAAAGTGGAGAAAAAGTGGAGAAAAAGTGGAGAAAAAAATGGAGAAAAAGTGGAGAAAAAGTGGAGAAAAAGTAGAAAAAAAGTGGAGAAAAAGTGGAGAAAAAAATGGAGAAAAAGTGGAGAAAAAGTGGAGAAAAAGTGGAGGAAAAAGTGGAGAAAAAGTGGAGAAAAAGTGGAGAAAAAGTGGAGAAAAAAATGGAGAAAAAGTGGAGAAAAAGTAGAGAAAAAATGGAGAAAAAATGGAGAAAAAGTGGAGAAAAAAATGGAGAAAAAGTGGAGAAAAAGTGGAGAAAAAGTGGTGAAAAAAATGGAGAAAAAGTGGAGAAAAAAATGGAGAAAAAATGGAGAAAAAGTGGAGAAAAAGTGGAGAAAAAGTGGAGAAAAAAATTGAGAAAAAGTGGAGAATAAGTGGAGAAAAAATGGAGAAAAAATGGAGAAAAAAGGGAGAAAAAGTGGAGAAAAAGTGAAGAAAAAGTGGAGAATATAATGGAGAAAAAGTGGAGAATAAGTGGAGAAAAAGTGGAGAAAAAAATGGAGAAAAAGTGGAGAATAAAATGGAGAAAAAGTGGAGAATAAGTGGAGAAAAAGTGGAGAATAAAATGGAGAAAAATTGGAGAATAAGTGGAAAAAAAGTGGAGAAAAAGTGGAGAAAAAGTGGAGGAAAAAGTGGAGAAAAAGTGGAGAAAAAGTGGAGAAAAAGTGGAGAAAAAATGGAGAAAAAAATGGAGAAAAAGTGGAGAAAAAGTGGAGAAAAAAATGGAGAAAAAGTGGAGAAAAAGTGGAGAAAAAGTGGAGAATAAGTGGAGAAAAAGTGGAGAAAAAAATGGAGAAAAAGTGGAGAATAAAATGGAGAAAAAGTGGAGAATAAGTGGAGAAAAAGTGGAGAATAAAATGGAGCAAAATTGGAGAATAAGTAGAGAAAAAGTGGAGAAAAAGTGGAGAAAAAGTGGAGGAAAAAGTGGAGAAAAAGTGGAGAAAAAGTGGAGAAAAAATGGAGAAAAAAATGGAGAAAAAGTGGAGAAAAAGTGGAGAAAAAAATGGAGAAAAAGTGGAGAAAAAGTGGAGAAAAAGTGGAGAATAAGTGGAGAATAAGTGGAGAAAAAGTGGAGAAAAAGTGGAGAAAAAGTGGAGAAAAAAATGGAGAAAAAGTGGAGAAAAAGTGGAGAAGAAATGTAGAAAATGTGGAGAAAAAGTGGAGAAAAAAATGGAGAAAAAGTAGAGAAAAGGTGGAGAAAAAGTGTAGAAAAAGTGGAGAAAAAAAATGGAGAAAAAGTGGAGAAAAAGTGGGGAAAAAGTGGAGAAAAAGTGGTGAAAAAAATGGAGAAAAAGTGGAGAAAAAGTGGAGAAAAAGTGGAGAAAAAGTGGAGGAAAAAGTGGAGAAAAAGTGGAGAAAAAGTGGAGAAAAAGTGGAGAAAAAAATGGAGAAAAAGTGGAGAAAAAGTGGAGAAAAAATGGAGAAAAAATGGAGAAAAAGTGGAGAAAAAAATGGAGAAAAAGTGGAGAAAAAGTGGAGAAAAAGTGGTGAAAAAAATGGAGAAAAAGTGGAGAAAAAGTGGAGAAAAAAATGGAGAAAAAATGGGAAAAAGAGGAGAAAAAGTGGAGAAAAAGTGGAGAAAAAGTGGAGAAAAAGTGGAGAAAAAAATGGAGAAAAAGTGGAGAATAAGTGGAGAAAAAATGGAGAAAAAATGGAGAAAAAAGGGAGAAAAAGTGGAGAAAAAGTGAAGAAAAAGTGGAGAATATAATGGAGAAAATGTGGAGAATAAGTGGAGAAAAAGTGGAGAAAAAAATGGAGAAAAAGTGGAGAATAAAATGGAGAAAAAGTGGAGAATAAGTGGAGAAAAAGTGGAGAATAAAATGGAGAAAAATTGGAGAATAAGTGGAGAAAAAGTGGAGAAAAAGTGGAGAAAAAGTGGAGGAAAAAGTGGAGAAAAAGTGGAGAAAAAGTGGAGAAAAAGTGGAGAAAAAATGGAGAAAAAAATAGAGAAAATGTGGAGAAAAAGTGGAGAAAAAAATGGAGAAAAAGTGGAGAAAAAGTGGAGAAAAAGTGGAGAATAAGTGGAGAAAAAGTGGAGAAAAAAATGGAGAAAAAGTGGAGAATAAAATGGAGAAAAAGTGGAGAATAAGTGGAGAAAAAGTGGAGAATAAAATGGAGAAAAATTGGAGAATAAGTGGAGAAAAAGTGGAGAAAAAGTGGAGAAAAAGTGGAGGAAAAAGTTGAGAAAAAGTGGAGAAAAAGTGGAGAAAAAATGGAGAAAAAAATGGAGAAAAAGTGGAGAAAAAGTGGAGAAAAAAATGGAGAAAAAGTGGAGAAAAAGTGGAGAAAAAGTGGAGAATAAGTGGAGAATAAGTGGAGAAAAAGTGGGGAAAAAGTGGAGAAAAAGTGGAGAAAAAAATGGAGAAAAAGTGGAGAAAAAGTGGAGAAAAAGTGGAGAAAAAGTGGAGAAGAAATGTAGAAAATGTGGAGAAAAAGTGGAGAAAAAAATGGAGAAAAAGTAGAGAAAAGGTGGAGAAAAGGTGTAGAAAAAGTGGAGAAATAAAATGGAGAAAAAGTGGAGAAAAAGTGGAGAAAAAGTGGGGAAAAAGTGGAGAAAAAGTGGAGAAAAAAATGGAGAAAAAGTGGAGAAAAAGTGGAGAAAAAGTGGAGAAAAAGTGGAGGAAAAAGTGGAGAAAAAGTGGAGAAAAAGTGGAGAAAAAGTGGGGAAAAAAATGGAGAAAAAGTGGAGAAAAAGTGGAGAAAAAGTAGAAAAAAAGTGGAGAAAAAGTGGAGAAAAAAATGGAGAAAAAGTGGAGAAAAAGTGGAGAAAAAGTGGAGAAAAAGTGGAGGAAAAAGTGGAGAAAAAGTGGAGAAAAAGTGGAGAAAAAGTGGAGAAAAAAATGGAGAAAAAGTGGAGAAAAAGTGGAGAAAAAATGGAGAAAAAATGGAGAAAAAGTGGAGAAAAAAATGGAGAAAAAGTGGAGAAAAAGTGGTGAAAAAAATGGAGAAAAAGTGGAGAAAAAGTGGAGAAAAAAATGAAGAAAAAATGGAGAAAAAGTGGAGAAAAAAATGGAGAAAAAGTGGAGAAAAAGTGGAGAAAAAGTGGAGAAAAAAAATGGAGAAAAAGTGGAGAAAAAGTGGAGAAAAAGTGGTGAAAAAAATGGAGAAAAAGTGGAGAAAAAGTGGAGGAAAAAGTGGAGAAAAAGTGGAGAAAAAGTGGAGAAAAAGTGGAGAAAAAGTGGAGAAAAACTGTTGGAAAAAATGAAGAAAAAGTGGAGAAAAAGTGGAGAAAAAGTGGAGAAAAAGTGGAGGAAAAAGTGGAGAAAAAGTGGAGAAAAAGTGGAGAAAAAATGGAGAAAAAGTGGAGAAAAAGTGGAGAAAAAATGGAGAAAAAATGGAGAAAAAAATGGAGAAAAAGTGGAGAAAAAGTGGAGAAAAAGTGGAGAAAAAAATGGAGAAAAAGTGGAGAAAAAGTGGAGAAAAAGTGGAGAAAAAAATGGAGAAAAAGTGGAGAAAAAGTGGAGAAAAAGTGGAGAAAAAGTAGAGAAAAAATGGAGAAAAAGTGGAGAAAAAATGGAGAAAAAAATGGAGAAAAAGTGGAGAAAAAGTGGAGAAAAAAATGGAGAAAAGGTGGAGAAAAAGTGGAGAATAAGTGGAGAAAAAATGGAGAAAAAATGGAGAAAAAATGGAGAAAAAGTGGAGAAAAAGTGGAGAATATAATGGAGAAAAAGTGGAGAATAAAATGGAGAAAAAGTGGAGAATAAAATGGAGAAAAAGTGGAGAATAAAATGGAGAAAAAGTGGAGAATAAGTGGAGAAAAAGTAGAGAATAAAATGGAAAAAAAGTGGAGAATAAAATGGAGAAAAAGTGGAGAATAAGTGGAGAAAAAGTGGAGAAAAAGTGGAGGAAAAAGTGGAGAAAAAGTGGAGAAAAAGTGGAGAAAAAGTGGAGAAAAAGTGGATAAAAAAGTGGAGAAAAAATGAAGAAAAAAATGGAGAAAAAGTGGAGAAAAAGTGGAGAATAAGTGGAGAAAAAGTGGAGAAAAAGTGGAGAAAAAGTGGAGAAAAAGTGGAGAAAAAGTGGAGAAAAAAATGGAGAAAAAGTGGAGAAAAAGTGGAGAAAAAATGGAGAAAAAGTGGAGAAAAAATGGAGAAAAAATGGAGAAAAAGTGGAGAAAAAGTGGAGAAAAAATGGAGAAAAAGTGGAGAAAAAATGGAGAAAAAAATGGAGAAAAAGTGGAGAAAAAGTGGAGAAAAAGTGGAGAAAAAGTGGAGAAAAAGTGGAGAAAAAAATGGAGAAAAAGTGGAGAAAAAGTGGAGAAAAAATGGAGAAAAAGTGGAGAAAAAGTGGAGAAAAAGTGAAGAAAAAGTGGAGAAAAAATGGAGAAAAAGTGGAGAAAAAGTGGAGAAAAAAATGGAGAAAAAGTGGAGAAAAAGTGGAGAAAAAGTGGAGAAAAAAATGGAGAAAAAGTGGAGAAAAAGTGGAGAAAAAGTGGAGAAAAAGTAGAGAAAAAATGGAGAAAAAGTGGAGAAAAAATGGAGAAAAAAATGGAGAAAAAGTGGAGAAAAAGTGGAGAAAAAAATGGAGAAAAAGTGGAGAAAAAGTGGAGAAAAAGTGGAGAATAAGTGGAGAATAAGTGGAGAAAAAGTGGAGAAAAAGTGGAGAAAAAGTGGAGAAAAAAATGGAGAAAAAGTGGAGAAAAAGTGGAGAAAAAGTGGAGAAAAAGTGGAGAAGAAATGTAGAAAATGTGGAGAAAAAGTGGAGAAAAAAATGGAGAAAAAGTAGAGAAAAGGTGGAGAAAAGGTGTAGAAAAAGTGGAGAAATAAAATGGAGAAAAAGTGGAGAAAAAGTGGAGAAAAAGTGGGGAAAAAGTGGAGAAAAAGTGGAGAAAAAAATGGAGAAAAAGTGGAGAAAAAGTGGAGAAAAAGTGGAGGAAAAAGTGGAGAAAAAGTGGAGAAAAAGTGGAGAAAAAGTGGAGAAAAAAATGGAGAAAAAGTGGAGAAAAAGTGGAGAAAAAGTAGAAAAAAAGTGGAGAAAAAGTGGAGAAAAAAATGGAGAAAAAGTGGAGAAAAAGTGGAGAAAAAGTGGAGAAAAAGTGGAGGAAAAAGTGGAGAAAAAGTGGAGAAAAAGTGGAGAAAAAGTGGAGAAAAAATGGAGAAAAAGTGGAGAAAAAGTGGAGAAAAAATGGAGAAAAAATGGAGAAAAAGTGGAGAAAAAAATGGAGAAAAAGTGGAGAAAAAGTGGAGAAAAAGTGGTGAAAAAAATGGAGAAAAAGTGGAGAAAAAGTGGAGAAAAAAATGAAGAAAAAATGGAGAAAAAGTGGAGAAAAAAATGGAGAAAAAGTGGAGAAAAAGTGGAGAAAAAGTGGAGAAAAAAAATGGAGAAAAAGTGGAGAAAAAGTGGAGAAAAAGTGGTGAAAAAAATGGAGAAAAAGTGGAGAAAAAGTGGAGGAAAAAGTGGAGAAAAAGTGGAGAAAAAGTGGAGAAAAAGTGGAGAAAAAGTGGAGAAAAACTGTTGGAAAAAATGAAGAAAAAGTGGAGAAAAAGTGGAGAAAAAGTGGAGAAAAAGTGGAGGAAAAAGTGGAGAAAAAGTGGAGAAAAAGTGGAGAAAAAATGGAGAAAAAGTGGAGAAAAAGTGGAGAAAAAATGGAGAAAAAATGGAGAAAAAAATGGAGAAAAAGTGGAGAAAAAGTGGAGAAAAAGTGGAGAAAAAGTGGAGAAAAAAATGGAGAAAAAGTGGAGAAAAAGTGGAGAAAAAGTGGAGAAAAAGTAGAGAAAAAATGGAGAAAAAGTGGAGAAAAAATGGAGAAAAAAATGGAGAAAAAGTGGAGAAAAAGTGGAGAAAAAAATGGAGAAAAGGTGGAGAAAAAGTGGAGAATAAGTGGAGAAAAAATGGAGAAAAAATGGAGAAAAAATGGAGAAAAAGTGGAGAAAAAGTGGAGAATATAATGGAGAAAAAGTGGAGAATAAAATGGAGAAAAAGTGGAGAATAAAATGGAGAAAAAGTGGAGAATAAAATGGAGAAAAAGTGGAGAATAAGTGGAGAAAAAGTAGAGAATAAAATGGAAAAAAAGTGGAGAATAAAATGGAGAAAAAGTGGAGAATAAGTGGAGAAAAAGTGGAGAAAAAGTGGAGGAAAAAGTGGAGAAAAAGTGGAGAAAAAGTGGAGAAAAAGTGGAGAAAAAGTGGAGAAAAAGTGGAGAAAAAATGGAGAAAAAATGGAGAAAAAGTGGAGAAAAAGTGGAGAAAAAATGGAGAAAAAGTGGAGAAAAAATGGAGAAAAAAATGGAGAAAAAGTGGAGAAAAAGTGGAGAAAAAGTGGAGAAAAAGTGGAGAAAAAGTGGAGAAAAAAATGGAGAAAAAATGGAGAAAAAGTGGAGAAAAAATGGAGAAAAAGTGGAGAAAAAGTGGAGAAAAAGTGAAGAAAAACTGGAGAAAAAAATGGAGAAAAAGTGGAGAAAAAGTGGAGAAAAAAATGGAGAAAAAGTGGAGAAAAAGTGGAGAAAAAGTGGAGAAAAAAATGGAGAAAAAGTGGAGAAAAAGTGGAGAAAAAGTGGAGAAAAAGTAGAGAAAAAATGGAGAAAAAGTGGAGAAAAAATGGAGAAAAAAATGGAGAAAAAGTGGAGAAAAAGTGGAGAAAAAAATGGAGAAAAGGTGGAGAAAAAGTGGAGAATAAGTGGAGAAAAAATTGAGAAAAAATGGAGAAAAAATGGAGAAAAAGTGGAGAAAAAGTGGAGAAAAAGTGGAGAATATAATGGAGAAAAAGTGGAGAATAAAATGGAGAAAAAGTGGAGAATAAAATGGAGAAAAAGTGGACAATAAAATGGAGAAAAAGTGGAGAATAAGTGGAGAAAAAGTAGAGAATAAAATGGAAAAAAAGTGGAGAATAAAATGGAGAAAAAGTGGAGAATAAGTGGAGAAAAAGTGAAGAAAAAGTGGAGGAAAAAGTGGAGAAAAAGTGGAGAAAAAGTGGAGAAAAAGTGGAGAAAAAAGTGGAGAAAAAATGAAGAAAAAAATGGAGAAAAAGTGGAGAAAAAGTGGAGAATAAGTGGAGAAAAAGTGGAGAAAAAGTGGAGAAAAAGTGGAGAAAATAATGGAGAAAAAGTGGAGAAAAAGTGGAGAAAAAATTGAGAAAAAGTGGAGAAAAAATGGAGAAAAAAATGGAGAAAAAGTGGAGAAAAAGTAGAGAAAAAATGGAGAAAAAGTGGAGAAAAAATGGAGAAGAAAATGGAGAAAAAGTGGAGAAAAAGTGGAGAAAAAGTGGAGAAAAAGTGGAGAAAAAAATGGAGAAAAAGTGGAGAAAAAGTGGAGAAAAAGTGGAGAAAAAAATGGAGAAAAAGTGGAGAAAAAGTGGAGAAAAAGTGGAGAAAAAAATGGAGAAAAAGTGGAGAAAAAGTGGAGAAAAAGTGGGGAAAAAAATGGAGAAAAAGTGGAGAAAAAAATGGAGAAAAAGTGGAGAAAAAGTGGAGAAAAAGTGGAGAAAAAAATGAAGAAAAGGTGGAGAAAAAGTATAGAAAAAAATGGAGAAAAAGTGAAGAAAAAATGGAGAAAAAAATGGAGAAAAAGTGGAGAAAAAGTGGAGAAAAAGTGGAGAAAAAAATGGAGAAAAAGTGGAGAATAAGTGGAGAAAAAATGGAGAAAAAATGGAGAAAAAAGGGAGAAAAAGTGGAGAAAAAGTGAAGAAAAAGTGGAGAATATAATGGAGAAAAAGTGGAGAATAAGTGGAGAAAAAGTGGAGAAAAAAATGGAGAAAAAGTGGAGAATAAAATGGAGAAAAAGTGGAGAATAAGTGGAGAAAAAGTGGAGAATAAAATGGAGAGAAATTGGAGAATAAGTGGAGAAAAAGTGGAGAAAAAGTGGAGGAAAAAGTGGAGAAAAAGTGGAGAAAAAGTGGAGAAAAAGTGGAGAAAAAGTGGAGAAAAAGTGGAGAATAAGTGGAGAATAAGTGGAGAAAAAGTGGAGAAAAAGTGGAGAAAAAGTGGAGAAAAAAATGGAGAAAAAGTGTAGAAAAAGTGGAGAAAAAGTGGAGAAAAAGTGGAGAAAAAATGGAGAAAATGTGGAGAAAAAGTGGAGAAAAAAATGGAGAAAAAGTGGAGAAAAGGTGGAGAAAAAGTGGAGAAAAAGTGGAGAAAAAAAATGGAGAAAAAGTGGAGAAAAAGTGGAGAAAAAGTGGGGAAAAAGTGGAGAAAAAGTGGAGAAAAAAATGGAGAAAAAGTGGAGAAAAAATGGAGAAAAAGTGGAGAAAAAATGGAGAAAAAATGGAGAAAAAGTGGAGAAAAAGTGGAGAAAAAATGGAGAAAAAGTGGAGAAAAAATGGAGAAAAAAATGGAGAAAAAGTGGAGAAAAAGTGGAGAAAAAGTGGAGAAAAAAAATGGAGAAAAAGTGGAGAAAAAGTGGAGAAAAAGTGGAGAAAAAAATGGAGAAAAAGTGGAGAAAAAGTGGAGAAAAAATGGAGAAAAAGTGGAGAAAAAGTGGAGAAAAAGTGAAGAAAAAGTGGAGAAAAAAATGGAGAAAAAGTGGAGAAAAAGTGGAGAAAAAAATGGAGAAAAAGTGGAGAAAGAGTGGAGAAAAAGTGGAGAAAAAAATGGAGAAAAAGTGGAGAAAAAGTGGAGAAAAAGTAGAGAAAAAATGGAGAAAAAGTGGAGAAAAAATGGAGAAAAAATGGAGAAGAAGTGGAGAAAAAGTGGAGAATAAGTGGAGAAAAAATGGAGAAAAAATGGAGAAAAAGTGGAGAAAAAGTGGAGAAAAAGTGGAGAATAAAATGGAGAAAAAGTGGACAATAAAATGGAGAAAAAGTGGAGAATAAGTGGAGAAAAAGTAGAGAATAAAATGGAAAAAAAGTGGAGAATAAAATGGAGAAAAAGTGGAGAATAAGTGGAGAAAAAGTGGAGAAAAAGTGGAGGAAAAAGTGGAGAAAAAGTGGAGAAAAAGTGGAGAAAAAGTGGAGAAAAAGTGGAGAAAAAGTAGAGAATAAAATGGAAAAAAAAGTGGAGAATAAAATGGAGAAAAAGTGGAGAATAAGTGGAGAAAAAGTGGAGAAAAAGTGGAGGAAAAAGTGGAGAAAAAGTGGAGAAAAAGTGGAGAAAAAGTGGAGAAAAAGTGGAGAAAAAATGAAGAAAAAAATGGAGAAAAAGTGGAGAAAAAGTGGAGAAAAAATGTAGAAAAAGTGGAGAAAAAATGGAGAAAAAAATGGAGAAAAAGTGGAGAAAAAGTGGAGAAAAAGTGGAGAAAAAAATGGAGAAAAAGTGGAGAAAAAGTGGAGAAAAAGTGGAGAAAAAAATGGAGAAAAAGTGGAGAAAAAGTGGAGAAAAAGTGGAGAAAAAAATGGAGAAAAAGTGGAGAAAAAGTGGAGAAAAAGTGGAGAAGAAAATTGAGAAAAAGTGGAGAAAAAGTGGAGAAAAAAATGGAGAAAAAGTGGAGAAAAAGTGGAGAAAAAGTGGAGAAAAAAATGAAGAAAAGGTGGAGAAAAAGTATAGAAAAAAATGGAGAAAAAGTGGAGAAAAAATGGAGAAAAAAATGGAGAAAAAGTGGAGAAAAAGTGGAGAAAAAGTGGAGAAAAAAATGGAGAAAAAGTGGAGAATAAGTGGAGAAAAAATGGAGAAAAAATGGAGAAAAAAGGGAGAAAAAGTGGAGAAAAAGTGAAGAAAAAGTGGAGAATATAATGGAGAAAAAGTGGAGAATAAGTGGAGAAAAAGTGGAGAAAAAAATGGAGAAAAAGTGAAGAATAAAATGGAGAAAAAGTGGAGAATAAGTTTAGAAAAAGTGGAGAATAAAATGGAGAAAAATTGGAGAATAAGTGGAGAAAAAGTGGAGAAAAAGTGGAGAAAAAGTGCAGGAAAAAGTGGAGAAAAAGTGGAGAAAAAGTGGAGAAAAAATGGAGAAAAAAATGGAGAAAAAGTGGAGAAAAAGTGGAGAAAAAAATGGAGAAAAAGTGGAGAAAAAGTGGAGAAAAAGTGGAGAATAAGTGGAGAATAAGTGGAGAAAAAGTGGAGAAAAAGTGGAGAAAAAGTGGAGAAAAAAATGGAGAAAAAGTGGAGAAAAAGTGGAGAAAAAGTGGAGAAAAAGTGGAGAAAAAATGGAGAAAATGTGGAGAAAAAGTGGAGAAAAAAATGGAGAAAAAAATGGAGAAAAAGTGGAGAAAAGGTGGAGAAAAAGTGGAGAAAAAGTGGAGAAAAAAAATGGAGAAAAAGTGGAGAAAAAGTGGAGAAAAAGTGGGGAAAAAGTGGAGAAAAAGTGGAGAAAAAAATGGAGAAAAAGTGGAGAAAAAGTGGAGAAAAAGTGGAGAAAAAGTGGAGGAAAAAGTGGAGAAAAAGTGGAGAAAAAGTGGAGAAAAAGTGGAGAAAAAAATGGAGAAAAAGTGGAGAAAAAGTGGAGAAAAAGTGGAAAAAAAGTGGAGAAAAAGTGGAGAAAAAAATGGAGAAAAAGTGGAGAAAAAGTGGAGAAAAAGTGGAGAAAAAATGGAGAAAAAATGGAGAAAAAGTGGAGAAAAAGTGGAGAAAAAGTGGAGAAAAAAAATGGAGAAAAAGTGGAGAAAAAGTGGAGAAAAAGTGGAGAAAAAAATGGAGAAAAAGTGGAGAAAAAGTGGAGAAAAAGTGGAGGAAAAAGTGGAGAAAAAGTGGAGAAAAAGTGGAGAAAAAGTGGAGAAAAAGTGGAGAAAAACTGTTGGAAAAAATGAAGAAAAAGTGGAGAAAAAGTGGAGAAAAAGTGGAGAAAAAGTGGAGGAAAAAGTAGAGAAAAAGTGGAGAAAAAGTGGAGAAAAAATGGAGAAAAAGTGGAGAAAAAGTGGAGAAAAAATGGAGAAAAAATGGAGAAAAAAATGGAGAAAAAGTGGAGAAAAAGTGGAGAAAAAATGGAGAAAAAATGGAGAAAAAAATGGAGAAAAAGTGGAGAAAAAGTGGAGAAAAAATGGAGAAAAAAATGTAGAAAAAGTGGAGAAAAAATGGAGAAAAAAATGGAGAAAAAAATGGAGAAAGAGTGGAGAAAAAATGGAGAAAAAGTGGAGAAAAAAATGGAGAAAAAGTGGAGAAAAAGTGGAGAAAAAGTGGAGGAAAAAGTGGAGAAAAAGTGGAGAAAAAGTGGAGAAAAAGTGGAGAAAAAGTGGAGGAAAAAATGGAGGAAAAAGTGGAGAAAAAGTGGAGAAAAAGTGGAGAAAAAGTGGAGGAAAAAGTGGAGAAAAATTGGAGAAAAAGTGGAGAAAAAGTGGAGAATAAGTGGAGAAAAAATGGAGAAAAAAATGGAGAAAAAGTGGAGAAAAAGTGGATAAAAAATGGAGAAAAAAATGTAGAAAAAGTGGAGAAAAAATGTAGAAAAAAATGGAGAAAAAAATGGAGAAAAAGTGGAGAAAAAGTGGAGAAAAAGTGGAGAAAAATGGAGAAAAAAATGTAGAAAAAGTGGAGAAAAAATGTAGAAAATGTGGAGAAAAAATGGAGAAAAAGTGGAGAAAAAGTGGAGCACCCTTTGTTGCCTTTCATGTGGCACTAAGGGGTGCTTAGCTTTGTATTTAGCCAAAAAAATGAAAAAAAAAATGACGTAGGGTTCCCCCTAGTTTTGTAGCCAGCTAGGGTAAAGCAGACGGCTCCAGCCTGCAGACCACAGCTGGCAACCTCACTTTAGCTGGTAATCCAAAACTGAGGGCACCCCACGCTGTTATTTTAAATTAAATAAATAATTATAAAAAAAAACACGTAGAGGTACCCCAAAATTGGATCACCAGCCAAGGTAAAGCAGACAGCTGGGGCCTGATATTCTCAGACTAGGGAGGTCCATGGTTATTGGACTCTCCCCAGCCTAAAAATAGCAGGCCGCAGCCGCCCCAGAAGTGGCGCATCCATTAGATGCGCCAATCCTGGTGCTTCGCCCCAGCTCATCCCGCGCCCTGGTGCGGTGGCAAACGGGGTAATATATGGGGTTAATACCAGATGTGTAATGTCACCTGGCATCAAGCCCTGGGGTTGGTGAGGTCAGGCGTCTATCAGATACCCGACATCACCAACCCAGTCAGTAATAAAAAAAATAGACGACAAACACATTTTTATTTGAAAAAACACTCCCCAAAACATTCCCTCTTTAACCAATTTATTAGAATGAAAAACAAATCCAGGTCTGCTGTAATCCAAGGGGTTGCCATGACGATCCACACTGTCCCAGTCAATGAAGAGCAGGATGTTCCCCATTGGCTGGGAGAGCAGTGCAGTGACCTGAGCTAACATCAATGGGTCAGCCCAGGTCACTGCAGGGGATGACAAGTGCTGCTGTCAGCGAGGTACATTACCTGCGCTGATCTCCAGCACACTGACAGCACCTGTCACTGAGTTCAATGACCGGCGCCTTCACACCAAGTATCGCGAGAGGCCCGTGACGTCACCGCTAGTCAGTCTCGGGTCGGAAGCGAGAGGTGATGTGACAAGCGGCGGCCATGGAGGACAGTGACAGCGCTGAGGTCGGGATGGCGGGACTTCATCACCGCAGGTAAGCCGAGCGGGACCATGTGTGTGTGTGTGTGTGTGTGTGTGTATGTGTACATGCCGCGGGCAGGAGGGGGTGGAGCGAGCTGAGCGGGGAAGTGTGGGCTTCCTGCACGTAACTAAGATAAGCATCGGGTTACTAACCAAAGCGCTTTGCTTGGATACCCGATGTTTATCTTGGTTACCAGCTTGTGGCAGGCTGCCAGCGATGGCTCCTGCACACTGTAGCTGTAAAAAGCCCTGCTTTTTGCTGCTAGAACCGTTCTCGAACGTATATAGAACTATCGAGCTTTTTCAAAAAGCTCGAGTTCTAGTTCGATCTCGAACAGCCCCCAAAATCACTCGAGCTTAGAACTGGAGAACCTCGAACCGTGAACCGCGAACCGCGCTCAACTCTAGTAATTACCTTAGTAGTCATTGTCTAGTCTGTGCATTCCATACTACATGTATACCCTCAGTCTTTCTGTAGACATCATTTGGATGAACATTGTCCATGCAGCTTGAGATTCATCCAATGGGAGAGGCGATCTTGTCAAACCAATCGATGAGGACGCAGTGTATCCAAGTGGAAGGCTGTGGCTATAAAAGGGATTTTTTTAAGCCACCAGGTGGTTGCTGATGGATGCTGATGGATCCAGTCTAAGCTCTTAGGAGCTGATTAGAGGATCAGGATACCCTGTGGCTTCAATCTAGGAACTCCGGTTCCGATTAGAGACCATATCCACAGTCTAGGGATTTCGACTCTGGCTGCCAGGATTATATCATCAAACCAGAGACTACTTAAGGAGAAAAGCCAGGTTGGGACAAATCGGTCACCTGGTACAGACTTTGCAGACCTCAGCCAGCTTCCTAAATCTGGCATTATTCCAGTCACGGTGGGTGCCCGCCGAAAGCGGGGTGCTGCTGGATTGGAGTAATTAGCCCTGGAACATCTGAGGCATGGACATTCTAAATCCCTAGTGAGCCAGCGGAAGGGTGAGACCCTGTTGCCTGTTACATTTGTGTGTTTTGCTGGTTATATGTTATGTGCCGTTAATTGTTTGGGGATCCAATAAAGTCCAATTATTGTGGTTCCCTCACCCTGTGTTGTCTCAGTAGTGTTACGCCCATGGTTAAGGAGGCCGGCGTTCAGTTGGGATGACCCCTGAGCCACACTGTCTTTCTAAAGGTGGCTGGTTCAGTGGACAAGAGCACCCACTGAGCCCCGTGTCTCCACAGTCGGAACCAGAAGTTCCAAGTGATCCCCTGTGCTAGAGTGATTGCTGACGACAACCAAGGGGGAGCAGGAAGATGGAGGCGCAAGGGTTAGCAACCCTGCAACGGCAAAATGTCTGCGCCAGCGGAACAGGAATCCAGTCGTCCTGTACCAGGGATCGCTGCCTGTCTAGAACGAGAACTAGCCCGGTTCTGTGTCCGGGTGCGAGTACAGTCCCTTCAACAGGTGGTGGACTGGAAAGCGAAGGTATGGAGAATGGTGGTAACAGTGTGGGCCCATGAGAACCAGGCCGTACACGCAGAGCAGCATCGGGAGATGGGAACGCAAACACCCTCGACCTTACTGGCCTGCCCGGAGCTGGAACCTGTCTCCAATCTGGTTGTGGAGCACCAGCCAGTCCGGCTCCCTGAATTTTCAACACCGCCGACTACACCGCCTCCATTCCCGCTTGTGGACCCGACCCCCGGGATGTGCTGTGGATGTTCCTGGATTGCTGGTCCCAGAGGGTCGAGCGAACCTAACAGCCCTATGCAACCATGGTAGCACAACTACAGTAAGCTACTCAAATGTTTAACTGTTCTACTGTTACAAGTTAAAGAATGACTGTTCCAGTACTTGTTGCCCTTGTTGAACCTTTCCGTGTTAATTGGAGAAGGTCATCTGGACCACCAGGTGGAGGGTGGCAAAGGAGTTAATATTTCATGAGGCGCCATCCTCAATGAACCTTCTTATACTGCTTTGTTAAAAATAAAAAGGCCATCAGGGCCCGGAGAGGTGTGCCACGAGGAGGTGGTACCAGAGGCCCTTGGAGGAGGATGGTGCAGAGGGTAACGGCGTTACAGGGTTACCAAGTTTGTCTGAAGGACTGAAAGCAGCTCCACCCGTCACCATGTACAACTACAAGGAACTCAGGGCAGTGCAGCACCATGAGTGAAGGTGGCACTGGGGATCCGTGTGGTTGGGGTGGTGGGTTGAGGGAAGGAAAGCTGTAAGAGGAGGCTGCCCTAGCAGCTGTTGCTTAATATTGTTGACTGTTGTTGTTTCTGTCCGAACTTTATCCTTTTCACGGACCCAAGTAGGAAGCGGTGGGTCCAGGTGTTTTTGGGTGGCAGGTTGAAGGGATCCGGGACATTGGGAATGTGGACTCTGTGATTTTTCTTTTGCAACGTTTAACAATGTGCCTCCCCTGTGAGGGATGAGAAATTGTTTATTAAAAATGTTACCCCTTTTTCTCCTCATAGGAGCAGTTTTAATAAACCTCAGTGTGTCCTGAAGCTCGGGGACGAGCTACGTTAACCAAGGGGGAATGTGGCGCCCCTGAGCATTTCAGGGTGCCACAGGGAACTGCACCCCCTCCAAGGGACGCAGGGCCTACCCTCCCTTGGTTTCAGGTTCCACCCTATGGTATTGCTTCCAACCGCATTCAAATCCCAATCCACACTCACACCAGGACTGGACAGACAAACCAGTGGGTAGGTCTAGCTAATAAAGGGCCGCCCACCTAGGGGTCAGGCAGACTGGTGGGAGGTGACAGAGCAGTCGGCTCTACGGGAGCAAAGGGAGAGGAAGTGGAGTAGAAACTCTCAAAGGGAGAGGAAACTGGGGGTTGGAGCTCTCAGGAAAAGGGAAGTAGTAGCCCTCATAGTGTGAGGGGCTGGGGAGTTGAAGCTCCCGAGAAGTCGGACGAGATTGGGCACAGCAAAGCAATACTTTTGGGAGCGGATACCTGGACATGGTCCCCCTTGCCAAGCAGCAGTGGTGCACTGGGACTTTTGGTTCACTTGCAGCGTGTGTGTAATGACTTTACAAAACATCATCCAGCACCACGACCACCAGCAGTGAGTACCCTGCTCCCTTCCTCCCAAACTCTCAAACCTGCCTCCCCATCCAGAGTCCCGGGACCTCCCCTAACCATGGAGGGAGCGTCATCAGACTGCCCCACTCCATCTCTCCCGGGTACTCCCATCGGCAGTGGCGGTACTCCCCTTACCGCGAACCACGGGTGGCATCACAAACTCTTATCCCCTGTAAATAGCCCCCCTCTACTTTCCAGTGGCCCAGGCCCCCGGGTTCAGAGACTCTCGAGCCACAGCAGACGCCCCTTCCCGGATCCGAGCGGTTCGATGACTGCAGGGGTGGCACATTTGCGCAAGTCTCTTTGGGTATTAATTTCTTGAAATGCATCTCTTATGTAATTTTTCAAATCACTGACACTTTTTGGTTTTCGACTATAAACTTTGTCCTTGAGTACTCCCCAAAAGAAAAAATCCATTGGGGTCATGTCTGGTGAACGTGCCGGCCAATCAAGTGGGCCTTTTCGGTCAATCCATTATTAGGAAATGTTTCATCAAGATACTTGCGGGCTACTCTTGAATAATGTGGAGGGGCCCCATCGTGTTGGAAATAAAGGTCATTTGAATTTAGGCTGTTGCTGTAACTGGGGAACAACTTGATTCATTAGAATTTCAAGATTCTTATCTCCTGTGACTATTCCATCAAAAAATATTGGTCCTTAAGCCCGCTTTACACGCTGCAATATATCTTACAATGGGTCGGCGGGGTCACGTCGTAAGTGACGCACATCCGGCATTGTAAGTTACATTGCAGTGTGTGACAGGTACGTGCGATTGCGATTGAACGTTAAAACGTTCATCGCATACATATCGTATCTTTCTCTAGAACTGAACGGGTGGTTGTTCAATGTTCCCGAGGCAGCACACATAGCAGTGTGTGACACCCCGGGAACATTGAACAGAACTTTACCTGCCTCCCGCGGCTGCCGCCAATAATGCGGAAGGAAGGAGGTGGGTGGGATGTTTACGTCCCGCTCAGCTCCGCCCCTCCGCTTCTATTGGCCGCTGCCGCGTGACGTCGCTGTGACGCCGAACGTCCCTTCCATTCCAGGAAGTGGACGTTCGCCGCCCACAGCGAGGTCGTGTGGACGGGTAAGTACGTGTGATGGGGTTTAATCGTTTGTGTGGCACGTTCAACAAATTGAACGTGCCACATATACGATGGGGGCATTGCAAATCGCATACGAAATCGTATGCGAAATTGCAACGTGTAAAGCAGGCTTAAAACACCAAAACTTGAAATACCACCCCAAACATTGACACCAGGATCACTTAGTTGTTGCTCTAATGTTAAATGCATGTTCTCATTATATGAGTAAATACAATTATGTCTGTTAATATGGCCAGATAATTTGAAAGAAGCGTCATCACTCCACACAATGTTATCTAAAATTACTGGATTTTCTTCAATTTCGTTAAGCATAATCTCACAAAATTGCAGCCACCTGTCTGGATCATCCTTCAATAAACCATGAATTAGACGTGAACGATAAGCTTTCCACCCAATAGATTTCAGGATTCGCATGATAGAAGCTTGTGAAATTCCCAATTCTAAAGCCTGCTTT
This sequence comes from Anomaloglossus baeobatrachus, assembly GCF_048569485.1. Classification (NCBI taxonomy): domain Eukaryota; kingdom Metazoa; phylum Chordata; class Amphibia; order Anura; family Aromobatidae; genus Anomaloglossus; species Anomaloglossus baeobatrachus. The sequence continues at coordinate 232,039,106 of NC_134358.1, read as the reverse complement.
ACACGTTGCAATTTCGCATACGATATCGTATGCGATTTGCAACGCCACCTCGTATGTGCAGCACGTTCAATTTGTTGAACGTGCTGCACAAACGATTAACCCCCGTCACACATACTTACCTTCCATACGACCTCGATGTGGGCGGCGAACGTCCACTTCCTGGAGTGGGAGGAACGTTTGGCGTCACATCGACGTCACGCGGCAGCCGGCCAATAGAAGCGGAGGGGCGGAGCTGAGCGGGACGTAAACATACTGCCCACCTCTTTTCTTCCGCATTGTGGGTCGGGAGCCACAGGAGGCAGGTGAGATCTGTTCATCGTTCCCGGGGTGTCACACACTGCGATGTGTGCTACCCCGTGTACGATGAACAATCTGACGTTCAATTCATCAGGAATGAACGATGTGCATGCGATGAACGTTTTTTCGTTCAATCGCAATTGCACGTCGCTGTCACACGCTACAACATACCTTACGATGCCGGATGTGCGTCACTTACGACGTGACCCCGCCGACACATCGTAAGATATCTTGTAGCATGTAAAGCAGGCTTTAAGAGACTCTCTGAACTTTTTTGGACTCTGAACAAATGTTTCAGCAACAAGTTGTTTATTATTTCCTGTACAGGCTGTTTTGGGTCGACCAGTTTTTGGAGCATTAAGGATTGAGCCAGTGGCATCGAATTTGTCACGAATGCTGTAAATGGTTTGTCTCTTTGGGGCTTGAGTACCAAATGTTTCAGCCCAATTTGCTCTAACAGTTTCAGCATTTTGAGATTTCCAATACTCTTTTAAAATCCATTTTCTTTGATCTGTATTTAAATTATTTGCCATTATGGGTTATCTGAATTATCTGAAAAGAAAACAGATTTGGGGGAGATTTATCCCAAAAGTGAAGCCCCGCCCCCAAAGAAGAAGTGCTAAAAAGAACCAAGGGGGGGCGGGTGAAGGCCTGCCTGATGTAACCGAGGGCATAAGAAGCAGGGACGCCAGGACCCTAAAACCTTCCCGCTCCTGGAGGCCGAGCAAGCAGGATGTCCATTCCGTACAGCAGGCCCATGCCCGTAACAGCGGCGTGGGTGGAAGCCCGGGTGGCACAATTAAGCCGCAGGCTGCAGACCCGGCTCCAGCTCCTCATGCAAGAATGGGAGGCTGGAATGGTGGAAGTGGTGGTGGCCGTGCGGGCCCGTGAGGTGGAAGCAGAGTCGGAGGAGCGGGTGAGTGACCCACGCCCCTGTGTCCCGGAGGGACCGGTCGCTGCGGCTGAGGGGCCCGGTCTGCCCTCGCTCAGCCTGCTGCGTCCCCCGCTGCCCGCATTGGTCGTCGCCACCCCGCTGGTCGGACAGTTGCTCCCAAACCCGGCAACAGATGACATCATCCCCGCCCGCGAAGATACACCCGCAGGCGCTGCCCGCGAACAACAGCTTGCCCGGCCAGCACCGACCCCGCTCCCTTGGAAGGTGCCTGATCCCCGAAGGGAGCCATCCGACTCAGAGGCGGCCGCACCCGAAGAGGCCCCGGCAGTCCGCCCGGCCAGCACAGAGGTGGACGATGGCCCGTCTCAGGCCCGAAAGGTGACACTGACCGCCCCCAAGCTCCAGGCCTCGGCTGAAGCTGCGGAGGGTTGCCGCTGCAGGGCAGCAATGCACGCCGCGATACAGCGGTGCTCCCCAACCCAGATGGTGCCGGTCGTGGCCCGCATCGGGGGGTGCCTGCTGGGCCTGACCCCCACGCTAAAGGAGCCGCCATGTTGGGAGCGGCAGCTGAACCCGATTGGCCGGGAGATAGAGGCCCGGGAGAAGGAAAAGGCTGCTACATTGGCACGCACTATTGAGGCCAAGGACGCTCTCCGAAAAGCCCCTCCCGAGGCACGGGGCCCGACCTTTGAAGGCCAAGTCCAGCAGTTCTGCCCCTGGCGTGGATGGGGGTTTATTTATGAGCCAAGCCTGGCGAGATGTGCACAGCCAGCTGCCCCTGGGACATCCGGAGAGTGACCTACGTGCTGGTGAGTTGGTCACCTACACCTGCCACCTGGGAGAGAGAGGCTGGTTCGCCCTGGACGTCCAAAGAAGGGTGAGCCGCAGTGATCTCGAACAGCCCCGGTCGCCTCCTCTGCCGTACAGTCCCAAGATGGATCCGGAGGAAGCGAACGACGATGGCGACCTCAAATAGTGGCAGCGGTCCTCCGTTGCAACCCAGTTGTCCCCGTTGGGACCCCCAGCACCGTGTTTCCGTTAAATGAATGAACACCAATCAACTGAGTTTGTCACCTAATTATCAGCAAGTTGATTATACCGGCCGTTGCCAACAAGTTGTCCCCGTAGGGACCCTATGTGTTTTCCGCTAGCCCTTTAAGAGACAAGGCTGAGAACTTGCAAGCCAACCACGAACTTGTGGCCTTGTAAATAGTTTGTTAGGCTGTTTTCCATTACCGCCTCCGGAGAGGCAGATTGGAGGAAGGACCCGCAGCAGAGCAGGCTGGGGTCCGGCCACCACCAGGACCGGTGGCCATCCTCTGGGGGTCAGGGGGCCCCACGTCCAGGGGGACAGCCGGGTGCGAGACACTGTACCCGTACCCGTTCCTGCTTGGGCGACCTGGAACCGAGTTCCTGCTTCCGGACTGGGGAAGAGGGGTGCTGCCCGTTTCTTAGGGGCAGCATCAAGGTTTATGTTGCTTGGGTGGGGAAGCAGATGAACATGAACTCGTCCGTTATTATTAAAAATGTTTTATTAATGTTTGAAACGTTAAAGTGCTATGCCTCCCGTAAGGAAAGAACTAAAAGTATGCTTGCGTTAAACGTTTTACATGTTAATTTATATTTTATAGAAAAATAAAACTGGTGATGGACGGGCAGCCCGCGGACGGTCTGCATTTCACCAATTGGGAATGTGACGCCCTGGACTAGCCAGGTAGTCACAGACATAACACCATACACACCCCCTCCCCTGGATAGTCACACCAGTCAAACAAAAACCCTTGTTGCCTCCCTCCAGGGCCTGATGTCCACACCAGGTGGGGCGGAGCCAGGTGGTTGGCCCCACCAACCGAGGAGTTCACAGGTGTGGAGGCGGGAAAAGTGTCAGATTCGTTTTGGAGGTGAAAGTGTGAGGAGTAGGAACTGTCGGTGTCTGGGTAGGGGCCCAGACACAAACAGCAAGGTTGGCAGATGGTGGTGGCCATCTGCAGGAGTTAGTGGACCTCTGTAGAACCGTAGGACCGGGGTCGGGCGGTGGCCCGCCAGTACCGAACCGGGGAGTGGAGTGAAGCTAAGCACATAGGCAGGGCCATTGGACCCCGACTAGGCTTGGAGCCGCCGACAATGGTCAAATCCGACCCGACAGAAAGCAACAGTCCACACCGTGAGGATATGCAGCCACCGCCATAGGCTAGAAATCCAAGGGCCAGTGCCTGCGGGCAAAACGGGCTCCTTCGGCACCTATACGCCGGGGAACGGACTACTGGTGGGCAACCACAGGAGTCAGAACATTCTAAGAAGGTGCAGGGAAAGACAGCTACCATCACACTGTCCGGGGAGAGAGCACAAACACTGCAGCCGGCTGCGGGACCCATCCATCCAGCTGTTTGGTTTACCAGAGACTCTGTCATTGACTGCCTGAGTTAGTACACCAGTGCCATCCGGCACCGCACCGCGCTGCCCCTGCAACCCTGCACCCCAGCCATCCAGCCTCCCCGTTACACCACCGGGCCCCGGGATCACCATCACCTACCCACGGAGGGGACAACATCCTAGCTGCTCTCTACCATCGCTCCCGGGATCCCCGTCACCAGCAGCGGTGGTGCCTATTAATACCACGACCCGTGGGTGGTGTCACGAACTATCCTCCCAAACAAACCACCCCCTTTTCACTCGTGGATGAGGAGCCCTGCTCGAGTCCCCGGGTCCTGCCCACTGCTCGAGCCACCGAGCAGCAGCAGAAGCCCCGGATCTGAGCGTGGCGAGCGCGTTCCCTCCGCCCGCGACACAATTAAGTTAGTTTCACTTTACACCATGTTTGATAAATCTTCCACTTCATAACCCTATTACACCTACTGTCCACCTACTTTTGGACCACCCTGTTATATATATACAGTCAGGGCCAGAAATATTTGGACAGTGACACAAGTTTTGTTATTTTAGCTGTTTACAATAACATGTTCAGAAATACAATTATATATATAATATGGGCTGAAAGTGCACACTCCCAGCTGCAATATGAGAGTTTTCACATCCAAATCGGAGAAAGGGTTTAGGAATCATAGCTTTGTAATGCATAGCCTCCTCTTTTTCAAGGGACCAAAAGTAATTGGACAAGGGACTCTAAGGGCTGCAATTAGCTCTGAAGGCGTCTCCCTCGTTAACCTGTAATCAATGAAGTAGTTAAAAGGACTGGGGTTGATTACAGGTGTGTGGTTTTGCATTTGGAAGCTGTTGCTGTGACCAGACAACATGCGGTCTAAGGAACTCTCAATTGAGGTGAAGCAGAACATCCTGAGGCTGAAAAAAAAGAAAAAATCCATCAGAGAGATAGCAGACATGCTTGGAGTAGCAAAATCAACAGTCGGGTACATTCTGAGAAAAAAGGAATTGACTGGTGAGCTTGGGAACTCAAAAAGGCCTGGGCGTCCACGGAAGGCAACAGTGGTGGATGATCGCTGCATACTTTCTTTGGTGAAGAAGAACCCGTTCACAACATCAACTGAAGTCCAGAACACTCTCAGTGAAGTAGGTGTATCTGTCTCTAAGTCAACAGTAAAGAGAAGACTCCATGAAAGTAAATACAAAGGGTTCACATCTAGATGCAAACCATTCATCAATTCCAAAAATAGACAGGCCAGAGTTAAATTTGCTGAAAAACACCTCATGAAGCCAGCTCAGTTCTGGAAAAGTATTCTATGGACAGATGAGACAAAGATCAACCTGTACCAGAATGATGGGAAGAAAAAAGTTTGGAGAAGAAAGGGAACGGCACATGATCCAAGGCACACCACATCCTCTGTAAAACATGGTGGAGGCAACGTGATGGCATGGGCATGCATGGCTTTCAATGGCACTGGGTCACTTGTGTTTATTGATGACATAACAGCAGACAAGAGTAGCTGGATGAATTCTGAAGTGTACAGGGATATACTTTCAGCCCAGATTCAGCCAAATGCTGCAAAGTTGATCGGACGGCGCTTCATAGTACAGATGGACAATGACCCCAAGCATACAGCCAAAGCTACCCAGGAGTTCATGAGTGCAAAAAAGTGGAACATTCTGCAATGGCCAAGTCAATCACCAGATCTTAACCCAATTGAGCATGCATTTCACTTGCTCAAATCCAGACTTAAGACGGAAAGACCCACAAACAAGCAAGACCTGAAGGCTGTGGCTGTAAAGGACTGGCAAAGCATTAAGAAGGAGGAAACCCAGCGTTTGGTGATGTCCATGGGTTCCAGACTTAAGGCAGTGATTGCCTCCAAAGGATTCGCAACAAAATATTGAAAATAAAAATATTTTGTTTGGGTTTGGTTTATTTGTCCAATTACTTTTGACCTCCTAAAATGTGGAGTGTTTGTAAAGAAATGTGTACAATTCCTACAATTTCTATCAGATATTTTTGTTCAAACCTTCAAATTAAACGTTACAATCTGCACTTGAATTCTGTTGTAGAGGTTTCATTTCAAATCCAATGTGGTGACATGCAGAGCCCAACTCGCGAAAATTGTGTCACTGTCCAAATATTTCTGGACCTAACTGTATATATAACCTATACAAGAATGTTGGTGCTGTCTTTTATCAGGCCCAACCGTGAAACATTTTGCATGCGCATTGTCAACTTTGCCAAGATGATTCAGGATAAGAACACTCCCTTCTTCGAGATAAAAGTACTGTATGACAATAAACTGACAACAACAGTCATTTAAAATCCAGAAAAAACAATGGGAAAGGGATTGGTCATTTTGTGGTAGGTTGAGTTACAATCTTTAATGACACCTTACGGTTGCATTCTGCAGATGGCTTAACTTCTGATGATTTGCATTCTGGTAAATGAATCTCAGTAATCTGGTCCAGAAACAATTTAGAACACTTCCTTATACTAGTCAAGCTTTTCAGACTGTCTATGTTTACTACAGCAGAACTGTAAATACAGCTATTGCATATAACACAAGTTTTTTTTTTGTAGTTTGTTTTATAAATTTACTATATTTTTAATTAGAATTATGTCAATAAAAACTTTAAAATGGTCTTAAAACTAGATTTAAATGATTTTGTTTAGTGAGCAGACTTTTCATGCATGTGATAATAACCTTTCAACATTTCTGACAGCAGTTGACTTACTATTCCCATTATATTCTCATTTACTTCTCTTAATTCGCCTTCCATTACTTACCCCTTAGCTCAGTTGCATATCTTAAATTTAGCATGTATCAATTGTTATTTCAGCTACAGATACAAGTATTTCCTTAGCTCATTAATGCTGCAGCCTGATTTCACCTTCTTGACCAGGCCAGGCAAGTTTTTCAAATGTGATTTGTGTCACTTTGTGGTAATAACTCTTCAATGCTTTCACATATCTCTGTGAGTCTGAGATTTTTTTGTGGCACTTTGTACTTTATGTTAAGCGGGCTTTACACGCTACGATATTTCTAGCAATTGCTAGCGATATCGTACGCAAAGCACCCGCCCCCGTCGTGCATGCGATATCGTGTGATCACTGCCGCAGTGAACATTATCACTACGGCAGCGTCACACGCACTTATCTGGTCAGCGGCATCGCTGTGACTGCCGAACAATCCCACCCTCAAGGGGGAGGTGCGTTCGGCGTCACGTCGACGTCACCGCGACGTCACTAAGCGGCCGGCCAATCAAACCGGAGGGGCGGAGATGAGCGGGATGAACATCCCGCCTACCTCCTTCCTTCCTCATTGCTGGCAGGACGCAGGTAAGGTGGGGTTCCTCGCTCCTGCGATGTCACACACAGCAATGTGTGCTGCCCAAGGAATGAGGAACAACATCTATAAACAACCATTAACAATTTTTGGTTTTAGGACGACCTCTCCATGGTGAACGATTTTCACCACTTTGGAGGATGTTTAAGGTCGCTGGTAAGTGTTACACGCTGCGATACCGTTAATGACGCCGGATGTGCATCACTAACGACGTGACCCCGATGATAAAACATTAACGATATCATAGCGTGTAAAGTCCCCTTTAGTTGTTTGTAGTGTGTTTAAATATGAAAATATTATTATTATTATTATTATTGTTTCTTTATAGAGCACCATTAGTTCCATGGTGCTGTACATGAGAAGGGGGTTACATACAAAATACATATACAAGTTACAGTAGACAGACTAGTACAGAGGGAAGAGGGCCCTGCCCTTGCGGGCTTACATTCTATAGGATTATGGGGAGGAGACAGTAGGTGGGGTGTAGGTGGGGCGGCAGCTCCGCACGGTGGTGGGGCGGCAGCTCCGCACGGTGGTGGGGCGGCATATTCTCAATTTTTGAACTTTGGGATATTATTCCCTTATAAAACATAAAATAGAAAAATAGATAATAAATAAAATTTATATTTTACCTTGTAGAAATAATAATTTGTTATCCCATGCTGCAATGTGTGTATGCTTTATTACTTTCTCCCTACCCAGGAGCTGTGGTATGATCAGACCATGTTCCTGTACTGTCAGAAACAGCCAGTACATAGCAGGGGCACATTTATTATATTTATATCATTTATAATATTTTATGTATAATAATGTATATATATATTTATTTTAAGTTTATCTCAACACAGTAACATTTTTTATATACATCCAATTGTATAAATTATTATTATTATTATTATTTTAAGATCTATTGATTAAAGCCAAGTTTAAAATTAACATTGTTCGTGGGAAAAACCCTTTTAAGAATTGCTTTTATTTTTTTTTTTATATAGTTCAAGGAGAAGAGTAAGTGATTAAACGACTTTATTCTTCATGTCGGTATAATTACAGTGATACCAGATTTATAGAGGTTTTTTTAGGTTTTGCTACTGTCACATATTACAGTATTTTTATTTTTTCAAGTTTTTTGCATTGTCAAATTTTGAAAGCTATATTAGGTGGTTTTTTTTTGAGGATGAGTTAAAGTTTACATTGGTACAATTTTGAGGTACATAAAATTTTTGATTGCTTTCTTTTCGATTTTTTGTCAGGCAAAATGAACAAAACCCAGCAATTTAGGAGTTTTTTTTAATTGATGCTATGCAAGTGATAAGACTTGGTAGTCTTGATAATGCTCTTCAGGTAGGTAGACGGTTTGTAGAAAAAAATCATATTTGTATTCACCATATTCTGAACCTTTTTTTTTTTCTGCTGCCAGAGCTAAATAGGATTTGATTTTGCGGGAGTAGATGACATTTTCACAGATAAGATTGCTATCTTCAAACGACTTTTTATTTGGTAGTATGAAGAAAAACAACAAATCATTTTTTGACATTTTTTTCTTTTCTTTATGGTGTTCACTGCAGGGGTTAAATAACATGACATTTATATAGGTCCGATTGTTCCTGACGCGGAATAATAGCACATTCCACAATTGGATGTGTTTTAAAAAAATGTTCCTGTGCTGAGATAATCTTAGAAATGTGCCCCTACTATGTACTGTGTAATGGCTGTGTCTGACTGTACACGGACACGGTCTGATCATACCACATCTCCTAGGCTAGGGAGGAAGTAAGTAAAAAAGTATACGGACGCAAATTACTGTATTTTTTGTTTGACTTAAAATATTTTTTAAAAACAGGCAGAAAAATGTTTTACCTACCAAAGAGAATCAGTTATTAATACTCCGAGCTGTAATATCTTTATACTATTTTGCTTCCTTCCCTGTCCAGGAGGTGTGGTATGATCAGACCATGTCTGTGTACGGTCAGACATGACCATTACACAGTACATAGCAGGGACATTTAGAAGATTATCTTAGAACAGGAACATTTAAAAAAACAAATACAATTGTGAAACTTAACCCTCTGGTGAGGTGGGATTTTTGTCACGCAACTGGTGATGTGGGACTTCCTATACCCCAGTGTTTAGAAATCTCTAATTTTTACAGAACATGCAAAGATCACGTTTGTTTTAATCGTTTTCTTATTGGTGATTGATTACACATGAATATACCAAATTTTTGACACCCACAAGTATTGGAAAATGTAATACATTGATGATTCATACCAGCATTTTCCAATGAATGCCAGCTGAACAAAATTTCCCTGGGGTGCTGCAAACCCCACCTGACCAGTTGAAGGTTAAAATGCCAAATTCTAATGATTAAATTAAACTTTATAATCATATTTGTTCATGGGAAAACCCCTTTAATGCATTGAAATACGTATATACTTTTGTGCATGAGATCTGTCAGTTATACACTGACAGAATGTCTGTTAGACTATGCTTATGGCCTAAAACACACGTCCTTGATAACCAAGCACGTGTAATACGGGCCATTTTTCATATCCGTAATCCGTTTTTTGGTCCGTAAATAACGCACGTGTGGTGACTGTGTGTCCGGCGTATGGTAACCACGTGTGGGTGTGGAATGGCCGTGTGTGCGTGTGAAACTTAACTGACGTGTGTGTGTGTGTTGTCCGTGTGAAATGTCCGTGTGTGATGTTAAATGTCGTTGAGACATGCCGGCTGACAGCAGACAGAGTCGCGCGCTGAGAATGAACTCGGGTGAACTTCACCCGACTTCATCCTAATACCACGGCTCTGTCTGTGTCGCGTCCTAATTAGCGGTCACCCGTGAAGGACTCACCGGTGACCGCTAATCACGAGAGTGACTAAATGGAGTACCCCTCTCGCATACTCACCGTTGCCCGATCACCGGCGCGGCGCTGCACGGCTGTTCTCTAAACTCCGGCGGCTTTTCCTCTTTTGAAAAAGCCGGCCGCTCATTAATCAATCTCGTATTCCCTGCTTTCCCCGCCCATCGGCAAATATGATTGGTTGCAGTGAGACACGCCCACACGCTGAGGGACCGCTGTGTCACTGCACCCAATCACAGCAGCCGGTGGGAGTGTCTATACTGTGCAGTAAAATAAATAAATAAATAATTAAAAAAAACGGTGTGCGGTCCCCCTATTTTAATACCAGACAGATAAAGCCATACGGCTGCAGGCTGGTATTCTCAGGAAGTGGAGCCCCACGTTATGGGGAGCCCCCCAGCCTAACAATATCAGCCAGCAGACGCCCAGAATTGCCGCATACATTAGATGTGACACTTCTGGAACTGTACCCGGCTCTTCCCGATTTGCCCTGGTGCGTTGGCAAATCGGGGTAATAAGGAGTTAATGGCAGCCCATAGCTGTTACTAAATCCTAGATTAATCATGTCAGGCGTCTCCCATAGATACCTTCCATGATTGATCTGTAAATTACAGTAAATAAACACACACACCTGAAAAATCCTTTATTAGAAATAAAAAACACAAACACATTTCCTGGTTCACCAATTTAATCAGCCCAAAAAAGCCCTCCATGTCCGGCGTAATCCAGGATGGTCCAGCGTCGCTTCCAGCTCTGCTGCATGAAGGTGACCGGAGCAGCAGAAGACACATCCGCTCCTGTCAGCTCCACGCAGCAACTGAGGTGAGTAGCGCGATCAGCTGCGCTGTCACTGAGGGTACTCGCGGCCACCGCTGGATCCAGTGACAGCGGGTAACCTCAGTGACAGCTCAGCTGATCAAGCGGCTCTCTTCATTTGCTGCGTGGAGGTGACAGGAGCGGCGGTGTCTTCTGCTGCTCCGGTCACCTTCATGCAGCAGAGCTGGAAGCGACGCTGGACCATCCTGGATTACGCGGGACATGGAGGGCTTTGTCGGGCTGATTAAATTGGTGAACCAGGAAATGTGTTTGTGTTTTTTATTTCTAATAAAGGATTTTTCAGGTGTGTGTGTTTATTTACTGTAATTTACAGATCAATCATGGAAGGTATCTCGGGGAGACGCCTGACATGATTAATCTAGGATTTAGTGGCAGCTATGGGCTGCCATTAACTCCTTATTACCCCGATTTGCCAACGCACCAGGGCAAAATCGGGAAGAGCCGGGTACTGTCCCAGAATAGTCGCATCTAATGTATGTGGCCATTCTGGGCGGCTGCTGACTGATATTGTTAGGCTGGGGGGCTCCCCATAACGTGGGGCTCCCCATCCTGAGAATACCAGCCTTTAGCTGTATGGCTTTATCTGGCTGGTATTAAAATTGGGGGGGACCGCACGCCGTTTTTTTAAATTATTTATTTATTTCTATACTCCATAGTGACACGCCCACCGGCTGCTGTGATTGGGTGCAGTGAGACACCTGTCACTCAGCGTGGGGGCGTGTCTCACTGCAACCAATCATAGGCGCCGGTGGGCGGGGAAAGCAGGGAATACGAGATTGTTTAATGAGCAGCCGGCTTTTTCAAATTAGAAAAAGACGCCGGAGCAGTGTGAATGCCGTGCAGCGCCGCGCCGGGGATCGGGGATTGGTAAGTATGAGAGAGGGGGAAACTTCAGTCACTCGGGGGATTAGCGGTCACCGGTGAATCCTTCACAGATGACCGCTAATCAGTACACGGCACACAGACAGAGCCGCGGCATGACAATGAAGTCGGGTGAAGTTCACCCGAGTTCATTCTCATCCCGCTACTCTGTCTTCCGACATGTAGTAACGACATTTTGCATCACACACGGACATTTCTCATGGACAACATAACCACACATCATTGCAAGGAACGTTTTATTTGGACTCCCATAGGTTAACATTATGTCCGTGTGTGCGTGCTCCGTCCCAAAAACGAACATGCTTCCGTGCCAAACGGAGCAAAAAACGTGGGACGCACACGAACACACGGAAGATCAAATAACACGCATGTGTGCCTTTAAACATAAAAAAACATATGTGCATGTTTGGTCGTATCTCCGGTATGTACGGAAACGGACCAAACACGCACGTTTTCAACGGATGTGTGCTGCGAGCCTATGGCAGGATCTAACAAGCCACGTTCTTGGAAGATCCAGACGTCATTATTTGACCTCCATTTGCTAAAACCACCATCGGCTGCCCAAGATTGCAAACTCCTTTTTTCTGCGAGCACCAGTGATCACAGCATTTAAGACCTGCAACACACATCCGTTTAATTTGTACGTGTGCGGTACGTATTTGCACGTACCGGAGACACGTACACACGGAGACCCATGTTATTCAATGGTAGATGGCACACACACGTAAAATCACACGGAACGTGTGACCGTGTGGTAAGTACGTGTGTGCGCTTTTCTACACGGACGACATGTCTGTTTTTGGCCGGCAGCACGCAGGCACGGACCCGCTTTAGTCTATGGGTCTGTGCCTGCACGTACCGCACACGGAGTATGTCCATGTTCAGCACGTTTCATGCGTGTGCGTTTTTACACTAGCGATCTTATTTTTTGGTTTTTTTTTAAATTAAAGTCAGTATACTTACCTTTTTTTCTGCTGTTCTCAGTCATACTTACATTGGCGCTCATTTTTTTTCTTCCCCCGGCTCATACCGCTCCCCGATCACCAGCGCGGCGAGGAACAGCTGTGCAGAGAATACGCGGCAACAATTACTTTGAATATGCCGGCCGCTCATTAATCAATCTCGTATTCCCTGCTTTCCCCACCCACAGACGCCTGTGATTGGTTGCAGTCAGACACGCCCCCCACGCTGAGTGACAGCTAATGTAATGCTAATGTATGCGGCAATTCTGGACGGCTGCTGACTGATATTGTTAGGCTGGGGGGCTCCCCATAACATGGGGCTCCCCATTCTGAGACTACCAGCCTTCAGCCGTATGGCTTTATCTGGCTGGTATTAAAATTGGTGGGGACTGCACGCCGTTTTTTTAAATTATTTATTTATTTATTTTACTGCACAGTATAGACACGCCCACCGGCTGCTGTGATTGAGTGCAGTGAGACAGCTGTCACTCAGCGTGGGGGGCATGTCTGACTGCAACCAATCACAGGCGTCTGTGGGTGGAGAAAGCAGGGAAGACGAGATTGATTAATGAGCGGCCGGCATATTCAAAGTAATTGTTGCCGCGTATTCTCTGCACAGCTGTTCCTCGCCGCGCTGGTGATCAGGGAGCGGTAAGTATGAGAGAGGGCTGCTCACTTCAGTCACTCGGGGGATTAGCGGTCACTGGTGAATCCTTCACAGATGACCGCTAATCAGCACGCGGCACACAGACAGAGCCGCGGCATGACAATGAAGTTGGGTGAAGTTGACCTGAGTTCATTCTCATCACGCAACTCTGTCTGCTGTCAGCCGACATGTATCAATAACATTGTGCAACACACAAACAGACATTCCACACGGACATTCCACGTACACATACACGGGCATTTTACACACAAACACGGACATTTTACACGTGCACACGGCTCGCATACGCCATCACACGGATGCCATACGTACCGGAGAAACGCCCCAAAAAAACGGAACACGGACCCGAAAAACGGACCGTGTCACACAGACGGTTTTTTTTGCGGAAGTGTGTTTTAGGCCTAAAGGATTTATCAGCTATGGACGATGCTCAAACCAGCCCTGGCTGTATAGCAGAAACTCAGCTATCACTTAGGCCTCTTTCACATGTTGGTGCAAAACACACACATTTTGCATGGTCCGTGGTGTAGGTGCGTATGTGTGTGCGTGTGTGCATGTGTCCGTGTGTGTGTTCAGCGTGTGCTGTCAGTGTGCTATCCGTGTGACATCCGTATAGCACACGCACAGCATGAATTTCTATACTTACGTGTCCATGGTGCTGCTCTTTCTGGCGCTGCTGCTGCTTCCGATCATTGGTGGAGTGCATATGAATGAGCATAATGAGGTTGGAAGCAAGTGACAGTAGTGCTGGGGACATCAGTGCTGGAGACAGGTGAGTATAGAAAATCATCTTATCATTTTATTTCACAGACATGTGGTTTTCTCCAGTACGTGTCACACTGATGTCATATGGTCACATGCGGTCCGTGTGACACCCGTGCTGCCGAAGAAAAACGGGACATGTCTACGTGTGGAGTACACGGACACACACATGCTCCATACGGACACACGGTCCATGTGAAAATATGCACTTGTGCACAGACACATTGATTTTAATGGGTCTACGTGTGTCCGTGTCTCCGGTGTGTGTGAAAACGGACGACACATGTAGCGGGCACACGGACGTGTGAAGGAGGCCGTAAGCTGAGTTCTCAATGGTGATTTTTTTTGGTCACAGCTCCACATAATCACCTTGCCATATTGCTATGTCCATTTGCAGGGATGCAAGTAGGACATCTCAGTGCATCCAAAGTCTGGAAAGGGTTAATCCTGTTTTGTCCATTTTGTTTTAATGAGGTTTATTTTACCCCACTGGATTTAAATTTGAAATATGAAGATGCTGAAAATGTAGACAATCTGCCTAATCCATTTAATTAATTCTCCCAGTGTGCCTATAGCTAAAGACAGACATCAATCACAGTAGCTAAATAGTGAAAGCATTTATTCTGAGTGATGCTGGCTGTTATCAACAGAATCTAATTATTTTATCTGTGCTGACAAATTTATCATTTTTCAAATAGCAGCAATAGCTCTAAGTTGGAAATGATGCCACCCTCTGCTCCTGAACTGATTACCTGCAGTGAGAAGCAGCGATGGACACTTCCAATAACTGCTGAAGGTAATAATTCATAAATCAAGATGACATCCTGAAGATCAGGTCCTCTATGCTCTTTTGCACATTTGTATTAGTCACCTTCAGCAAATGTTACTGTGTGATAACATTTTTTAACAAAAATGCTTCTACTAGAAAAGTTATTTCAGAGGCATATATATTTTGATGCAAATGATATTTGTATTGAATGAGGTAAAATGAAATTTTGAATAATAAATCCTTAACATGGCTTTAAGAACATGGAAGGTATAAAAAGCATCAACATTAGAACTACCAGCCATTCTGACATGACGTATCTATAGGGATCACCGGGTCTCCAATGACAAATTTCCCCTTACCACTATACTTAAAATAACGACACAGACTACGACTTTATTGCCGAATGGCCACAGCTTTATTAAAGGGAACCTGTCATCAGAATTTTGCTTTAAACATAAATGTTTCCCCCTCTGCAGCTCCTGGGCTGCATTCTAGCAAGGTTCCTGTTGGTTTTTTGCTCCCTTTTAGACCAAATATAATACTTTATAAAGGTGTACCTTTTGGGATGCAAATTTTCTAAATTGTCCATGGGGGCGGGCTCTCTGGTGTCCGTTATGTCCATCCTACCGATTTACGACGTCCCCCAACGAGATTATGGGCGGCGCTGTGATTATCATTGCAAGTGCCAACCCATAATCTAGTGCACGCGCTTTCCTCTCTGCCTCCAGCGTTCTGCGCAAGCGCTGGCCGTAACCGGTGGTGTCCTGCTCCGATCCTCCCATCTATTTCCTGCTACAGGGAAACATGGGAAAGAGGGGACGTGCGGTCATCTGGCCAGCGCTTGCGCAGAACGCTGGAGGCAGAGGGGAAAGCGCGGGCACTTGCGATGACAACACAGCGCCGCCCATTCTCGTGCCTGCGCAAACGTCACCAGCGGTCACACTATGCACGCAGTGCACAGTCCCGCTACAGTGGCACTGCGCATGCGCCGGACCACGGGCTCACTGGGCGGCATCCTGGAAGTATGAAATGCTGCGTTGGGGGACGGCGTAAATCGGCAGGATGGACATAACGGACACCAGAGAGCCCGCCCCTATGGACAATTTAGAAAATTTGCATCCCAAAAGGTACACCTTTATAAAGTATTATATTTGGTCTAAAAGGAGCAAAAAAACCAACAGGAACCTTGCTAGAATGCAGCCCAGGAGCTGCAGAGGGGGAAACATTTAGGTTTAAAGCAAAATTTCTGATGACAGGTTCCCTTTAAAAGAGTATATATGTACAAAACTCGTGGCTCAACATGCCACCCCCATTAACAACTGAACCTGTACATATATACATATTCTCCACAAAATGACACCTGATAGGTCCATCCGAGAGGGCAACCATCATTCCTATCCCCCGGCCGTAACCTCCAACCGGCCCAGGGGACCACCTCGGCCGTGACCAACCAACTCGAGGTGTGGGGTAATCAACGTTCCATTATTAATTACCCCTCCCCAGAACCTGCAGGACCTCCGCCCACAAGTTCCCATCCAAATCGAATCCACTCCCCCTGAGTGACTTCATACCAACCAACCTACGGTCGATACACCAAACCTCTCTGAACGGACCTATCACCCCGCCACAGACCGGCCAAGTAACACCTTACTTGGCCCGGGCCCTACACACCCCCAATGCTTGTTCCAATCCATCCCTCAAACCCAACATCCACAAATCCAAACCTATGTCCGTGAGATGGACCCCATCACACCTCAAATACTGCCCGGTGGACTCTTCCAGTTCCCTATGCCGGACCACTAATCCTCCGTTCCGCGCTACGAACCTGCCAATTGCCCGATTCAATTTCACCCGCGCCCTGTTAATTCGATCCACCAACCTCCCAAAACGCCACTGCGCCCGGGCTACGATATCGGACCACACAATCAAAATGCCAGGGAACGCCTTCCATAAATGAAGCAAGTCTAACTTGATATCCCTTTTTAACTCCCTCGCCGTCCTCACTCCAAGGTCATTCCCCCCCACATGCAGGATAAAAACATCCGGTTCCCTGTCAATACGGCTATAATACGTGACTTCAGGGCGAACTCTCCCCCAGGTCATGCCCCGTATTCCGAGCCATTTCACACGGGCCTCCGACATTGCCACTCCGAGCTGCCGACCATCCCGACGAACATCCGCCCGCAACGCTCCCCAAAACACAAAGGAGTGCCCGAGAATCCACACAAGGCATGGACCTACAAAATATAAAGACCATGAATAAAACCACAATTGAACAAGCAACACCGCCCACTAGAACCATAACACACTCAAGTAACCCCATGTCACCAACCATCACCTAATCAGTTGTGGTCTAATATACAAACGAAACCTGGACGATTCCCATCTCCCAATCCGCCGGATCCAATCCTCACTCAGCCCCCACCTAGCGGCTTCAGTCGCTGCCCCAATCCGGAAGGAGTGGGAACCGTAATCCCTTGGCTCCTCCCCAGCCCGTAACAAAGCTGTCTTGAGTACTGCAACAAACTGGAAACGCGATAAAGCGGATCCATCCACATGCCTAAGGAAAACACCGGGGTAGCCACCCCGCACCTTCAAAAACTCCGTCACCTGAAACACTGGGCATAGGTGGTGCCCTGGCAATTCGAACAACACCACCAAACGTCCCGACCTATTTGATCAGTCTTTGAGAACCGTAGCCGGCATTCGACTCTATCTCTCCCAAGCGTAACATCCCCAAACAACAGCCCGCCTACTGCATGCTTGGCAGGGCTAACCAATTCTCCGATGCAGAAGGCCCCAAACCACCAACACCAACACCAACCAGGGGGCCCACCCAAGCCCCCGCCGGAGACCCAGGCCCGCTCCGACCTACCCTCTCAGCCGACAACCCCTGCAACACCCCTAACAATTGACCCCAAAATTCCGATCCGGGTAACCCCAACTGCCCAACCGCACTCACGCCCAACCTACTGCCCCCCGCGGAGGAACTCCCACCCCCGCCCCCACTACCCGCAACATTAAAACTATCAGTCGTCCTCTCACCGAGCTGCCTCTGAACCAAAGCCGGAGCAGCCGTACCGCACACGTCCCTCAGCCGATCCATCCGTCCTGCCGCCTCCTCCGGTCCTTCTTCCTCTCCTGAGTCCGAAATGCTGCTGAGGTCCTCAGGGGAGACCAGCGAGGGGACAGCCTGCACCTGGCGGCCGTCAACCCCCACGGTCACCGAACCCTGCGCCTCCGGGCGTCTCCTGCTGGGCCTACTCCTCTTGGTGCGACGCGGCGTCCTTCCGCCATCCTTCCTGGCCGGTCTCCTGCCTGCCGGCTGCGCTGTCCTAGTCTCGCTTGCTGCTCCTGCGATTAACCCTCCCTGCCGAGTGCAGGAAGGCCGTGCCGCTCTCGCCTTATGCAGGGAACTCCCCCCAGCCCGCTCCTCGCTGGGGGGGGACCGTAATCACCGACCGCAGCACAGGGCCCTCCGGACTGCCGGACCCTACCTCCGGTCCCCTCCTGCTGCTGTCCCGCTCTGCGCCGCCGCTCCGTCCGCTCCCTCTCCCCTGCCGCCTGCAGGGAGTCTCCACCTCCGGTCTATGATGCTGGGCACCACCCCCAGCCGGCACTTCACTGGGGGCTGCCGCCGCTCCGGTCCAGGGCTGTGCAGGCCGCAAACCGGAAGTAGGCCTCGCCGATGCTCCGCCCACTTCTGGCCCACGGGATCTCCGGCGAGGATTCCTCCCGGCGGCGGGTAACTCTCCAGCAGGTGAGTGAGGAGGGCTCCGATGCCCCGGAGGGTCCCTGAGGGGGCTCCTAGATCTTGTTCTCCCCACGCCGGGGGAGTAGCGCTCCGGTGGTCGCGCCCGCCGAGCGCGCGTCGCAGGTCCGGGCATAGAAGCAGGAGCCATAACCGCTCCAGCCCCACAGACTGCCTCCAGCTGCTCCCGCAGCGCGTCCACTCCTATGGCCTCAGAGGCCCCACGCACGAGCTCCAGCAGTGCCGCTAATTCAGCCATGCCAGGTGAGGGATGCAGCAGCACAGGAGGACACACTGTATGCAGGACAAAAGGGGGCAGTGACCTCTGCACTGACCCCTTTATACCCAGCACAACACGCCTCCCATAACATATCCCTCACCCAATCCCTTTTCCCGACTCCCCCACCAATCAGGTAGCCCCCACGTACACCTCTGCACTAGCACTTAACCCTTTCCTACCCTAACCCTCCCGATCGTCATTGGGCCTATTCGCCCCTATGGGGCTCACTGCCCATCTTTAGTACTACAAAGTGCAGATCACAATTGTCCTCTTTTGTCTTTAGCAATTGTTTTAGTGGAGAAGTGGAAAATGTTAAGGAATATATGGCACATCACTCATCTTTGTCACAGCAGGATGATGTTATCTCAGACAGACACACTGTCAGCTTGAGTCAGTGTTCTGCAAATTCATTCTCTCTGCTTCCTTAACAGTTAATCTTCTTGATTGTGTATGTTCAGTTCTGTCAATGACATCTATGTTTTTTCTTAACCTTATTCCCCTAAGGTACAGCATTTCAGATGCAAAAGAAGAAGTTTCACAACTTCTTCCAGTTGATGTACTGAATGAGATGAATAATCATCATTTGGACTTGGATGAGATTATGCCTGAGGGAATTGAGTACATGGCTTCAATGCCTAGCTGTGTTGGTGGTGGTGGTAGTAGTAGTGGCTGTCCTAGCACAGACTTATGGTCATGTCACACACAACGACAGCAACGACGACGTCGCTGCTAAGTCACCATTTTCTGTGATGTAGCAGCGACCTTGCTAGCGAAGTCGCTGTGTGTGACATCCAACAACAACCTGGCACCTGCTGTGAGGTCGCCGGTTGTTGCTGAATGTCCTGGAACATTTTTTGGTCGTTGCTCTCCCGCTGTGAAGCACACATCGCTGAGTGTGACAGCGAGAGAGCAACAAACTGAATGTGCAGGGAGCCGGCTTCTGCGGACGCTGGTAACCAAGGTAAATATCGTGTAACCAAGCAAAGGCTTGATTACCCGATATTTACCTTCATTACCAGCGTCCGCAGCTTCTTGAAGCCGGCTGCCTGCTCCCTGCACACGTAGCCAAGGTACACATCGGGTAACTATAAGCAAAGCGGTTTGCTTATTAACCCGATGTGTACTCTGGCTACGAGTGCAGGGAGCCAGTGCTAAGCATCACCTCTACCCTCACCGGCATCCTCCCTTTTTCCAGACCCCTCTCCTGCCTTTCCTTTCCCTTTT
Source organism: Anomaloglossus baeobatrachus (assembly GCF_048569485.1). Lineage (NCBI taxonomy): Eukaryota > Metazoa > Chordata > Amphibia > Anura > Aromobatidae > Anomaloglossus > Anomaloglossus baeobatrachus. The sequence goes on along the minus strand of NC_134358.1, from coordinate 232,019,181 downwards.
TTGAAACACCTGGCGAAAGAGTGGGAACCTCTACAACCAGAACACTCGTGTTTGAACCGACATGACGCCCCAAACTTACATTGCCCTTCATTAAATTGCCAACAGGCACCTTTTCTCTGGCCAGCCGGGGACCCGCCACTCGCACCCGGGCTCCCGGCACCCCTACGAAAGGGCTGAGCCGGAGCCGTCATTAATCGCATCCACAAGGAAATGTCCTTGTGGTCCCACCGGAAGCCAGGCCGCAGAGCCTTCCGTTGCCGGAACTGCTCGTCATATCTCAGCCACCCTAAACCACCGTACACTCTGTACGCCTCCCCTATGGAATCCATGTAACCGAAAACGGCGGAACAATGCTCCGGCTCCTTTTCCCCAACCACACTGGCTAAGATCGCAAATGCCTGTAGCCAGTTAGTAAAAGTTCTTGGTATCAGCCTATACCTCCTCTTCTCCTCATCCTCCTTTTCCTTTTTGGAGTCACTTCTTCACTTTGTCCAAGTTAAACTTTTCCAAGGGGAGCAGGAAAAAAATTTCCACATACTCCCCTTTCCATATCTTTTCCCTCACTTCCTTTTTCAAATGGACACCCAACGGACTTTCAAAACACACATAAACTTCACTCCGTGCCCTATCGTCCAACCGCACAACCTCGTCCTCTTTTTCCTTCTCCTTTTCCATGTCCTTATTCGCCTCTGCCCCAGGCGCTACGCCGTCCGCCTGTCCCACCACAACCGCCGACGCAGCTTCCTGTACTTCCATCTCGCGCGCCGGCACCACCGGCGGAACACCAACCAGGGGGCCCACCCAAGCCCTCGCCGGAGACCCAGGCCCGCTCCGACCTACCCTCTCAGCCGACAACCCCTGCAACACCCCTAACAATTGACCCCAAAATTCCGATCCGGGTAACCCCAACTGCCCAACCGCACTCACGCCCAACCTACTGCCCCCCGCGGAGGAACTCCCACCCCCGCCCCCACTACCCGCAACATTAAAACTATCAGTCGTCCTCTCACCGAGCTGCCTCTGAACCGAAGCCGGAGCAGCCGTACCGCACACGTCCCTCAGCCGATCCATCCGTCCTGCCGCCTCCTCCGGTCCTTCTTCCTCTCCTGAGTCCGAAATGCTGCTGAGGTCCTCAGGGGGGACCAGCGAGGGGACAGCCTGCACCTGGCGGCCGTCAACCCCCACGGTCACCGAACCCTGCGCCTCCGGGCGTCTCCTGCTGGGCCTACTCCTCTTGGTGCGACGCGGCGTCCTTCCGCCATCCTTCCTGGCCGGTCTCCTGCCTGCCGGCTGCGCTGTCCTAGTCTCGCTTGCTGCTCCTGCGATTAACCCTCCCTGCCGAGTGCAGGAAGGCCGTGCCGCTCTCGCCTTATGCAGGGAACTCCCCCCAGCCCGCTCCTCGCTGGGGGGGACCGTAATCACCGACCGCAGCACAGGGCCCTCCGGACTGCCGGACCCTACCTCCGGTCCCCTCCTGCTGCTGTCCCGCTCTGCGCCGCCGCTCCGTCTGCTCCCTCTCCCCTGCCGCCTGCAGGGAGTCTCCACCTCCGGTCTATGATGCTGGGCACCACCCCCAGCCGGCACTTCACTGGGGGCTGCCGCCGCTCCGGTCCAGGGCTGTGCAGGCCGCAAACCGGAAGTAGGCCTCGCCGATGCTCCGCCCACTTCTGGCCCACGGGATCTCCGGCGAGGATTCCTCCCGGCGGCGGGTAACTCTCCAGCAGGTGAGTGAGGAGGGCTCCGATGCCCCGGAGGGTCCCTGAGGGGGCTCCTAGATCTTGTTCTCCCCACGCCGGGGGAGTAGCGCTCCGGTGGTCGCGCCCGCCGAGCGCGCGTCGCAGGTCCGGGCATAGAAGCAGGAGCCATAACCGCTCCAGCCCCACAGACTGCCTCCAGCTGCTCCCGCAGCGCGTCCACTCCTATGGCCTCAGAGGCCCCACGCACGAGCTCCAGCAGTGCCGCTAATTCAGCCATGCCAGGTGAGGGATGCAGCAGCACAGGAGGACACACTGTATGCAGGACAAAAGGGGGCAGTGACCTCTGCACTGACCCCTTTATACCCAGCACAACACGCCTCCCATAACATATCCCTCACCCAATCCCTTTTCCCGACTCCCCCACCAATCAGGTAGCCCCCACGTACACCTCTGCACTAGCACTTAACCCTTTCCTACCCTAACCCTCCCGATCGTCATTGGGCCTATTCGCCCCTATGGGGCTCACTGCCCATCTTTAGTACTACAAAGTGCAGATCACAATTGTCCTCTTTTGTCTTTAGCAATTGTTTTAGTGGAGAAGTGGAAAATGTTAAGGAATATATGGCACATCACTCATCTTTGTCACAGCAGGATGATGTTATCTCAGACAGACACACTGTCAGCTTGAGTCAGTGTTCTGCAAATTCATTCTCTCTGCTTCCTTAACAGTTAATCTTCTTGATTGTGTATGTTCAGTTCTGTCAATGACATCTATGTTTTTTCTTAACCTTATTCCCCTAAGGTACAGCATTTCAGATGCAAAAGAAGAAGTTTCACAACTTCTTCCAGTTGATGTACTGAATGAGATGAATAATCATCATTTGGACTTGGATGAGATTATGCCTGAGGGAATTGAGTACATGGCTTCAATGCCTAGCTGTGTTGGTGGTGGTGGTAGTAGTAGTGGCTGTCCTAGCACAGACTTATGGTCATGTCACACACAACGACAGCAACGACGACGTCGCTGCTAAGTCACCATTTTCTGTGATGTAGCAGCGACCTTGCTAGCGATGTCGCTGTGTGTGACATCCAACAACAACCTGGCACCTGCTGTGAGGTCGCCGGTTGTTGCTGAATGTCCTGGAACATTTTTTGGTCGTTGCTCTCCCGCTGTGAAGCACACATCGCTGAGTGTGACAGCGAGAGAGCAACAAACTGAATGTGCAGGGAGCCGGCTTCTGCGGACGCTGGTAACCAAGGTAAATATCGGGTAACCAAGCAAAGCACTTTGCTTGGTTACCCGATATTTACCTTAGTTACCAAGCGCAGCATCACTTCCACGTGTCGCTGCTGGCTGGGGGCTGGTCACTGGTTGCTGGTGAGATCTGCCTGTTTGACAGCTCACCAGCAACGATGTAACGACGCAGCAGCGATCCTGATAAGGTCAGATAGTGCTGCGTCGCTACGTGTGACCTAGGCTTTAGGGAAGGTCTGGCATTAAGTAAAACAAACAACAGACTAGGGTTTTACCATGACAAACAAGGGGTGCACCAGGGACACATTAACAACGGTGGTCTCTGATGCTAGTGAGAGGGAAGATGGACACCTCCTCCACTTACCTGCAACTGTACCCTGCACTCCTAGCCAGTCCCTATACAGATTCCTCATCTCTTGCTGAGCAGGAACCTTAAGCCCTGAGTGACCCTACAATAGTCCTGGCTAGTGAGTGGACAGGTAAGGGACACTATCTCCACTGCTGCATTAAAACAACACACAAGGGAAGAAAGACAGGCAGGAGAAACACACAAACAGACTACTGCAGTCAGCACCAACACTGCAGCCTAAATAGCTACTTCCAGAGTGGGTTGCACCAGCTTCTTCCAACTCCAGGCCAAGTACCTAAATGAGAGTGGAAAAAAACGGCCCCCTCTACTAGGACATTTACCATTCTGAGACAACTGTCAGCTGAGTCAGGGATGATGATGATTGTGTGATGGACACAATCTGGGAACCAGACCAGGTTGATGATGAGGTGATGTTGTGATGCCCCTGACCTGGTCAGGCACCACTGAGTACTGCACCCATGCTGGGACAGTGCTTCCAGGTAATTCCAAAGGCCAGAAAGGGGTGTGCACGCCCAGACACATAGCAACCAGGTCTCCCACACCATTAGATGGGACCCTTGGGTAGCCTCTGGAAGAGGCTAGCTTTCAATTCTTGTCAAGGGGTGGAGGGGAAGGGCTGGAAGCTAAGCTGCAGAGGCTGTAAGAAAAGTAGGAGGAGTGAGCCAGTCTGGGGGTGGAGTGCGACAGTGGCTGGGAGACGGAGACACACGGACACCCTAGTCAGACCCTTCACGTGTAGTAGCTGTTAGCGGGGGAGAACAGTTACCGGAGAGTCAGTCAGAAAGACACCTGAAGAGAGGCAGTCAAGTACGGGGACTGCTGGTGACTAGTCACGCACAGGAAACAGGTCCCAAGAGTAGACGTTCATTTATTTATCTGCTAAACCTGCTGGTGAGGGGATTGGAGGGCCCTCGCCAACCATCTAGAGTCCGAGCCTCAGTAGCAACAGGGGCACCCATAAGGAGACAGAGCCAGAAGCCATTTCAACTGGTCCACGTTGCCGGCAAACGGTCCAAAAAGGGGAGAAAAGGCAGCAGCAACTTCCTTGGATAGACCCCATGTTGCTTCAAGTCAGGGGTTATCCGAAACAAGAAGTGCTAGGAAGGCGAGTTAATGGTTACCCTCAGATAGGCTTGAAGGAGTTCCTTGTTCCACTTGGTTTATCTCAGCATCACCCAGGTTACCTCACATAACATCAAAAATTGAGTAAACATGTTGAAAAACTTTCCGGACTGAGACTGAGTTATTCTGGGACCTGTTGTTCTACGCACCCGAGCCCCTGGGGCCATCCTCACTCACGGTAGGCCATACCATCCGACTGCAGACATTATCAGCCCCAGAAGCTCGTTAAACCTGACCGCAAATTGTGAGTTGCATCATGACTCCTATGTAAATAAACCTGACATACCTGTAGCCAGTTATACCAAAAAGTGGAGAACCTGTGGTGTCCCTGAAGGTGAAGTGGTGTCCCTGGGCCGACCGCTGCAGGTGGGCTCTACAATGTCATCAAAGGGGAAGGGTTGTGACATCTCCAAACAAAAGCGGAGCTCTCGTCTGGACCAAAAGATCTTCCAGGGGCAGATCTGCTATTTCTATGTTCAGCTTGGGAGCAGGTGATGATGCAAATGATATTGGTGGAAGAGATTAAATAGTACCTGAAAGCTCTAGTCTTGGTCATGATGATAGCACGTCCTATGTGCTTTCATCATTGATTTAGATATCATTTTGAACATTGCTCGCTGACTAATCTTTGGCAATGTGCAGGCTCTGCAGGAGGAAAATAACTTCTTAACGCTTTTCCACAAATTGGAACTATGGATTTCTGTTCGCACATAAGGGCAAAAAGCAAACTAGCCAGCAATATGAGCAAGCCATCCTCCTTCTTTCCGTGATTGTCTATCTGATAGCCAGGCCACCTCCTCGTAAATTATATAACCGATGTAAGCATATTCTAATGTTTGTTACCTTACTCTTCCTCCTCCTTTTTCGTCGAACTGTCAGACATCTATACCTGATAAAAAAACATTATATGCCTAGTCATCTGTTTGTGTGCCAACTTAATTTCCACTTGGTCACATTATTGATAGTGCTGCCATTTCATAGATTCCACTTTTTTTTTTTTTAAATTATGTGATGCACTTAGCTTCGCTGGAAAATATCCAGCCACCATTATTTTTTGCTGAAAGGGATACACACTCTATGGATTTGTCATTGGTATTGAAAGTTCACTGCAAAGTTTACACCTGGAGAAGCAATTATGGGTAGGGACAGTACATGCCTTTCATTACATATTTGGTACATTTTTTGCTTGGCAGTAATGCATCCCTCCAACAAGAACAGGTGGTAAAGCCTTTATGGTTCGTTGCCAGGACTAGTTCCAACACCAGGTGGTGCTTGTCTATCTCCTCCATTTCCTCAACAAGCAACAAATATCATGCAGTATGCCTGGAACATTGTGGCTACATTAATGCTTTGGCAGATTAACATCTGCTCCCTCCATGGCACATGTCCTAAATTTGATTGTATACTTTTTAAATAAATATCTGCTTCTAGAAGGTATTGTCAATAGCCAGGAGAGTGTTCTGGCATTTCTAATGTGACGCCCTGGGCAAGCCACGGGTCACAAGTAATGACATCACCACACCCTACACCCCGGTTAGGCACATCTAAGCTGGACCAGAAATCCTTGTTGCCTTCCCCAGGGGCTGATGTCCACACCAGGGGGTGGAGCCAGGCGGTTGGTCTCCACCCACCAAGGAGTTCACAGTCCTGGAGGAAGGAAAACACAGGCAGTGAGAGTGAAGCTAGGGAAGTGAGAGGAGTTGAGTGGTAGAGGAGCAAGTGTGAGGAGAAAAGTGACAGCAACAGAGCCTGAAGTTAGTCCGGGTGTGTGCCCCGGACAGAGACAGCAAGGTTAGCAGACGGCGGTGACCGTCTGCAGGAGTGGCCTATCGGAGCTGCCGTGAGGACCGTTGGCGGGTGGTGACCCGGCAGTACCGGACCGGTACACAAGGAGAAGCCAGCACCATTGGCAGGGGCCTTTCGGATCCCGGCAAGGCTAGGAGTCACCGTAAATTTGCCAAATCCGTCAGTGAAGGGGACCTCCGGGTTTCCAAACAACTAAGTCCCGATTGAAGGCAACAGTCCAACCGTATGAGAGAGACACCGCCACCGCCAAGGCACCAGTTTCTCAGGGCCAGCGCCTGCGGGCAAAGAGGGGCTCCTCCGGCCCATATCCAAGTCGGGGAGCGGGATACCGGTGGGAACCCATCGCTACCAACATTACACAAGGTGCAGGGAAAGAGACAGTCACCGTTAACTACCGGGGAAAAGCAACAGCAGCCGTCCGTGGGAACCGTCTTTCCAGCCGTGTGTTTTACCGAGAACTGTGTCACCGTCTCAGGCTGAGTGAGTACCACCGTGCCGTGAGGCACAGCGCTGCCCCCCGCGACCCTGCACCTCACCAGGCCCCGCACCTGGCCTGCCATCCCTCATCCTCCACCCCATCACTGGGCCCCGGGACAACCAACCCCTACCCACGGAGGGGAGAACTAACAACTCTGCTGCTCCCTGTCACCGCTCCGGGGATCCCCATACAGAGCAGCGGTGGTGTTACCAAAAATCACCACAACCGTGGGTGGCGTCACGGACAATAAATCCCCAAAACCAAACCCCTTTTCACTCACGGGCGAGGAGCGCCGCTCGAGTCCCCGGGATCCGGCCCATCGCTCGAGCCACCGAGCAGCAGCGGCCACAGCAGCAGCGGCAGCCGGACCCGAGCAGTGGGAGAGCGCAGCGTCCCCTCCTCCGCCCACGACACTAACATTTTTATGTGTTGATACACACCCTACAGACTTTACATAAGCAGACTGGTTTGACTGAGCATCACCTGATTTTGGGATTGCAATTTGATGGAATTCAATGCTGCCTATGATGAAGTGTCTGTATGAGCAGTGTAAAGCGGTGGCTGAGGCCCTTCGAAGAGGCTACTAAATTTCTCAGTAGACTCAATTGTGAAATCAGCTATGCTATAACATTTATATGTATATTGTAAAAACCATAGACAGGCATGCAATAAGGGATGGAGCAAGAACAGTATCTTCTACATGTTCACTGGCACCCTGGGGCTGATGCGAATTTTCAGAAGCAATGTCACATGCAGCAGGTGAATATGGATATGGACATTGAGTTATCCCAGCTGTCGACTGAGTGCCGGGCTGGTCTCCCCAGGATACAACGGACCGTAGACCGAATCCGGAGATTAAAAATAGTGGTAGAAAGGATAGAGGAATTGGAGCGTGTGCGGTGGACTTACCAAGGCTCTGGCATGGCTGTATGCTGCTCTCAGGCCTCACATTCACTTCCTGGGCCGCTAATTACAGTCAGATGCGCAGTCAGACACACCCCCATCTTGAGTGACAGCATGTCAGCTGACTGCATTCAACCACAGGCGCCAGGACAGCCGGTGGGCAGGGAAGGCAGTGTAAAGGAGCCCATATACTCTAGCATCTACCATGTGTCTAGAATGTATTGGCTCCACCCAGGTTAGTGGGTGTGACTTACTTGGTTGTGGGCATGGTGATGTTTCCTCTTGTCCATCATAACCATGCAAGGGAGGGCTTCACCCCTCTGCACTTCTCATGCTTCTATTATAAACAGCTCCATGCCCACGTGGAGTTATAAAAAGAATGTTTATTCTGGCTAGAAACATCGGACGGCATTTTGAACACGTCCCTATCATGTGATAGGTGGGGCGTGTTGAAATGACCTCATACCTGGAAGGAGCCCATACATTCCAGCATCTACTGTCAGTATAAAAAAAAAATAAAACAATTGGCGCAGGGTCCCCCCGGTATTCTGATAAACAGCACAGATAAAGCCCACAGCTACAGCCCCAGCTCTGCGCTTAGCTTAGCTGTGTATCAAAAGAAGAGGAACCGTATGCGACTTTTTTTATTATTTAAATAAATAATTTAAAAAACGATGTGCGTTCCCCCCCAATTTTGATATCCAGCCAAGATAAAGCCCAACAGCTGGGGGCTGGTATTCTCAGGCTGGCAAGACCCAGCCTAAATTTATTAGCCTTCAGCTGCCCGGAATTGCTGCCTCCATTAGATGTGACAAGCCCAGCATTTACCGGCTCTTCCTGAATGCCCTGATGCGGTGGAAATTGGGGTAATAAGGTTAATAACAGCACCCAGCTACTACTAAACCCTACATTAATGATCGCAGGCATTTATGACACCCGCATCAATAATCTGTGAATGAAAGTAAACAAACACTTAAAAAAAATAATAATAAAATGCAAAAAAACACCCTCTTTCACCCCTTTATTAACCCCCAACACCCTGCAGGTCCAAAGTAATCCACACGAAATCCCACAGCGATTTAGCTCTGCTGCACTTGAATCTTAGAGCCATGATGAGTGATGACTGCAGGCAGACACCATCACACAGTCTGGGGGCGCGTCTGACTGCAACTAATCACAGAAGCCAGGCCTGCCGGTGGGTGTGGAAAGCCATGTACATGAAATGAGCGGTCCAGGGAGGCCACAGGAACAGTGTACAACAGCACTGGAGCAACACTCAGCCGGGCAGGAGCCTGGGTATTTATGTGACGTGCCCACGGGGCCTGGGGTTTTACTTGTCACCGGGCCAGTGGTGGAGATGGATGTCCCAGTGGCCTGGCATGGTTCCGTGGTCCCGTCGGTGTCAATATAAGATGAAGGGGTTGGGGATGATGGGAGTAGTTGTCTCGTGATGCCACCTGTGGTGTGCGGCTATGATGGGAGCTTTTGCTGCGCAAGGTCTCCGCTGGGGCAGATGGTAATGCTGCTCAGATGTTGCAGGTCTCCACAGGTAGAGCTAGGCCCCAGGGAGGATGTTGAGAGTCGTTGTCCACCTCAGTGTGGGAAGCGCGGGGCGCGGGAAGGAACAGACGACACAGCGGTTGCAGTTTACATACTCACTGAGTTGCTCCTGCCGTTGGACTGCCAGACTCCACTGTGATGGGCTCCTGACAATACCGGATAGTTCAGGGGCCAGTACCTGTGGGACACTTTGTGACTCCTTCCTGCCTGCACTCTGCTGTGTGAGTCCCTGCGGCTTGAAGCTACACAGGGACCCAAGTCCTGGGGGTGGTTATGTTCCCGGCCCGTATAGCAGGCAGCGTGAGTCTGTTGATGGGCCGCCCTATGGTCACGGATCCTGGCACTATGTCCTGCTTTGCCCCGGGCACTATTGTGGGCCAGAGGACTTGAAATCCTTCGCCCGGCAGATTCTACTGGCAGGCCTTGAAGTGCCTAGGGTTCCGCACCCTGAGATGTGCACCGGTCCTGAGGGAGCTATTAGCGACCGTATTCTCCTGCGTCTCCCTTGGTTCCTGGTTGTGTCTCTTCTCTCCTGTGTGTGTGTGGCTCCTACCCCCTGATCAGTCGCCCCGTCTCCTCGAGCTCCAGAGCTAGTGGGTGGGAGGCCCCAGACGATATGGTGACCATCCTAAATGACCGTACCCTAACCCCGTCCCGGTGAGAGGGCAACTGGCTTATGTGTGGTTGTGGATGTTGTGAACCGGCACCGAACTCCTCCTTACCTGGGATGAGTACTGCACCTTTGGTGAGATGCAATACCCTGTGGCGACTGAAGCCTCAGGGGCGCCACATATGCATTCTTATTTTCTTTATTTTTCCTTTTTTTTTTATTTTCTCGAGTGCCGGATCTTGATCAAACACCCAGAATCCCGGGCCCTGGCCCGGCACCGAAGCAACTTTGAAACAGAGCGGGTCCGGAATTTCTCAGTCTATGTCTGCCCAGCCCTACATATGAGGCATTGGGTGCAGTAGTGGGACATGTAAAATTGTCAGAAGAACAGATCTCTAAAGCCTGCACCCACAGACATCTCTTAACAGCCGTAAACAAACAGATGGATGAGCTGGGAGAAAATAAAAATGAGGACATCATGGGGACATTCCTTCAGGAATTAACAAAATTAATCACGGCTTAAGGGCAGGGGACAGAGGGGCAGTGCCAATCACCAAAAGCGGGAAATTCTCCAGACAGAGCTACAAGAATTGAAAGAGCAATTTATAGCTTTGAGGTTGGCCTTGTAAGAATATAACAAAACTCTTGAACTAGTAGCAGAAACCCTAGGCCACCCAGGTTGGTTAAGCAGGAAGCCAGATCTCTCTAGCACCATAAATAACTGTAAGAAAAGATTTCAAGATCCTGGGGCAGATTAGGGAGTGTAAACAGAAAGAGAAACTCAAGTGTTGCACCAGATTGATGCAGGGCTTCAGAAAGGCTACCAATCAGATGAGTTTATCAAGGGGGTTATAAAAGCTATTAGCCCAAGACTGAAGCTTCGAAATATGCTAGAAATAAAAAGTCACTTGACCTTACCTCAAAGAATATGATTTTAAAATGGCACCACAAAGAAGAGAGCACTGCAGAACTGTTCCACCAACTCATTAACATCTACCAGGACAACAAAGAATCCCCTCAGAACTTCTTTTTCAGAGCAATTGAACTTAAGGACAAGCTGTTGTTTGCATCTGGCAATGTAGATGTGGACGAGAGATTTAATGCGGGATTGGGCCTGCAAACATTTCTGAGGACTCTAGGGACGAGATTCATCAGCAAAGATATCAAGTTGCAGATGAAGTGGTACTTCGAGGACTCTGGATGAAGATTTAATTGAAAATATGATGGAGGCACCCTGTCTAGAGTCAAAGTCAATAAAAGTTAAAAAAAAGCTTTGCTACTGTGACGCCCTGGACTAGCCAGGTAGTCACATACATACCAACACACCCCCCCCCCCCACCCTAGGCAGTTACAACAGTCAATCAAAAACCCTTGTTGCCTCCCTCCAGAGTCTGATGTCCACACCAGGTGGGGCAGAGCCAGGCGGTTGGCCCCACCCACTGAGGACTTCACAGGCCTGAAGGCGGGAAAAGTGTCAGATCAGTTTTAGAGGTGGAAGTGAGAGGAGTAAACACTTGAGGTGTCTGGGTTGGAGCCCAGACACTGACAGCAAGGTTGGCAGATGGTGGTGGCCGTCTGCAGGAGTTGGTGGAACTCCGCAGAGCCGTAAGGACCGGGTCGGGCGTCGGCCCGCCGGTACCGAACCAGGGAACGGAGTGAAGCTAAGCACACAGGCAGGGCCATCGGACCCCGACCAGGCTTGGAGCCGCCGTCAATAGTCAAATCCGAATGTGACAGGAACCCCAGGGGTTTCCCAACTACTAAGTCCCGATTGAAGGCAACCGTCCAGCCAGAGAGGATATACAGCCACTGCCACAGGCTAGAGATCCAAGGGCCAGTGCCTGCGGGCAAAACGGGCTCCTACGGCATCTATACGCTGGGGAGCGGACTACCGGTGGGCAACCACAGGAGTCAAGAACATTCTCAAAGGTGCAGGGAAAGACAGCCACCATCAGCCGTCTGGGGAGAGCACAACAACAACACTGCAGCCGGTTGCGGGACCTTGGCTCAGCCAGGGGAGGCGAAAGGCACACGTATTTTTGAGAGTGCTTCATGCAAAGCATCTTTTTCTTTTTGAAAAGGGGGATCAACTGATGCCAGTCAAGTGGGGGGGGGGGGGTGTGGCCCAATTAGTGGCAACGAGGGAGACTGTGGTTAGAGTCCCCTCGCTGTGTTTCTAAAAGAACCAAGATGAACAAGTCATGGCTCTCAGAGGACTTTTCTTCCCCTGGGTCAGCCAGGGGACGCAAAAGGCACACGTATTTTTGAGAGTGCTTCATGCAAAGCATCTTTTTCATTTTGAAAAGGGGGATCAACTGATGCCAGTCAAGTGGGGGGTGTGTGGCCCAATTAGTGGAAACGAGGGAGACTGTGGTTGGAGTCCCCTCGCTTTTGAAAAAAGAACCAAGATGAACAAGTCATGGCTCTCAGAGGACTTTTTTTCCCCTGGCTCAGCCACGGGACGCAAAAGGCACATGTATTTTTAAGAGTGCTTCATGCAAAGCATCTTTTTCATTTTGAAAAGGGGGATCAACTGATGCCAGTCAAGTGGGGGGGTGTGGCCCAATTAGTGGCAACGAGGGAGACTGTGGTTGGAGTCCCCTCGCTGTGTTTCTAAAAGAACCAAGATGAACAAGTCATGGCTCTCAGAGGACTTTTCTTCCCCTGGCTCAGCCAGGGGAGGCGAAAGGCACGCGTATTTTTGAGAGTGCTTCATGCAAAGCATCTTTTTCTTTTTGAAAAGGGGGATCAACTGATGCCAGTCAAGTGGGGTGTGTGTGGCCCAATTAGTGGCAACGAGGGAGACTGTGGTTGGAGTCCCCTCGCTGTGTTTCTAAAAGAACCAAGATGAACAAGTCATGGCTCTCAGAGGACTTTTCTTCCCATGGCTCAGCCAGGAGAGGCGAAAGGCATGCGTATTTTTGAGAGTGCTTCATGCAAAGCATCTTTTTCTTTTTGAAAAGGGGGATCAACTGATGCCAGTCAAGTGGGGTGTGTGTGGCCCAATTAGTGGCAACGAGGGAGACTGTGGTTGGAGTCCCCTCGCTGTGTTTCTAAAAGAACCAAGATGAACAAGTCATGGCTCTCAGAGGACTTTTCTTCCCCTGGGTCAGCCAGGGGACGCAAAAGGCACACGTATTTTTGAGAGTGCTTCATGCAAAGCATCGTTTTCTTTTTGAAAAGGGGGATCAACTGATGCCAGTCAAGTGGGGGGTGTGTGGCCCAATTAGTGGAAACGAGGGAGACTGTGGTTGGAGTCCCCTCGCTTTTGAAAAAAGAACCAAGATGAACAAGTCATGGCTCTCAGAGGACTTTTCTTCCCCTGGCTGAGCCAGGGGAGGCGAAAGGCACGCGTATTTTTGAAAGTGCTTCATGCAAAGCATCTTTTTCTTTTTGAAAAGGGGGATCAACTGATGCCAGTCAAGTGGGGTGTGTGTGGCCCAATTAGTGGCAACGAGGGAGACTGTGGTTGGAGTCCCCTCGCTGTGTTTCTAAAAGAACCAAGATGAACAAGTCATGGCTCTCAGAGGACTTTTCTTCCCCTGGCTCACCCAGGGGACGCAAAAGGCACACGTATTTTTGAGAGTGCTTCATGCAAAGCATCTTTTTCATTTTGAAAAGGGGGATCAACTGATACCAGTCAAGTGGGGGGTGTGTGGCCCAATTAGTGGAAACGAGAGAGACTGTGGTTGGAGTCCCCTCGCTTTTGAAAAAAGAACCAAGATGAACAAGTCATGGCTCCCAGAGGACTTTTCTTCCCCTGGGTCAGCCAGGGGACGCAAAAGGCACACGTATTTTTGAGAGTGCTTCATGCAAAGCATCTTTTTCATTTTGAAAAGGGGGATCAACTGATGCCAGTCAAGTGGGGGGTGTGTGGCCCAATTAGTGGAAACGAGGGAGACTGTGGTTGGAGTCCCCTCGCTGTGTTTTACATGATTTTCAAAGGGCATGACATGCCTAAGAGGTTGAGTTTCATCATCTGCAACTTGTTGGCAACAGAAAGGCTGCCTTTACACCCTTTTGAGACCGAGGATTTTCGAGACCTTATGCCCATTGCAGTGCCCCAATTGCCGATGGCCAGTCGTCACTCCTTCTCCAAGAAAGGCGTGTCCGCGCTACCACAGCAGGTCGCACACAACCTCACCGATTCCTTGAGAAACTCTGTGTGTGACAGGGTGCATTTCACCACAGATACTTGGACCAGTAAGCATGGACAGGGGAGTGTCATGTTGCTGACAGGACACTGGGTAACTATGGTGAGATATGGAGAAGGGTTTGCTGTACAAGTCTTGCCATCCCCACGACTTGTGTGTCAATCCTTCCTCTGTATGTACAAGTTCCTCCACTGCTTCTGCCTCCTCAACCTCGTGTGGGTCCTCCAACTCGGCACAAACCCTGTGTGGTCAGTCCACCCTTCCTTGTAACTGCGCCAAAAGAATCCCACACACCTCCTTACTATGCTGGCAGCAGAGCTCAAGGCCATCAGGCGGTCAAATGTTTACTTTGAAATGTAGGAGAAATGTGAGACACCGCTGAGGAATTGTGGACGGTTAGCTCTGGAGAGTGAGACCGAGTTTCATCAATGGTTGTCTCCACTCAACCAGCAGCCAGGGAAGATCGGGTGCGACAATGATGCAAACCAGTCTGCGACCCTTCTTCAGGGCAATGTGACACACGTGCCTTGTATGGCTCACGTGTTGAACCTGGTTGTCCAGCAATTTTTAAAACACTATCCCGGCCTACATGGCCTTCTGACCAGGGCACGGTGTGACGCCTGCCTGGATCGACACACTCAGATGGGCTGTAAAGGATAGGCTAGAGGGAAGCCACTCACCAAGCTGGACACCCAGAACCCTGAAACCCTTTAACCCCTATACAGTGATTTGGAATTACACAGGGCCCAAGTTGATCAATACCTGTGGAAGGCTGCAGTTCCAGAGAATAGTAGTCAGGCAAGGTCAAAACATTAATTAAAGAAGAGGAACATAATGGGATGGCCAGGGCTTAATCAGAAAACAAGCAGAGGTGAAATGCGGATCGGCCAACAAGGTACATAAACAGCAAGCAGGAAAAGTAGTCAGGTAACAAGCACACAAAATCATAAAACTAAACTGGGGGTAACAGTAACAAGAGGTTCATAGCTTTGTCTGGCAGTGGTCTGCATACAGGAGGGGCCTAAAAAAGGGTGTGGTGTATTCCCATTGGTTGTAGCTGAATGATGGTACTTCATCTGTGAGATACCCACCACCTACATTCAGACTGTGGTTCTGCATCTGTCAAGGTAACGCAGCCCAGTGGGTGAGCATAACCTGCGTCCACCTGCGCCGCTGGCATCGACTCCTTTCCCATCATCAGCACTATGCACGAAAGGAACACGTAGTCACCTGGCGACCGGAGTACAAATTGTTTGAGTGGACTACGTTGGTGACTTAACAGCCGTGTGCGGCAATGATGCAAACCTGTCTGCGGCCCTTCGTCAGGGCAATGTGACACACGTGCATTGTATGGCTCACGTGTTAAATCTGATTCTCTAGCAATTTTTAAAATACCATCCCGGCCTACATGGCTTTGTGCAGCGGGCACGCTGCTATGTGCTCACTTTCATCCTTCGCACCCAGCAGCTCAACAACTTTCATCGCTCCTGAAGTCTTAGGGTCTGGCGGTTAAACGCCTGAAATGCGATGTTCCGACACGCAGGAATTTGAATCTGCACATGTTGCAGCGTCTGTGGCAGCACCGCAGAGCCCTGCTGAAATACGGTATGACGTATACCCTGGGCTAACTTGATCCAGAGGTGGCGCAGATCACGCTGCTGGAGTGGTGTCAGATCAAGGACCTATGCACCCTGCTACACAGTTTACAAATATCGACGAAGATCTTTAGCACTGGCGATGCCATTCTCAGCGTGACAATTCTGGTCATGTACAAGATGGAGCACACTGTATGCATTATTCTGAGTCTGGTGTTGGTCCAAGAGGAAGGGGAGGAAGTACAGGAGGAGTCATATGCAGAAGGGATAATAAGATCTACAAGGTCCAGACGGTGAGCGGCACCTAGGCGGAAGTCAAGGGACGGTGGGGGAGAGGGATTAACAAGGGCGCATAGTATCTGCAAAAATTGTTGAGGAAGGTGCAGGAGCCCATGAAGAAATGGAGGACGAACTGGCGATGGGCATGGAAGACTCAGCAGATGAGTGAGAGCTTGCTCACATTTAGGTTGTGCAAGGTTGGGGGGAGAGGGCAGAGGAAGGAGGCACGATTCTCGCCTCTCTGCCACCAACACACCAAGGACTTGGTCCTCCTGGATGCACAAGACACATGAGCGCCTTCTTGCTGCACTACCTATGTGAAGCCCCGAGAACGCTGTGTCGGTGCATTACCTTCAGGGACTCCACTCTGCTGGATCCTGTCACAGGTAGGAAATCTTCTATTTGTCGTGACGCCACTCTCAGAATTGCGGTCAGTGGTGACCGCCACTGCAGGTTGAGGGTCGCCTGGGGCTGATGGTGTGTGCAGTCAGTTGGGATAGCCTCCTGAGAGTGAGGCAAGCCCCAGGGCCCTGTGTAGGTGTGTAGAACCACAAGGCGCAGAATAACTCCACACAAGCAGGATGTCTTTCAGGGATTTTACTCACAGTTGATGGCAGGGTGAGTAACCCGGGCGTAGCTGGGATGAACCAGGCTGGAACCAGGTATCCTTCAGGCTGACTTCTGATGGTGACTACCAACTCGCCTTCCTTAGCCCTTGGTGGTTTGGGGTAACCCCGACTTTTAGTCCCTATGGGGGTCACCCAGGGAAGTTGCTGAAGCCTCTCTCCCCTTCGTTTGCCGTTTGCTTGTTGCCTGGGCCAGATCACTCCAGCTGCTTGCCTCCTGTGAACTATGGGCCCTAACTGTGGCTACGTGGCTGCGGCTTTTAGGTGTTGTGGTGTGGGCTTTGAGGGCCCCACACCGGCAGGTTTAGCAAGGAAAGGTGGATCTATCCCCGCTCCGGGATCTGCCGCCCGTTTGGGCCTGGTACTCCCTAGCAGTCTCCTTACTTCCCACTCTGTGCTCTCTCTTTAGCTGGAGACGGGTTTCGGGTAGCACTCCTAGGTGACCGTTCTCCCCCGTCGGTAGCCACTGCGCGGGCGCTGTCAGACTGCAACAGCCCCAGGGGTAGGGGTCAGCTCCTCTCGGAGCTCCCTGGACTCTGCACTGAACCGGCTCACTGCCCCTCCTCTCCTTTCTTGCCTACGCCACCTAGCAACCAGGCTCTCTTACCACACCCCTTGAGAGGAGATGGAGGCTTTTGGCCCCCTCCACTATTCCAGTGAAGGTGAAGGCTTTTCCCCCTCCTGGGATCCCCAGGGGTCCTCTCATAGGTACATGTGTGAGACCTGATCACTATGCGCCTGTGTAGTCACACCTCGGTCAGCCTTCTGGATTACCTGTATTGTACTGTCCCCAGCATGGGTGCAGTACTCAGTGGTGCCTGACCAGGTCAGGGGCGCCACATTCCCCCTTAGTTATCACCAGCACGTCCTCGGGCTGCAAGACAACATTTTAAAATGCATAAAACATTAAAACATGGTAAAACGTTTTAAAACCACCAGGTACCATACATCACCACCCTCCACCCACAAGTCCGTTAACCCACCCAAAACCCTCTCACGTTGGCCGCGCCTTCAGCCACTTCTGGCAGGATGTAGAGGCGGCTTTCATGGTCTGGTGGTCTTCAGGGCATACCTGGCCTGGTGAAGCCGCGCCTTCAGCCACTTCTGGCAGGATCCAGAGGCGGCCTTCACAGTTGGTGCTGACCAGGTACCCTCTTTGTGGTGGAGAGCCAGGCCCCATAAACAGGCATGCTCTCTGGTCGCAGGTGAGCCAAGGCCCTATATACGGACGTGCTCCCTGGTTGCAGACGAGCCAAGCCCCTAAACAGGCTGACTCTGGTGGTGGTGGTGCCCTCTGGTGTAACTATTTACACTGCGAGAGTTTGTGGCTATAGCCAGTTCATAGCCTTAAGGTTCATTTCTCACATTAGTTTATGTGGGCACATCTCTTAAACAGTAACGTTGCAAACTTTCAAACTGGTCAAAACAGTAACTTGTTGTACTTCTTACTTTACTTTATGCTGATTCCTCCTTACCAGGGCTTGGGCCTGTAGGGCTGCGGCACCTGCTGCTTTCTCGGTCTTTTTCATCGTCCGTGGTGGTCTCATCAGTGGGTTCTTTATCTGTTCTTTCTCTATCTCTGTCTTTTCTTTCTTCCTCTGTGTCTGTTTCTTTTTCTTTAGGACATGGCGTAACATCTAGTGCATACCAGCCTCTTTCTCCTTGATGCATTGTAAATTGCACTGTGTCTCCCATCCTTAGGTTTCTTCCAGGATGTCCTCTGGGCAAATGAGCTCTCACGTCTCTTCTGTTGACAAAAATGCCTTCTTTCATACCAGGTGCTACGATGAAGCCGTATCCTGATTTTAGGCTAAAATCTTCCACTACTCCTCGACAAAGGGGTCCTCTGACCTGGGCTTTGGCTCTTCTCAGGAACCGTTTCTCCTCTAGGTCTCTGGCCGTTATTTCATCTCTTTGCTCTGGGGACTGCGGTGCAGGGAAAGACTGGGTTCTGTTACGGCGCCGTGTCTTGCGGGCTGGATTCTGCGAGGTACAGCTTACAAGCTCCCAGGTGAGGCTTTTGGGCAGATCTTCTTCAGCGGAAGGTATCGGATCTTCTTCGTCCCAGCGGGAGTAGGGCAACATCTCTGGCTCGGGGTATGAATCCACTGCTGATGGTTCCGGAGTCAGCTCCTCAGCCTTCTGGCCTCCCCTCCCCCTTAGTTCTTCTGAGCACTCCGGTGGTGGCAGTGCTGGGGATGGGTACTCCTCAGCTGGCCCAGGCGGGGGACTCTTTGGCATGATTGCTGCAGGAGTCGTCTTGGGGGTATGCGGAGGGAGCATGTACCGGTCCACCATCTCCTGTGGGAACTTGGCCTCCAGGTCAGCCTTCAGCTGCCAGTATGCGGGGTCCTCACCTACCAGGGACTTCCTAGCAGGGACTTCCTTAGACTGGGGAGCGGTGTCTGCTCTGGCCTTGCAGGCCGGGGTAAACAATGGTACGTCTGTCTTTTCTTGGCGGGCCGCGCCCGATATGGCGGCGGCCTGGTCTTGGCGGGCCGCGCCTGGCATGGCGGCGGCCTGGATGGGCGTTTCTGGCGCAGCTTGGATCGGCGTCGCAGCTGCGATGGGGTCTTTGCAGGCTGGGCTGGGCGTCGCTGCAGCGATCTGGGCTTGGCGGGCCGCACCTGACGGGGCTGCGGCCTGGTTCAGCACCTCACTTGCGGCGCGGACGAGCGTTGCGGCTGCGGTAGGGTCTCGGCGGGCCGGGCCTAGCATGGCGGCGGCCTGGGTCAGCGTCACACCTGCGGCGCGGATGAGGGTCGCGGTGGCAGCCGGTTCTCTGCGGGCCGGACTGGGCGTCGCTGCAGGGACCGGGTCTTGGTGGGCCGAGCAGGGCATCGCTGCGGCGGCCTGAGCTTGGCGGGCTGCACCTGGCGTGGCTGCGGCCTGCTTCAGCGTCGCCGCGCCGGACGCCTCTTCAGGGACCGCGGACGTGGCAGCAGGGGTCGGGGCACTCGCGCTGGCAGGGGCATCACTGGACTCACCCATCGGTGGCAGCATCGGGGTCTGAGTCGTCACCGCCCGGTCTGGCACTCGGCGCGCGGCTCTCTCTTCATAGGCCTGAACCGCCGCGGTCATTCCCAGGAACTCCGCACGTCCCTCTCTGATCAGCCTTCCGACCCTGGCCTCCAGTTGATCGCAGAACTCGGCGAGCTCCCGACACCACCAGGCAGCGGAGCCTGGCTCTGGGTCTCTGCATTCAGACGCCATTTTCTCTAACAACAAGCTGCTGGCTTCTTTTCCGTTCCGCCGTCTCTGGACGCTTCCGCTCTCTTCACAAGCGAGGTCAGAACTCTGCAGGGGATCTCTGGGTAGCCACACCTCTTCGTGGGCGGTAACTTCTCCCAGCGCGGGCTGCTGTTGTTTTTCAGCGCGCTTTTCATGGTGGCAATATGGCGGCGCTTCCAATTTTTCAAGCGGACCGCCCAGGCACATGGTCACCTGTCTGGACAGGTCTAGTCCTTATCCTGTTCGTGACGCCAGATGTGAAGCCCCGAGAACGCTGTGTCGGTGCATTACCTTCAGGGACTCCACTCTGCTGGATCCTGTCACAGGTAGGAAATCTTCTATTTGTCGTGACGCCACTCTCAGAATTGCGGTCAGTGGTGACCGCCACTGCAGGTTGAGGGTCGCCTGGGGCTGATGGTGTGTGCAGTCAGTTGGGATAGCCTCCTGAGAGTGAGGCAAGCCCCAGGGCCCTGTGTAGGTGTGTAGAACCACAAGGCGCAGAATAACTCCACACAAGCAGGATGTCTTTCAGGGATTTTACTCACAGTTGATGGCAGGGTGAGTAACCCGGGCGTAGCTGGGATGAACCAGGCTGGAACCAGGTATCCTTCAGGCTGACTTCTGATGGTGACTACCAACTCGCCTTCCTTAGCCCTTGGTGGTTTGGGGTAACCCCGACTTTTAGTCCCTATGGGGGTCACCCAGGGAAGTTGCTGAAGCCTCTCTCCCCTTCGTTTGCCGTTTGCTTGTTGCCTGGGCCAGATCACTCCAGCTGCTTGCCTCCTGTGAACTATGGGCCCTAACTGTGGCTACGTGGCTGCGGCTTTTAGGTGTTGTGGTGTGGGCTTTGAGGGCCCCACACCGGCAGGTTTAGAAAGGAAAGGTGGATCTATCCCCGCTCCGGGATCTGCCGCCCGTTTGGGCCTGGTACTCCCTAGCAGTCTCCTTACTTCCCACTCTGTGCTCTCTCTTTAGCTGGAGACGGGTTTCGGGTAGCACTCCTAGGTGACCGTTCTCCCCCGTCGGTAGCCACTGCGCGGGCGCTGTCAGACTGCAACAGCCCCAGGGGTAGGGGTCAGCTCCTCTCGGAGCTCCCTGGACTCTGCACTGAACCGGCTCACTGCCCCTCCTCTCCTTTCTTGCCTACGCCACCTAGCAACCAGGCTCTCTTACCACACCCCTTGAGAGGAGATGGAGGCTTTTGGCCCCCTCCACTATTCCAGTGAAGGTGAAGGCTTTTCCCCCTCCTGGGATCCCCAGGGGTCCTCTCATAGGTACATGTGTGAGACCTGATCACTATGCGCCTGTGTAGTCACACCTCGGTCAGCCTTCTGGATTACCTGTATTGTACTGTCCCCAGCATGGGTGCAGTACTCAGTGGTGCCTGACCAGGTCAGGGGCGCCACACCTACAACATGACCCTCGGATTGTACGAATTCGAAGTAATGCTAACTACTGGGTTGCCACACTGTTAGATCCCCGGTACAAGACAAAATTTGGCGAAATAATTCCTGCCATAGAAAGGGACGCACGTATACAGGAGTATCTGCAGAAGGTGGTACGGATTCTTAGATCTGCTTTTCCAGTAAACACCAGTGCTGCACAGAGTGAATCTCAACGCTTTGTCATGGATAGGAGGAAATGGTCTTTTACTTGTCCACATCTGAGGGACCGAGGGCTGGCTGCTGTGCTGAGATGGCATTGAGTACGGTGTCCCTGCAGAGTTGCACTTTTGGTCATATACCAAATGAGTTCAAAAAGGACAGATGCTGGTGGAAAGGGGAACAGGTGTGTTGGAAAGGGGAAAAAAGTTTTTGTCCGTGGGTTTGTTGGTTAAGCAAAAGTAACATTTGATGAAGAAACACCATCTGTTACGGTGGGACTGGCAGATTTGGATAAGGTGGTATATACTATGTTACCGCTATATAACGAAAATTAATAAGAAAAGAAAGAGAAAGGTATATATCCCCATCAGCAGTCAATGTCCACCGTGCTCCCAGATGGAAAAGTAGAGGTTGGCAACTGGAAGGTTAGATGGAGGATACAGATCTGTGTGGCTATGAAACTAATAGTTGCCTGAACCGAGTTAGACGCCACTTGGATCTGGCTGGAGACTGGGAGCCCTGTTAGCGTCACAGGGTCCACACGCCCACCCAGCCCAGGAACTCCCTGTTAACATCACAGGGGCCATTCAGTACGCTGACCGTGTGCATTGGGGCCACACCTGTGGACAGCAGGCGCATCAGCAGCAGCAGGTCTGTTAATGCCACTGGGCTGCACAAGCAGGACTTGTAGGACAGGAGCTGGTCTTAACCATTCTGCGTTACCAACTGTGGTGGCGGCCTGCATCGACGCCCTATCCCTGCCTACCTCTGGCCTAAAGCCGCAATAGGTTCAACACATGGAGGTGTGCTCTTTCGGAGCATATTAGAAGACTGCGCACCTCCTTGTTGGCTCCAGCCCGTTTTATAACCTTGGTCCACCCCAAACCAGGGTGGACCACAATGCACCTCCTGGAGACAAAAGCAGAGTGACACGTCATGAGTGGCATAACTAGCGTCCTATTTGGAACCGCAACTTCAATAATGACCTCATGGCTGCCACGACACAAACACCTCACCAGTCATCGTCTGACCATCAATAATGAGGTGACAAGTCATATGGGCGGGCCTCTGCAAGCCATTTGGGAGTGGCCTGGCCACATCGTCAGGACACCTGATGCCCTGTGGTCGATATGGACCCCCCCACATCAGGGGCAGGGCCAAAGAGTTCATTACCGGACCTAGTCTCTGATGCAGTAAGTGCCTGAGCATGGTCAGTTGCATGAAATAGAGTCTCTGAAAAAAGACTATCAGCTTTAGCATGGTGTCTCGGCAGAAAACAGGACTTAGACCCGGCATGGAAAGCAAGTACCTGTGCAAAGAGGCTTTTCACACTAAGTGTGGGAGCATGCGCTGTATCCCGAAATGAAGACTTAGCCTCAGGAATGGCACAGTCAGGCTGAGCATACTCACTAGGCGAAACACTGTAGTTAGGCTGCAGCTGGGGTAAATCAGCACATGCATGCGCACTAGCTGCCTCTCCACACTTACACGTGGAGGAGAAATTGCTCTTCAGGTGTGGACTTGGAGATGCTGTCTATGAACAGAAGGAAAAGCTAAAGGAAGCCTCACTTTCTATCCCTCCGAATTATCAAATGCAGCAATGAATTCCCTGAGTTTGCTATAACATTAGCGTAGCAAAATGTGCATGAGGGTGTCATGCAGAGGTGCTAGAAATAGCTTGGCACCAGTTGGGCACTAATGAAATACAACAGCCAGTTCTATAATGCCACTAAATGGCAGCATTTTTTGCTATCATTATAGCTTATTAAAAACAGAGCAGGAGGGTGTCCTGCACAGGTGCTAGAAATAGCTTGGCACCAGTGGGACAATAATGAAATACAACATCCAGTTCTATGATGCCACTAAGTGGCAGCATTTTTTGCTATCATTATAGCTTATTAAAAACAGAGCAGGAGGGTGTCCTGCACAGGTGCTAGAAATAGCTTGGCACCAGTGGGACAATAATGAAATACAACATCCAGTTCTATGATGCCACTAAATGGCAGCATTTTTTGCTATCATTATAGCTTATTAAAAACAGACCAGGAGGGTGTCCTGCACAGGTGCTAGAAATAGCTTGGCACCAGTGGGACAATAATGAAATACAACATCCAGTTCTATGATGCCACTAAATGGCAGCATTTTTTGCTATCATTATAGCTTATTAAAAACAGAGCAGGAGGGTGTCCTGCACAGGTGCTAGAAATAGCTTGGCACCAGTGGGACTGTGGCGCCCCTGACCTGGTCAGGCACCACAGAGTATTGCACCCATGCGGGGACAATGCCTCCAGGTAATCTCCAAAGGCCAGGATGAGGTGCACACACAAACACATAGTGACCAGGTCTCCCACATCACTAGAGGGGACCCTTGGGTAGCCAGTAGGGGTTAACTTTCAATTCCCAGCAAGGGGTGTGCTCCGAGGCTGGTTGCTAGGAAGCAGGGCAGAGAGGAAGTGAGAGGAGTCGGGAGCTGGAGGTTGAGGCGTGTGGAAGGGAGCAGAGGGGCTCTCGTGTAAGACAGGTCCTGAGGAGTGCAGTAGCTGAAAGCGGGGGAGAAAGGGCACCGTGGGTCGGCCTGAAAGACACCCAGAGAGAGGGGTGGCTGAGTACGGAGATCCTGGTATCCGAGCACGCAAGGGGAAACAGATCCCCAGTACGGGCAGCAAATCATCCAGAGCTGCTTAACCTACAGGTGGGGGGGGTACTTCATGCCCTCACCACGACTACACAGAGCTCGAGCCAAGCAGCAACCACCAGGCCCATAAGGGGACAGGGCCAGAAGCCATCCCACCAAGGCCACGCTGCCGGCAGACGGGCCAGAGAGAGGGGAGCAGGGTAGTAACAGCTTCCCTGGAGGAGTCCTACCACGCTTCAGGCAAGGGATCCTCCCAAACAGAAAGAGTGCAAGGAGGGCGAGTGGACAGCTACCCTCAGAACGGCCTCCTGGAATTCCTGGTTCCACCTGGTTATCACAGTGTTGCCCGGGCATCTCACCGTGACCTCTAAACAGTGAGTAAACACGTTAAAAGACTACTTGGACTGTGTTTGAGTCATTCTGCGACCTGTGGTCCCACACACATACATAGGGGCCTGGGCTTGCCTCACTCTCAGGAGGCTATTATACTGACTGCACCCACCATCAGCCCCAGGCATCCCTTAACCTGCAGTGGTGGTCCTCACTGACCGCAATTCTGAGAGTGGCGTCACGGCAAATCCCAAAACGAAGGTTCCCTACCTGTGACCCGACCGTTCCATCCCGTGGAGTCCCTAAGGGTAGTACCCCGCTGCACCGCACCTGAAGGGCTCCACAGATCTGGCGTCACGAACAGGATTTGGACTAGACCTGTTCAGACAGGTGACCGTGTGCCTCAGAGGTCCGACCGCAAAAATTGAACCGCCGCCATATTGCCATCTTCAAAAGCGCGCGCTGCAGCCCGCGCGAGGGAGAAGAGCACCGCCCACGAAGAGGTGTGGCCGCCCCAGAATCCCCACAATTCAGAGAGCGTACTGACCCAGGAAGTGGAAAAGGGAGCGCGCAGATTTTTTGAAGAAAAATGGACGCTGCAGGAGGTAATGCCCCTGGTCAGGGCGACGCAGCCCAAGCGATGCCAGCCCCCGTCGCGCTGGACGCAGCAGCGCCTGGTGCCGGTGCCGCGGTCGCAGCTGCGCCGGCCGAAATCTCCCCCATAATGCCAGTTTCCTTACTGTATGTCCCAGGAGCGCAATGGCTGCCCCAATACGCCGGTAAAATAGACACGCTGACCGGGTTTAAGAAGAAGATCAACACCCTGCTAGACATGCACGCGATGACTGGTAAGCAGAGGGCCGCTGTGGTGCTGGGACAATTGACTGGAGCAGCAGAATTGGAAGCTGAGTCCTGGACCAATGATGACCGGGGCTCTGTTGAGACCATCTTTGCCAAACTAGCAGCTGCTTTTGAACACCGCACAGAGGGAGAGCTGAGGACGGACTTCTATAACTGCCATCAGAAGCCCCAAGATAGTATAAGAGACTATGCCCTCAGGCTGCAGGCTGCACTACGGGCTCTCAAGCTGGTGGACCCTGTCAGTGATCAGGAAGGAAACCGGATGATAAAGGAACAATTCTTGCGGGGCCTGCGCTCTCCTGAGGATGGGAAGCAGATGAAGCTGTGGTCCCTGGAACACCCTGACGTGGACTTTGCCATTCTGAAAGACAGGGCAGTGAAAGCACTCCAACCTCCTGTGGACACAGACCCCGTCGCACCAGCATGGCCTGCCAGTTCCACGGCTGCAGGAGCGGAATCCTCCTCGCAGGCCCTGATAACTGCAAAAGGACTCAACACGCCAGCAGAGACCATAAATACACTATCCTCCCAGGTGCAGCAGCTCACTAAGGACGTCGCACAAATCCTGAAAGCAATGCAGTTGCCCTCAGACACCAAAGTCCCTCATCGGATCCTGCTAGCTGACAGCCCAGAGGACGTCCCGTGGATGCGGAGGAGAAGAGGTCCTACAACCCGAGGCAGGAGCAGTGATCGCTATGACTCATCTGGACAACCCATCTGTCATCGTTGCCAGGAGGCAGGTCACTATGCAAGGGCTTGCCCTTTAAATGAGCCAAACCTGGGGCCGAGGGCCAGTCCTCAGGATTAAGAAGATCAGGCCCAGGTCGCTGCCGTGATCAGTACGTGGGTGGACGTCCTGTCCTGTCCATCGTCCTGGATGGGATCCCTACCCCGGCATTATTGGACACCGGCTCTCAGGTAACCACGATCCCGTATGTCCTTTATCGTAGGTTTTGGTCGGACGACGAACTCCGACCCCCGGACCCCTCCCTCACCATCTATGCTGCCAACGGACAACCTATAGGTCAGATTGGAGTCAAAGAGGTAACCATAAAGGTGGGAAGGCAGGAAATGAAGGGACAAGGACTGATTGTTGTGGACACTGATATTAGAGAAAGGAACCCGCAAATGATTTTAGGCACTAATGTCATAGAAAATTGCCTAGGGGAAGTGTTGTTGTTGCTTCACCAGATTGTTGAAGGTGCTGAGGGCAGGTCGCAAAGAGCCTTGCAAAAGGAGATCCGAATCATTCTGAGGAAGCAACAGGTAAAACAGACTGGCGGTGAGATTGGTAGTGTACGGGTGATGGATGCTAACCCCATTGTGATACCCCCACGGAGTGAAATGATGATGTGGTGTAGAGCAGCGGTAGGTCTCAGAGGACAAGATTACCAGGCTGTACTAGAGCCCACTCATTCAGACCACTGGCCCACGATTCTGACAGCCAGGGGGGTAGTTGATGTACACAAGGGACGAGTGCCTGTACGAGTGTTGAACTGTGGGGAGGAGGAAGCCAGACTACCAAGGTACGCTACCATAGCCAAACTGTTTACATGCTCAGATGATGCCATAACACCTGTAGGTCCCCTGACACAAGCTGACTCAACAGAGGACGAGACCTCCCAAAAGCAGTTAGAGGACTGGTGCCAGAAACTACACGTAGGGACTGACTCTACACCCGTCTACCAGAAACATGGGGTTTACAGGGTCGTGCAGGAATACGAGCAGGTCTTTAGTAAGAACCCACTAGACTTTGGTAGGATCAAAGGGGTGCAACATCACATACCCACAGGCAGTCATCCTCCCATTAAGGAAAGACATAGGCCTATTCCACCAGCCCATTACCAGCGCACAAAGGACATGCTGAAGGACATGAAGGAGGCAGGAGTCATAAGGGACAGTTGCAGCCCCTGGGCGGCTCCCCTGGTCCTGGTGAGAAAGAAGGATGGCACGATGAGGATGTGTGTGGATTACAGACGGATAAATCAGATAACACACAAGGATGCCTACCCTTTGCCAAGGATAGAGGAATCCCTCGCTGCCTTAAAAACCTCCAACTACTTTTCTACCCTAGATCTTACTAGTGGCTACTGGCAAGTATCTGTAGCAGAGGAAGATCGGGAGAAGACGGCCTTCACCACCCCAATGGGCCTCTGTGAGTTCAACAGCATGCCATTTGGACTCTGCAATGCCCCCGGGACCTTCCAGAGGCTTATGGAATGCTGCCTAGGGCACCTCAACTTTGAGACCGTCCTGCTCTACCTGGATGATGTCATCGTGTACTCCAAGACCTACGAGGACCACCTGAAACACCTGGCTGAAGTCTTTGAAGCGCTATCCCGATATGGAATGAAGCTGAAACCATCCAAGTGCCATTTACTGAAGCCAAAGGTCCAGTACCTAGGTCACGTGGTCAGTGCAGAAGGAGTAGCACCGGACCCAGAGAAGGTCACAGTCATCCAGGAATGGCCCACACCTACTACCGTTCGGGAGGTACGTCAGTTCCTTGGCTTGGTAGGCTACTACAGAAGGTTCATCAAGGGCTACACGAAAATGGCAGCGCCTTTGCAAGAGCTCCTGGTAGGCCACCCAAAGAAGAAAGGAAAGATCTCCGGCCCGCCATTTCACTGGGGAGAAGCAGAAGAACACTCCTTCAGACAAATGAAAGGGGCCTTGACGGGTGAAGAGATCCTAGCCTACCCTGACTACGGTCTGCCATTCATACTGCACACAGATGCCAGTAATGTGGGACTGGGAGCAGTGCTTTCACAGGTGCAGGGAGGCAAAGAGCGTGTGATTGCTTACGCCAGCAGGAAGCTCAGGCCTACTGAAAGAAACCCAGAAAATTATAGCTCATTTAAGCTAGAGTTCCTGGCCATGGTATGGGCTATCACAGAGCGGTTCAAACACTACCTGGCAGCCACCAAATTCACTGTCTTCACGGACAACAACCCCCTGACCCACTTGGATACTGCTAAATTGGGTGCCATGGAGCAGCGTTGGGTAGCCCGACTGGCGAATTATGACTTTACTGTCAAGTATCGAGCTGGCCGCAAGAACGGCAACGCAGATGCTCTGTCCAGGATGCCTCACCTAGCAGACGAGGGTGAAGATGTAGATGATCTTGAAGAGATTGAGCTGCCAGCGTTCCATCGCCATGGAGCAAAACAGTGTCGGCAGTTGCGTGCCAACCGCCAAGAGGTGACCCTGAACCCACTACCTCACTACAACTGGAAGGAGACCCAGGAAAATGATCCAGCGGTAGGCTTGGTAAAGAAACTGATCAACCAGCCTGGCGCCAGCCTTGACAAAGGAGCCACACCTGAGGCACAGTACCTATGGAAGGAGAGGGGTCGATTATTCATCTATCAAGACAAACTTTACAGGAGCATCATTGACCCGAGGACGCATGAGAAGGTGTGGCAAGTGATTGTACCACAGAAGGATACGAGGATGGTGCTAGAAGCCTATCACAATGGTGCAGGCCACTTTGGTTGGAAGAAACTGGAGGCCCTACTTAAAGTAAGATTCTACTGGGTGGGCATGAGATCTGCCCTAGAGAAGTGGTGTCGAAACTGCGGGCCCTGCAATCTTAGAAGAAAAGACCAGCCCAGCCAGAGAGCACCACTCCAGCCAATCCAAACTAAACGGCCCCTGGAGATCGTGGCCCTGGACCATGTAAAGTTGGCACCCAGCAGACAAGGCTACAACTACGCTCTCACTATGGTTGACCACTACTCCAGATTCCTGGTGGTAGTACCAGTCAAGGACTTGACCGGTCAGACTGCAGCCAAAGCGTTCCAGACACATTTCTGTCGACCACATGGCTATCCAGACCAAGTGCTCACTGACCAAGGACCAGCCTTTGAAGCTGAAGTGTTTAAGGAGTTTTGTAACCTTTACGGCTGCAAGAAGATCCGTACAGCACCTTACCATCCTCAGACCAATGGCATGTGTGAGAAAATGAACCACATCATTCTCGACCTTCTGAAGACTCTCCCATTAGAAGAACGAAGTCGGTGGCCGGAAAAACTGGCGGATCTAGTGGACATGTATAACAACATCCCTGTGAGTTCCACGAACTGCACACCGGCATACCTGATGAGGGCCAGACCAGGGAGATTACCAGTAGATCTGGAAATGGGAGTTGAGACCCCTGAAGACTATCTACAAGGTGCTGATTGGGATTCCAACCGCCAAGCCCAATACAAGAAAGTACAAGAGTGTGTGGAGCGAAGCCTGACTCAGCAGCGTGAGAAACAAGAAAAGGCCTACAATCGGAAAGCACCTGCTGTTCCTTTGATGCCAGGAGATATAGTTCTCAAGAGAAAGAGAAGACATCATAAACTTGACAATCACTGGGAAGAAGAACCCTATACTGTGTTACCATCGACGCTTAGCAATGAAAAGACATGCCGTATCAGCAAGGATGGAGGAAAAACAACAGCTGTCGTTTCTAGAGATCGCTTAAAGAAATGTCCTGAACAACTAAGAACCCCTGAAGAAAGTCCCAACCCTTTGCCAGTTCAAGAACCAAAAGAAAAGATGATCCATACTGTACTTGGAGATTTTCCAGCAAGTTGGCCTCAATACAATGGAGCAGTAGTTATTCCGGTTATTACATTCCCTCAGTCTGGAGAAGTAAGAGACCCAGAAGAACCTGTTCAGAACCTGGAAGAGCCAAATGTAGCTGAAGCAGAAGACCATGCACTGGTATCAATACCTAGTACACCTATTATTCACATTGAGACACATACATCGGGTGGGAGGATACAACCTCAGACAGGTGACAGTATAGTACTGCGTAGGTCAACCCGCAGCAACTTTGGTCAGCTCCCATTACGCTATAGAGAAAGTACAGTTTAGTTCAAAGTGACGGTATGAGATGTAATGTTTAACCTGTTTACAGTTAAGTAACGTTTAAGTGAAATGTGCCCACAAGCACTATTGTGAGACCTCTTTAAAATGTTTTCTTTGCACTAGTTCACGTGCACTTTAAAAAAAAAAAAAAATGGACCACCGGTTATGAACTGGCTTTAACCACAAACTTTTGCATTGTAAAAAGTTGCCTCCTTGGTATCAACCACAGAGTCTGCCTGTTAGGGGGCATGGCTCTGCACCAACAAGGGGGCACGCCTGTTTATGGGGCCTGCCCTCCAACACTCGGAAGCGGGTACGCCTGTTTATGGGGCCTACCTTACACCACTCTCCTCAGGAGAGGAAGATTGGAGGAAAGGCCTGGGGAATGTGATGGCCCAGCCCTGGTCACCAAAAGGACCGGCGACCTACCTCCTGGAGGTTTTTGGGTGGGGTTCGGTCATGTGGGTGGTTGGTGGTGGAATGGTACCTGGTATGTTTAAATGTAAATAATTGCCTCTGTGTGGGAAAAGTTTGTATTTACCTTTTTTCTTTTCTCTTGTCTTTGCAGCCCGAGGACGTGCTGATGATAACTAAGGGGGAATGTGGCGCCCCTGACCTGGTCAGGCACCACAGAGTATTGCACCCATGCGGGGACAATGCCTCCAGGTAATCTCCAAAGGCCAGGATGAGGTGCACACACAAACACATAGTGACCAGGTCTCCCACATCACTAGAGGGGACCCTTGGGTAGCCAGTAGGGGTTAACTTTCAATTCCCAGCAAGGGGTGTGCTCCGAGGCTGGTTGCTAGGAAGCAGGGCAGAGAGGAAGTGAGAGGAGTCGGGAGCTGGAGGTTGAGGCGTGTGGAAGGGAGCAGAGGGGCTCTCGTGTAAGACAGGTCCTGAGGAGTGCAGTAGCTGAAAGCGGGGGAGAAAGGGCACCGTGGGTCGGCCTGAAAGACACCCAGAGAGAGGGGTGGCTGAGTACGGAGATCCTGGTATCCGAGCACGCAAGGGGAAACAGATCCCCAGTACGGGCAGCAAATCATCCAGAGCTGCTTAACCTACAGGTGAAAGACAGGAGAAAAATGGAATAAATAGTGCAAATAAATTTTATTATCAAAAGAAAAGGGGACACACAAAAAGGGGGTTCAAGTGGATATACATAAAAACATTGAGTGATTAAGAACATTCAAAAATGGGAGCTGGGTGCGGGCACGGATAAAACATTAATCTGGTAGAAAAAATGGGTACATATAAGTAATAAATACCGATGGAAAGTGAACATAATCAACAAGCAAGATACTATATTAAAGTGTCAGTGCATATATTTTCACAACAAAACGCTTGTGTCTCAAATAATTTTTAAAATGTCACATACATCAGTAGCCTAATTTGCAGAGCATAATAGCCATTATAAGTACCCACCAATAAAGTGCAGTCGTGCCGATGATAGTAGCAAAAAAGCCCAAGCAGCCAGGTCCCAGAAGGAAAGGTTCCCCCAAACCCACCAACACGTGTTTCGCTACTGGTGGGGGCTTGTGCACCCCACTAGCTTCATCAGGGAGGGAAAAGAAGACATGAGCGCTTTACTGCGGAAGTGTTTTAAATATGCCGCCCTGTATGGTTTCCGCCTACGTCATCGCATTAGATGACGCATGCGCAGCCGCCCGCAGCATCACCGCAGGCAGGGAAGCCGTCAGACAAACACGACGCATGCGCGGGAGCAAAGACGCGTCATTCCGATCCCGCGCATGCGCCGGCGTCACCAAGACAGCACCCGGCCAGCGGCGACACAGAGGGCAGCAGCGCACGCGTACAGAGATGACGTGCAAGGTAAACACAAATAATGATAGTAATAGTACAAGATGACGTACACAGCGGATGTAAAGGGTAGCATATAGAAATAGATCTGAACCACCGGAAAGAGAAACACAAAATAAGTAAATCTAAAAGTATTATTGCAGAGTAATAAGAGGAATTGCCACATTATACATTATTATGCAGATAGGGAAAGAAAATATTCTTTGTCTGTTCTAGACTGATGGCAGTATCCATCTCATCCTTTATTCATAATATCGAGAGGCAGAGTAGTTCGGAAAGTAAGGTCTTCAGTGGACACACTCAATCACTGCAAAGATAGGTGGATCAGATCTAAATAAAAATAAAAGATGTAACACTTTTAATACAAAGCATAAAGTACGCTCATGCCAAGGGGGACAGGCAAGATAAGAAATTGTTTTTAAAAAATTTTTTTTAAAACAGATATACCTAAAATAATGAAAAAAGATTGGTAATGGTTGGCAGCTACAAAAATGATGCAAAGCTAATATTTTCGTTCAGTCCCCTGGGGACCAACGTGTCGAGGGTGCTGATCCATCGGGCCTCACATTGGGCCAATCTTTTTTTGAGGTTACCACCTCTGGATCCACCACTCACCACGTCAATACCCCTTATTTCCAACTTGGAGGAGTCACAGGAGTGGAACGCCTTAAAATGTCGAGGGATAGTTTTAAGAAAAACGTTATCATCAGCAGATCTGGCAGCCTCAATTTCACGTACGTGCTCCCTGACCCTAATGCGGAGCTCACGGGAAGTGAGCCCCACATAGATCAGAGAGCACGGACATGTGGCGTAATATATCACATGTGTGGTCCCACAGTTGATATATCTCCTTATATCAAAGTGTCTCACTCCATCTGAGGACGAGAAGGTCCTGGTCCGGATTATATTTCTACAGGCCATACAATGTCCACATTTATAGCACCCTGTTAAAGGGGGGCCCGTGCTAAAAGGATTAATGGCAGGAGGGACATAGTGGCTATTCACCAAAATATCTTTGAGATTCCGGGAACGCCGTGCCGTCATGAGTGGGGCATCAGTTAGGACATCCGATAGAATGGGATCTGATAAAAGGACAGGCCAATGCCTGTTCAAAATTTCCTTCATGGTGCCCCACTCATGATTAAACGTCCCGATAAATCTCAAATTGGGCTCCAGAGGTTCTTTCTTAGTCGTGTACGAGAGGAGCTGAGGTCTGGGTGTCCCCCTAGCTCTCACATAACCCCTTTTAATGGCTCTATTGCTATAACCACGGTCGTGGAAACGGCGCTTGAGATCCGAGGATTGGGCTTCAAATTTTTGGTCTGACGAGCAAATCCGCCTCATCCTTAGGAATTGTCCAGTCGGTATGGCTCGGATAGTTGAGGGGGTATGGGCAGATGAAGCATGCAGCAGTGCGTTGACAGAGGTATCTTTACGGAAAACGTCCGTTTGAATGAGACGATCCGGACCTACTTCGATTTTAATATCCAAGAAATCAACGCAACTGCTGCTATGCTTGTAAGTAAGTTTGATGTTAAGATCATTATGATTCAGTTGCCCCATAAAGAGTTCGAGTTGCTCCACACTGCCCTGCCAAAAAATTAAAACATCGTCAATATATCTTAGCCAGCACTGCACATGGGCGCTAGCCCCAGCGCCTCCGTCACCGAAAACGGACGTTTTCCGTAAAGATACCTCTGTCAACGCACTGCTGCATGCTTCATCTGCCCATACCCCCTCAACTATCCGAGCCATACCGACTGGACAATTCCTAAGGATGAGGCGGATTTGCTCGTCAGACCAAAAATTTGAAGCCCAATCCTCGGATCTCAAGCGCCGTTTCCACGACCGTGGTTATAGCAATAGAGCCATTAAAAGGGGTTATGTGAGAGCTAGGGGGACACCCAGACCTCAGCTCCTCTCGTACACGACTAAGAAAGAACCTCTGGAGCCCAATTTGAGATTTATCGGGACGTTTAATCATGAGTGGGGCACCATGAAGGAAATTTTGAACAGGCATTGGCCTGTCCTTTTATCAGATCCCATTCTATCGGATGTCCTAACTGATGCCCCACTCATGACGGCACGGCGTTCCCGGAATCTCAAAGATATTTTGGTGAATAGCCACTATGTCCCTCCTGCCATTAATCCTTTTAGCACGGGCCCCCCTTTAACAGGGTGCTATAAATGTGGACATTGTATGGCCTGTAGAAATATAATCCGGACCAGGACCTTCTCGTCCTCAGATGGAGTGAGACACTTTGATATAAGGAGATATATCAACTGTGGGACCACACATGTGATATATTACGCCACATGTCCGTGCTCTCTGATCTATGTGGGGCTCACTTCCCGTGAGCTCCGCATTAGGGTCAGGGAGCACGTACGTGAAATTGAGGCTGCCAGATCTGCTGATGATAACGTTTTTCTTAAAACTATCCCTCGACATTTTAAGGCGTTCCACTCCTGTGACTCCTCCAAGTTGGAAATAAGGGGTATTGACGTGGTGAGTGGTGGATCCAGAGGTGGTAACCTCAAAAAAAGATTGGCCCAATGTGAGGCCCGATGGATCAGCACCCTCGACACGTTGGTCCCCAGGGGACTGAACGAAAATATTAGCTTTGCATCATTTTTGTAGCTGCCAACCATTACCAATCTTTTTTCATTATTTTAGGTATATCTGTTTTAAA
This sequence comes from Anomaloglossus baeobatrachus, assembly GCF_048569485.1. Lineage (NCBI taxonomy): Eukaryota > Metazoa > Chordata > Amphibia > Anura > Aromobatidae > Anomaloglossus > Anomaloglossus baeobatrachus. The sequence continues at coordinate 231,984,694 of NC_134358.1, read as the reverse complement.
AAAATTTTTTTAAAAACAATTTCTTATCTTGCCTGTCCCCCTTGGCATGAGCGTACTTTATGCTTTGTATTAAAAGTGTTACATCTTTTATTTTTATTTAGATCTGATCCACCTATCTTTGCAGTGATTGAGTGTGTCCACTGAAGACCTTACTTTCCGAACTACTCTGCCTCTCGATATTATGAATAAAGGATGAGATGGATACTGCCATCAGTCTAGAACAGACAAAGAATATTTTCTTTCCCTATCTGCATAATAATGTATAATGTGGCAATTCCTCTTATTACTCTGCAATAATACTTTTAGATTTACTTATTTTGTGTTTCTCTTTCCGGTGGTTCAGATCTATTTCTATATGCTACCCTTTACATCCGCTGTGTACGTCATCTTGTACTATTACTATCATTATTTGTGTTTACCTTGCACGTCATCTCTGTACGCGTGCGCTGCTGCCCTCTGTGTCGCCGCTGGCCGGGTGCTGTCTTGGTGACGCCGGCGCATGCGCGGGATCGGAATGACGCGTCTTTGCTCCCGCGCATGCGTCGTGTTTGTCTGACGGCTTCCCTGCCTGCGGTGATGCTGCGGGCGGCTGCGCATGCGTCATCTAATGCGATGACGTAGGCGGAAACCATACAGGGCGGCATATTTAAAACACTTCCGCAGTAAAGCGCTCATGTCTTCTTTTCCCTCCCTGATGAAGCTAGTGGGGTGCACAAGCCCCCACCAGTAGCGAAACACGTGTTGGTGGGTTTGGGGGAACCTTTCCTTCTGGGACCTGGCTGCTTGGGCTTTTTTGCTACTATCATCGGCACGACTGCACTTTATTGGTGGGTACTTATAATGGCTATTATGCTCTGCAAATTAGGCTACTGATGTATGTGACATTTTAAAAATTATTTGAGACACAAGCGTTTTGTTGTGAAAATATATGCACTGACACTTTAATATAGTATCTTGCTTGTTGATTATGTTCACTTTCCATCGGTATTTATTACTTATATGTACCCATTTTTTCTACCAGATTAATGTTTTATCCGTGCCCGCACCCAGCTCCCATTTTTGAATGTTCTTAATCACTCAATGTTTTTATGTATATCCACTTGAACCCCCTTTTTGTGTGTCCCCTTTTCTTTTGATAATAAAATTTATTTGCACTATTTATTCCATTTTTCTCCTGTCTTTTACATGTCTATATGGAATTTGTGCTTGCGGCATGTGACCCACGGGTGGTACCTTGACCGCAGTTATGATCATTATGGTATCATGGAGCTTTTCTAATTTAACCTACAGGTGGGGGGGGTACTTCATGCCCTCACCACGACTACACAGAGCTCGAGCCAAGCAGCAACCACCAGGCCCATAAGGGGACAGGGCCAGAAGCCATCCCACCAAGGCCACGCTGCCGGCAGACGGGCCAGAGAGAGGGGAGCAGGGTAGTAACAGCTTCCCTGGAGGAGTCCTACCACGCTTCAGGCAAGGGATCCTCCCAAACAGAAAGAGTGCAAGGAGGGCGAGTGGACAGCTACCCTCAGAACGGCCTCCTGGAATTCCTGGTTCCATCTGGTTATCACAGTGTCGCCCGGGCATCTCACCGTGACCTCTAAACAGTGAGTAAACACGTTAAAAGACTACTTGGACTGTGTTTGAGTCATTCTGCGACCTGTGGTCCCACACACATACATAGGGGCCTGGGCTTGCCTCACTCTCAGGAGGCTATTATACTGACTGCACCCACCATCAGCCCCAGGCATCCCTTAACCTGCAGTGGTGGTCCTCACTGACCGCAATTCTGAGAGTGGCGTCACGGCAAATCCCAAAACGAAGGTTCCCTACCTGTGACCCGACCGTTCCATCCCGTGGAGTCCCTAAGGGTAGTACCCCGCTGCACCGCACCTGAAGGGCTCCACAGGACAATAATGAAATACAACATCCAGTTCTATGATGCCACTAAATGGCAGCATTTTTTTATATCATTATAGCTTATTAAAAACAGAGCAGGTGGGTGTCATGCAGAGGTGCTGCACATAGATTTGCACCAGTGGGGCACTAATGGAGTACAACAGCCACTTCTTGTATGCCACTAAGTTTACTCAATTTTTGGTATTATAATGTCTTAGTAAGTAACAATGAGTTTGAGTGTGCAATGCAGGCAGAGGTGCTGCAAATATCTTTGCACTTGTGGGACGATACAGAAGTCCAACAGCCACGTTTAGGATGCCACTAAGTTCACTCAGTGTTTGCTAGTATAATGGCTTAGTAACAATGAGTTTGAGTGTGCAATGCAGGCAGACGTGCTGCAAATATCTTTGCACTTGTGGGACAATACAGAAGTCCAACAGCCACGTTTAGGATGCCACTAAGTTCACTCAGTGTTTGCTAGTATAATGGCTTAGTAACAATGAGTTTGAGTGTGCAAAGGGCAGGAGGGTACAGTGGCAGGGTTGTGGGTCTCTGGGTAGAGGAAATGAAGCCTGCCTTTCTATCCCTCCTAATGGGGAAATGCAGCGAGGAAATCCCTGACCTTAGCTACACAGACGCTGTCATCTTGTGTAGCTGTTAAACTCTGTTTTCACGGACCTGTCACCTATGGCTCTGACCCTGCCGGTATGAGCCCTTAAAAGGACTGATAGAAAGTGCTATCCCTATGCTGTACAGCGCTGTGTATGGAGCGTACACAGCAGTATCGGCGATAGGAGCTGCGCCAGTGATGACTGATACCAAGGACACAGAAGGCAGATAATGGCGTGCTGGAGGAAAATGTCCGGTTTTATAATGCAGGGACATGTCACATGGACATCCTATCACACATGCCGTTGCTTCTCTGGCTAAAAGTCCACTTAGCTGTGTGAGTGTCTGGGATTGGCTGACATGCTGGCCCGCCCCACTACACGAGCGCGCTTAGGGAAGGAAGACAAAAAAAAAAATCCATTATCCATACAGCAGTGATCTGAATGCGCTGTTCCCGCACACTATACACTGAAATTTCATAATAGTGTGAGTCACAGAGTGACTTACACTATTACAGCGGAAAGCCAGCTAGTAATTAGCTGGTCTTTTTGCTGCTAGAACCGTTCTCAAACGTATCTAGAACTATCGAGCTTTAGCAAAAAGCTCGAGTTCTAGTTCTATCCAGAACAGCCCCCAAAATCACTCGAGCCGCGAACTGGAGAACCTCGAAACACGAACCGCGCTCAACTCTAATCAGCACCTGACTTCCGTTGTATTTCCCCCCAAATACCATTTGATATGCTCCTATACTGTATGTAGAAGAGGGTGGTCTGGTCCAATGGGCATGCTCAATGCAGCATCTGTGCCTCCTCTCTGCTGCTAATCGCGTTCCTGTTTTAATTGATGTGGATGACGTGTCCTTCTTCATCCACATAGTGAGCCAAGATCTCGCATCTGTGCAGTAGCCTCACGAGTGCACTTTGTGTTGCGCTGCGGGGGGCAGAGTATAGAACATCACTACGCAAGCACCGAGTGACTATATTGTGATATCATTCTGATTTTCGCGCTTGCTTAGTGATGTTCTATGCTTTGCCCGCAGTAGGTAAGAGTAGAGTGCTCCTGTGTGGGCCTTCAGGGCTGCTGCGCAGGCACTAGATCTCAGTTCACAATGTGGATTATGCAGGATGCGTCATCCACATCAATCAAAGCAGAAGGACGTGATTAGCAGCAGAAAGGAGGCACAAATGCCGCAGCAAGAATGTCTATCGCACAGGGCCACCCTCATCTACATACAGCATGGGAGGATATCAAATGGTATTTTGGGGGATATAGAGGATGAGTCAGGCGCTGACAGACATGTTTGTGAAATGCAGCAAATGAACAGTTAAAGATGGTGACATTTGTTCATTGGTCAAAAACTGGTAACAGGTTACCTTTAAGGGTGCTCTGAGTTAATCCTTCAAAATCCAAAGAATTCATGTTTCTTTGCCAAGCCTCCCTATACTGAGTGGCGGACATGCTTAGTGGCTTAGTTAGAAATCGACCATTGACAGTTGATGTGCGATACAAGATTCCTACGGAATCCCTTCAAAAAGGTCACTTAATCAAAAACAGTAAAATCTGCATATTCTTTGCCACCCTGGGCTGTTCGGGATCCTGAAGGTTATTGCACCAAGCAGCAAGATATGGATGAATGCGAGGAGGAGGAGCAGGAGTCACTAAGTAGCGATCAGCAGTGATGTCAGTCAGGTAAGTTGTGGTTACAGCTGGAGATTCCCACGGTTCTCCACCTGTGACTGCTGGTAACCTGACCTCAGAGGATCTCAATGAACTCAGTGACCCCACCTGAGGTGAAGTCACTGAGTAGGATGTTTGTGCTGGGGGGTGACATCACAGCTTGCCTAATTCATGACGGGCTGTGGCATTCCGCATGTCATAAATCTCACTCCAGTTTCTGACTGGAATAAGATTTGTAGCATAAAGTGCACAGAGGCGCAGGCGACTCCTCAGTTGCTTTATATTCATGAAGTAGTGAGCACCTCTCCTCTTCATGAATCAAGAGCGTCTGACTCCAGTAAACTTTCTCATGAGGACCAGTGAGAAAATCTCCAGCTTTGTTGAATTGGAGCCTATAACTATATTAATATTTTGAAGCTAAAATCATGAATGAAAGAAGTGAAGAAATAGCTTAGGTTCCATGAATAGTTTCAGCTATAATCAGACGAGTGATGAACTTTGCAAACCAATCAGATCCATTAAATGAAAATGTGACTGGTTCCATGTGCAGCTCTGTACGCTCACATGCATGATGGACAGGTGCAGGAGCTAAAATAGACCAGACTAGCGTGTGCTGCTTTTTTTCACGTGGACCTGCGCGATCTATGTGGAAAATCACCCATGTGCACTAGCACATAGGCTGCAATTGATCTGCTTGCGGTCCATTGCACACATAGATATCACACAGACCGGAAACACATTCATGTAAAATTATTCTTTGGCTAACAAATAGTGATGCAAAATGATTAGCAAATCTGTAATATTTCAATGAATGAGACATTATATAGTCGTGATCATGAGTCGTTCTAAGGAGACCCCAAGGACCCAGGCAGACAGCAAAAAAAGGGCATACATTTCCACATCCAACTGCAAAATATATTGAATTTAAATCTAGAACCACAGCGCACTGAGTCACTGCTAGGACCATGTTCTTCCTTTAAATGTTTCTTCTAGTAGCAATATATGTATAATGCAACATGTAATTGAATATGCCGCATTGTGTGTGCCTCAGACATACAGCGGGTGAAATAAGTATTGAACATGTCATCAAATTTCTAAGTAAATATATTTCTAAAAGTGCTATTGACATGAATTTCTCACCAGGTGTTGGTAACAACCCAAACAATCTACACGGGTAAAGAAATCAAACATAGATACATACATTTTGTTATGTGATATAATGAGAAATTACACAGGAAAAAGTATTGAATATGCTTATGGAAATGTGTGTAATACTTTGTACAAAGGCCTTTGTTGGTGATGACATCTCCAAGATGACTTCTGTATGAAGTATTTAGTTGCATGCATTGCTCAAGTGTGATTTTTGTCCATTCTTCCACACAAGCACTCTTCAAATCCTGAATGTTCCATGGGATCACTCTATAAACTCTGTGCTGTCTACTGGCACTAACAGTGCTCACTGGAACCTTCAGTAGTTTAGAAATTCTTCTGTATCCAATGCCATTAGTATGTTTTGCAACAATAAGGTTGTGAAGAACTTGAGACAGCTCAGTGGTTTTACCAGTCATGAGATGTTTCTTGTGTGCCACCTTGGTAATGAAACACCTTTTTATAGGGCATCAGTTGAACTAGCTGATTTTATTTTTCACTAAGTGGCAGGATTGCTTTCTAAATACTGATAGATTTCAGTTGGTGTCATGACTTGACATGGCTATTGGCACCTCTCTTTCTTCATATGCTGAATATTTTTTTCTGTATGATTAATCATTATTACACGGAAGTTAATTTATGAACACCTATGGTTTGATTTCTTTGCCTGTGTGGATTGGATGGGTTGTTACCGATATCTGGTGAGAAATCATGTTCAATACTTATTTCACCCACTATAAACATGCTTAGCCATAACTAGGCATACTTTATGAAGACACAAAATAATCAAAAGACTAGAAAAAAATTGAATAAATAAATATTTTATACACATATTCACATTCAGCGTGTATGTAGTCACAGCTTGTAAATGAAGCAGTTGTTTTTTACATCTGTATTTTTTATTCTTTACAAATCACAAAATAGATAGAAGCAGACAGACCATACTACAATTGTGACAACTGGCAGAGTGTAAAACATCACATACAAAACTTTTATTACCGGTGGACCTGTCACATATGGCATAGCACGGTTTCAACTTTAGCCCCAAACACTTCAACACAAGAACAAGCTTGTACTATCACACACGTGTATACCAGTAAGTACAGTAAACAGTGTAATAAAATGTGCTACAGAATGAAACTACATCAATGGCTATGCCCAATTATGCTATTTTAAGGAAAAAGGAGCGAGGGTGCTACCAATTTGTCACATACTTTATTAGCTACTCTATCCACATAACTATATCCAGCATAGATTTTGCACCATAGCAGGTAGATTCGCTTTAATGGAAGATACTCATTATTACTGGCAGCATTATTTAGATCACAACTTTACTTGAATGGCGTAAGTCGATATATACAACAGCTGAGAAGAACCATTTTACCACTGCTAGTAGACCAGCTATAGATATACATAATGATCAGCTGGTAAGTAGTCAATATTTTACTTTTTTAAAGGGGAACATTAATTATATTAATGCATCAACCATCTATGTAGTAGAGTTCCTAGACACACAAGGTCATCATAGAAACATCCTTGGATTACATGATTCTGCTGAATGTGCTGAAAGTATTCTGTATTTGACCACTGTATAATTTTCATATCCAGAATTAAGGAATATAAAGGCTCTGATTCATCAAAGCGATTAGCCAATAAATTGGTCATAAATCTGTTTGTGTAGACATGGAAGTTTTTGTGCAAAAACTTTATAACTTTTGGCGTTCTCATGCCAGTTTCCCCCAGCTCTGCCAAAATGGATGGAGCTGGAGCGGTGATGGAATGAAGGCGTGATGCCACCAATCATGACGAGCTGTGGAGTACATTATGCTATAAATATTAACTAGAGTAAAATTTGTGGCCAGGCGCACTGGGGCGCATGCCACTTCTATGATAGTCCTGCTTCATTAAAAGGCATGAGGCTCTTAATAAGGCCGGAGTCACACTTGCGTCTCATGTGAGAATCAAGTTTCATCACCCGGCATGGCCTGCCACGCTCCTATCCAGAGAGCAGTAGGCCATGCCGGGTGATGGAACTCGATTCTTGCACGAGTCCCTCGCGAGTCACACAATAGTGTGACTCCGGCCTAAATCAGAAGTGTCTGACTCCAGCACACACTCTGATTATGACCAGTGTGAATAATGCCAGTCTTGATGAATTTGGTTTTATTGTACTCCAGTCAAATATGAATATTCTCCTTAGTAACGTTGCATACTCCTTACGTCTTGATTACAAGCTGTCTCTGGAAAATGTAATAGGTGGGCTTCAAGGCATGTAGTGATCTTTGAAATCACAAAGATCATTTAACAGGAAGTGGGACATATATTATAATTCCTTATATAACCTATTGCACACAATGCCACCAATATATAATGATAATCCTGTCAGATTTCTATGTGATTAAAGTGTTTAGTGTAAGCTACATTCTGGAAATTGTTGCAGAATGGTTGGCCCTTACCCCAGTTGGAGGTGTGGACTTGTACAAGGCTCTCCAGAGATACTGTAATATTACAAAAGGCAATGATGGGGACTGGTCTGATTGTTTTAGGGCTGTTCATCCATACTTGGCTTGTGGAAGGACTGGTTATGCCATTACCATCACTTATTACCATCATACCAGGGTCCTTTATCCTGTATGTGTACTCCCGATCTGACCAACAGTACCTTTTTAGATATATCTAATTCAAGTCTCATATCTGGTTGCTGAACTAAACTGCCTGTTCTCTTGATGTATACAACAGCCGCAGGCTTATTTTGGAGGAACTCTACAGAGGACAGCAGATGGCACTGTGTTAAATGTTATAGTTTATGTGTATATAGCTCCTCTCTAGTCGGCATTGTATAACCTCTCCGGTTTGGGTTCCTTCCTATGATCTTCCATGTTAATGATGAGGCAGATGATTGAGGTGAGTCTCAGGTGAGACATTTACTTCACCCACAATATCTACATGTTTTATGATTGCGCTAAGGGTTGAAACCTGATACATGATCCCGATTTATTATAGCTATAAATGGTTCACATATGAGTGTATTAACTACATACACTTCCATTTAACACTTTGGGTTCTTTTGCATTATATTTTATCAAATTCCAATTGTATAAATCATTAATATATATAAAAAATATAATGCAGTAGAGTGTTTTAGCGATAAATACACATTTAGATGTTTTAATTATGTGGATTAATTACTATATTCTCCGTCCTTTCCAAGGTCACTGCACTTCTAGAGGCTGATGCTGCAGCTCACTGCACAATATTAATATTTTAAATGGATTGGCATAATTTGCCAGTTATTTGATCTCTATATATCTTGGAACATATTACATCTAATCTGCAACATTAATTTTACATACATTTATAGGACACAATTCATTTTGTATTCATGGAAATTTCCATGATATTCTTTCAGTGGGTGCCAGATACAGTGAACACAGTTCCACAGCAAAACAAGATTTAAATACATCCATGGAATTAAGAATCGTCCCCTCCAGATGCTGGATGTAGTGAACCTGAATGGAGTATTACATTATGATTAAAGTCAAGTAAACAGGAAATTACAACGACACACCGCCTTCATTGAAAACATCACTCATCAGTATACAGGAAGAGAAAATATCCGCACAGGGCAGGGGTCTGCAGCCTGCTTGTTCAGTGCATCCATTCGTGGCACATACAGATCATCCAGGAATAGAAACATGATTCAAGAAGTGGTTCACCCATTTTCATTATTTGCTAGATCGATATAACCTTAAGAAACAATGCGTTGGCAATAGAGCCTGTGAGCGGCACTATTGCGGACCACTCTTACCCATCATGTGACCCCTGGGCTCTGTGACCTCAGGGATCTGGTGATGTCACGTCAACTTCCTGTTCACATGACATCACCGTGGACGGCCTCAGTCTTCGTGAGTCACTGGGCTGCGGGTGGCGTTTCACCGGTCGTCACAGTCCAGCATCGTTCCTGCTTGCAGTGAGGGAGGAAGGAGAAGGGAGATGCTGGGCTCTGCTCTGCTGAGCGGTGAAATGCCACCCATAGTCCAGTCACTCACGGAGACTGGTGTCGGCGGCGGTGATGTCAGGTGAACAGGAAGCTGACGTAACATTACCGAATCCCCGAGGTCACGGAGCCTGGGGGTCAGGCGATGGGGAAGAGCGGTTGACAATAGACAATTGCCAACACAAGGCATTTGAGAGAAACATTGTTTATCAACATAATTTCCTTGTGGGCAATAATGGAAAGGGGAGAACCACCTCTTTCATCCTCATTCACGTCATTGGTGCTGAGCTGGAATACCAGGCACAACTAATGTACAAGGGTGGCACTGTTCCTGGAGAGAAAAAACATTCTTCAGTCCTGGACAGTTCTTTTTTGCATTTTCTGTCCAGTGGAGATGGCCACATATTTATTGGTAAGACATAAAGGGTTCATCCAGGACTTTAAAGAAAAAATGTGCCCAAGCACTAACAGGCAAGTAGTTACTACCTACCTGCCTGTTGTGCCTTTCGCCATTCTTCGCTAGCACAGAGTGGTCACAGTCCATTTCTGTTGGCAATTCAGCAGCTTTGTCAACAGAGTGGAAGCTTCTTTTCCACTCTGCAGTTGGGGCGAGACGGCTGACGGCATGCTGATTCACAGCTGGCTCCCCACTAACTGGGGGAGCCGGATGTCAATCAGCAAGACGCCAGCTATCCCACCCCAACCACAGATTGGATTAGAAGCTGCTACTCTGTTGACACGACGTCAGCGAAAGCCGCTTTAGGCTATGTTGCACGTTGCGTTTTTACCTGCGTTTTCAACTGCAGCGTTTTAATGCCAAAATGCATGCATTTTGATTCCAAGCAAAAAATAGGGATTTCTTGTGCACACCATGCTGTTCAAAATGCTGCGTTTAATTTGCATATTTTTGGGCAAAAACTCAGCGTTTAAAGAAGCAGCATGTCAATTGTTTTTGCCATTTGATCTGCGTTTTGATAACATTAGAGTCAATGAGAAGATGCAAAACGCATTCTACATCAAAATCCTAGCATTTTACATGCTTTCTGGATGCAGAAAACAAGCGTTTTTGACAATTTAATTGCATGCGTTTTTGACATATTAAAGGCATGATATGTCCCTTTACACACACACATAGTCCGACAATTAAAATTAAGAGAAACATTAATTTAACATTATTTTATACATAAATATTAACAAACATTTATCATTTTAATAAAATCAGCTATTTTATTTAGGATTATAATCTTGATATTTGTTATCAATTTTTTTTCCATTTTTTCATAGTGTTTGAATGTTAAAACTTTATTTAGCAGTGTATTTGTCATCAAAACGCATCTGACTTTAAGCAATGACAAAGCATGAAAATCGCGGTAAAAACGCGGCCAAAACGCAAGCATATTTATAGCGTTTTTGTGGTCAAAAGCAACTTTGGCAAATACCATTTCTGCAAGAGGATGCGTTTAGAACTGCAACTACCTCGACGCAACGTGGGCACATAGCCTTACTGCTGGCAGGAGCGGTCTGTGAAAGATCTGTGACAATGAAGAACAGCACTGAGCATGGCAGGCAGGTTGGTAGCAATTATTAAGTTCTTTTTTATTTTTTTAAAGTCCCGTACATACCCTATAATATTTAAGAATTTAAAGGGAACGTCTCATCGGAACATGGCTTATTTTTAAATCAGTTTTTTTTGTCCTGCATGTAATTTTTTTTATATATATTATCTTTGGCAATGTTTGCTTTACGTTTTTATTTTCCATTCAATCTGTATTTAAATAAAATTAAGAAATCTTGATATTTTCACACTCGCAAATGGAGCTGGAAAAATCTAATGAGCTAAAAGTCATTGTTAGGGTTAGATGACATCACCTATTGAGATTGGATGGATCCTCTTATCAAAAAGTATAGATGTGTTACCTGTCACTGTAATCCTGCCTCTGATTGTAATGAAACTGCTGTAAACTCTTCCTGAAATAACAGAAAGTATGAGTCTAAAAAAGCCCCAGTGGCCAGTGTAAAAATTGCAAGAGTTCTAATTTAGTTTTTTTTAATGCCAACCAGGATATGGAAAAAAAAATCATCTTCAATATTTTTAAAAATACATTTAACTAAAAAGTTGACAAAAGCAACTGATTTAAAAATAGGTCATTTTCTGATACAAGTAAAATATATCTTTGTACCGTGTTAGCCAGTAGAGATAAAAAAATTGTTTAAAAGAACAGAAAGTCCTCAGTGGTTGATAACTTTTAATGGCTAACTGAAAAGATGGTAATAATTGCAAGCTTTCGAGACTACTCAGGTCTCTTCATCAGGCATGGTATAACACAAAATCTGAAGAGTCACATATTTATACACAACAGTGATAGTTCTGTTTCATATAACTTGTTTTTTGTTTTTTTTACTGCACTATTCTAAGTCCTGTTGTGTATAAATATGTGACTCTTCAGATTTTGTGTTATACCATGCCTGATGAAGAGACCTGAGTAGTCTCGAAAGCTTGCAATTATTACCATCTTTTCAGTTAGCCATTAAAAGTTATCAACCACTGAGGACTTTCTGTTCTTTTAAACAATTTTTTGTCATTTTCTGATGGCACTTTTAGTTCAGAAAATGTACCATGCCTAGATATTAACATATTGATTAGCGGATAGGGATTTTTTTTTATTATTAACTGTCATACATAGTCTGTGACTCAGAAAGAAAATTAAAATTGCATTTTTGTCAGACAGCTGGCACAGAGCCCCAATGGAGAACTTTGCGTAAAATGACATTCTTAACACCACTGCATTCTATGCAAATGTACAATCATCACTGCTCATAGCATTTTTATTCCCATGGTTTCTAAGGCCAAGATTTACTCTACTCTATTAAATTAGAGCAAATAATATTACCAGGTTTCCTAAGATGGGAATAGACATTATTTTCCCTGAGTTATCAAGTAAACATCAAGTGTCTAGAGTATTGCTGCATTATGGGCAGATACCCTGGATGTGACTGCAAACGTAGTGTAAAAATGCGAAATAAACAAAGAAAAAAAAATTAAAAGTATGGTTTTACCATGAAAAAAGAGCAATCGCTGAGAATATCTCAGTAAACATTACCAAAAACAACAGCTGATTACGGGAGTTTGATGAAAACTCAACTCATTTACAATAGAAATACAAAACCCAATTCAAGTCATAAAAAGCAATTAGCAATATAGTATAATAAAACCAACCAACGCATTTTAGTACAAGACATACAGTATTTATATAATAAGTGCCAGTTTCCTTCCGCCTTACAGGAATAACCCTATCATAGAAATTTTACATAATTTATAAAGGAACCCAAGTGTTGATGCTTCTTGATAGTTACTGTGCTTGCTCAACAGCTGAAGTAATAAGATTTTATTCTCCATAATGTGCATAATGTATGTGTGTCGCAATAATTTGGGATGTTATTTAATTGGGGCCTCTGTTGATGTATTAGTGATTATGAGGTGGACATACAATCCAAAAATTCATGGCAGACACACTGACAAAAGCCATATACCATTAGTATAACAAGACTGGAAGGGACAAGGCTGACAAAGACTACCCCAAGAGTTACCTTTTTTGAAACCAGCAGATAAATCCCTAAAGGCAGGGAACTAAAGTAAAGCAGACCTAGCAACCAAACAAAGACGCGCACAGAGGTTTGGCAGATTAAGGATGTACAGTTCCACACTGTCCAGTTTTGAGGCATTGAAACTGGGTCATATGTGGTAGGCCTGTAGAACTCTACCACCGGAGTTGCATTGAGAGATGGAGAACTTTCTCTCTGGACCTCCATGATAGTGATTACCAGACAGTTGGTAGAACTGTGAGAAGGTGTAACCAATGTTGAAAGACGCTTTGGGGTGAGAAGCAACTCTGTCGGATTGTCTCCAGCACATTTTCCCCTCCCACCACATGCCAGGTTAAGTAAGATGTTGTTGTCATCTGGGAGGCTACTGACTTCATCTTCAGGCAAACGTGTCTCAAACCTACAAAATGGGCATACTATGACACACTGTGGAGACTCCACACAGTCCACAAGTTTATAAAGGCATTTGGCACATACTCTGTGACAACAGCCCAAAACCTTCGGTTTCCTTTGTCTTAAATTGTAACGGTTGTAGCATATCTTGCACTCCAACTCATCTGAGTTCAGATTTGGAGACTCTGAAGTATCTTCACTTAGTTGTCCAGTCATTGTGCCTTAGAAAGAGCCCTTCAACAAGTAGCAAAACATTAACAAAATCCATATGATTGTCCAAGCTTAGAATCTACGAGTAGCCATAGACTGCACACAGAGTAGAAGACATAGCCAAACAGTAGACACAGGAGAGATGGATCCTTCATCACTTAGCAGTGCCTCTCTCGTTCACGTTTTCTTCACTCTGTCCCATCTTTAGCTGCAGGGACATTGCTGGAATCTGCAACACAGGATTTTACATTGTTAGATAGAAGTTTGAAGCTAGGAAACTGAGCTGGATGGAAACTCTGGACCTTTCTAGGCAGCACAATGACAGTATCACAATTGTGTTTGCTATTCAAAAAGAACTGAATGGCATTTGTACCTCTGCCAGACAGTTTTGTAATATATGGAAAGCAAACAGAATAAATCACTTTTAGAGTTCAACTGACCCTTAAATTTACATTTTAATTGCAAAATTGATTTTAAAATCTGACTGGAGTACTAAATGAACAACAAGTGTTATTGAACTAAGTCATTAAAAGTACAATTTTCTTAATGTAGATGCTGGTGAATGTAGTCATATGTGGGCTGCTGTTATAAACTCCCCTACTGCAAATCTATTGCACATCAATCTGTGTAGCATATGAAATAAAGTGTTTATTCACCTTAGTTGTATAATATAGACACTCATGGATAATGGTAGAATCCTATAATATTCATATGCATCACTGAATTTCATAAACAAAGAAATACAAAGCTACTAACCTCTGTCCTAACCTTACAAATCTCCCTCTGCACTTTATCCCTCTCAAACGTAGTTAGTGAATGGGCTTTGGACTACAAAATATGGTAAAAAAAGATAGTTTGCTACAAGAAATTAAGTTTTGATGGAGATTTTAAATCTTATTTGTTAAATTTTATTACATTTTAAAAAAGAAGAATACAATGATTTTGAAATCTCTTATACAGGGGCGTAGCTACCGCGGTCGCAGAGGTCACCATTGCGATCGGGCCCGGCAGGTTAGGGGCCCGCGGCCGCATTGCAGATCAGCAGCCAGATCCTTTCTGTGAGAGAGGAGCTGCGCTGATCTGTCGCAGACCACGCGGCCGTTATATGACCAGGTGCCGCTGCTGCTAACACTGGGCCCCCCTCCCCTGTCATGGCGCACAGTAATGATAAAGCATAGAGCGGCCTGTGCCACTCCATGTTTCATCAGCCTATCCCTGTGCCTGCGCGGTGATGTCACTCCTGTGCGACTGCTGTGCTGAGGCATGCAAAGCGCAGGGCAGGAGAACGCTGACCGGAGAAACGGGGGAACGGAGGAGAGAGGTGAAGACAGCAGCGGTGGAATGAGGTAAGGTGAGGACAGAGCAGCGGGGGAACAAGGAGAGAGGTTAGTACTTGTTGTTGTTTTTTTAAATAAATTAGTCAGTACACCGTGGCCTGGGGAGGCTGCATTTTACATGGAGGCCTTGGAAGGCTGGCTGAATTATTATACATGGAGGCCTGGGGAGGCTGGCTGCATTATTATTCATGGAGGCCTGAGGAGGCTGGCTGCATTATTATACATGGAGGCCTGGGGAGGCTGGCTGCATTATTATACATGGAGGCCTGGGCAGGCTGACTGGATTATTATACATGGAGGCCTGGGGAGGCTGGCTGCATTATTATACATGGAGGCCTGCAGAGGCTGGCTGCATTATTATACGTGGAGGCCTGGGGAGGCTGGCTGCATTGTTATACATGGAGGCCTAGGGACGCTGGCTGCATTATAATACTTGGAAGCCTGGGGAGGCTGGCTGCATTATTATACATGGAGGCCTGGGGAGGCTGGCTGCATTATTATACATGGAGGCCTGGGGAGGCTGGCTGCATTATTATACATGGAGGCCTGGGGAGGCTGGCTGCATTATTATACATGGAGGCCTGTGGAGGCTGGCTGCATTATTATACATAGAGGCCTGAGGAGGCAAGCTGCATTATTATACATGGAGGCCTGCAGAGGCTGGCTGCATTATTATACGTGGAGGCCTGGGGAGGCTGGCTGCATTATTATACATGGAGGCCTGGGGAGACTGGCTGCATTATTATACATGGAGGCATGGGGAGGCTGGCTGCATTATTATACATGGAGGCCTGGGGAGGCTGGTTGCATTATTATACATGGAGGCCTGGGGAGGCTGGCTGCATTATTATACATGGAGGCCTGGGGAGGCTGGCTGCATTATTATACATGGAGGCCTGGGGAGGCTGGCTGCATTTGTCGCACCCCGAGGCAGCCGAGCTGCTCGGATCCGGGCATGCCGTGGCTCGAGGGGTCCTGGATCCGGGGGCACCATCGAACAGTTTTAAATGAAAATAAAAATAAAGTCCGACTACGCCACTCGCGGTTTGCGGCCAGGGATGGTAGGGTTGCCGCTGCGGGTTCCCGCTGGGGATGATGGATAGAGGCAACATGGACGGTGGAGCTCTACATGAGCAGGGCTTTTCCCCAGGGGTAGGTGAAGGGTTAACGTGGAGGCGCGCAGCAATAAGTCAGTCCAGACAGGGAGTGCAGTTCGATTGTTTTTACTTACTGGACTCACACCCTGGGGACGTGCTGGATCCCAGGTGTGCCCGTGTCCTTACAGCTGTGCCAGCCAACCTGGTACCACTCCACCACCGATGCACTCTGGTGTATTTGTCAGTCCTCCCTGGTGTGGAGCACTTGGAGGTCTTTCTGGTGTCTGGGTCCTGCCGTAGACAGCTTGGACAATTTAAGCAAATTTCTCCCGGTTCCCTCTTTGCTGCTGATGCCTCGGACGTTAATGGTGGCAGATGAGTTCTGGAAAGCCACCCGCCTGGCAGTTAACAGATGGCTTGAATTCCTGTTCTATTCTGGGATCTGCACACCATGCGTGAAAAGTACTGTGAGCCCTGGATGTTCACCCCACAGGATCCCTCTGTCCTTGGAGCTTGCTCTCTCGCTCTCCAGCTCTTTTTCTCCTCTGAGTGGCTGATCTTTCTACTCAGGTCTTTGCGGATTATTTGCTATTTTCAATGTGTCTCAAGAGTCTGTTGTCTGTCTTGACATCTTTCCTGTTACTCCTTCCTCTCTCACTCCTTCCAACTAACTAACTAACTCCTTCCTCTTTCTCTTCCTTTCTCCGACTGACTAACCTCACTCCCCAGGTCACTTTTTCCTCCCCCAGTTCTGGTCTCTTCCTCCCAGTTGGCTGTCTGTTATCTAACAGTGCCCAGCCCTGTTATCTGGCTAGGTGAGTCTCCCAGCCGGGTACAGCGAGTGTAAATGTCCTGGTGTGCAAGTGTGTGTGTGTAGTGACTGGCACAGTCATGTTGGACCCGAGCTGTTACCTTGTTTTTGTGACACCTGGTTACCGCAAGGGCATCACACATTATTATCCATGGAGGCCTGGGGAGGCTGGCTGCATTATTATACATGGAGGTCTGGGGAGGCTGGCTGCATTATTATACATGGAGGCCTGGGGAGGCTGGCTGCATTATTATACATGGAGGCCTGGGGAGGCTGGCTGCATTATTATACATGGAGGCCTGGGGAGGCTGGCTGCATTATTATACATAGAGGCCTGGGGAGGCAAGCTACATTATTATACATGGAGGCCTGCAGAGGCTGGCTGCATTATTATACGTGGAGGCCTGGGGAGGCTGGCTGCATTATTATACATGGAGGCCTGGGGAGGCTGGCTGCATTATTATACATGGAGGCATGGGGAGGCTGGCTGCATTATTATACATAGAGGCCTGGAGAGGCAAGCTGCATTATTATACCCTAAGGCCCTTTTGCCTTCACTCTGCGGTCCAGGTCACCCCAAACCATCTCGATTGAGTTCAGGGCTGGTGCCTGTGGAGGCCAGGTCATCTGGCGTAGCACCCCATCACTCTCCTTCTTAGTAAAATAGCCCTTACACAGCCTGGAGGTGTGTTTGGGGTCATTGTCCTGTTGAAAAATAAATGATGGTCCAATTAAACGCAAACTGGATGGAATAGCACGCCGCTGCAAGATGCTGTGGTAGGCATGCTGGTTCTTTATGCCTTCAATTTTGAATAAATCCCGAACAGTGTCACCAGCAAAGCACCCCCACACCATCACACCTCCTCCTCCATGTTTCACGGTGGGAACCAGCCATGTAGAGTCCATCCGTTCACCTTTCCTACAAAGACACGGTGGTTGGATCCAAAGATCTCATATTTGGACTCATCAGACCAAAGCACAGGTTTCCACTGGTCTAATGTCCATTCCTTGTGTTCTTTAGCCCAAACAAGTCTCTTCTGCTTGTTGCCTGTCCTTAGCAGTGGTTTCTTAGCAGCTAGTTTACCATGAAGGCCTGCTGCACAAAGTCTCCTCTTAACAGTTGTTCTAGAGATGAGGTGTGTCCAAACTTTTGGTCTGTTATATATATATATATATATATATATACACCTTTGAATAGTCACTGCCACAATACACCAAGAAAAACTACTAGCTGCCACCACCAATGGCTTGTGCAGGCTGATTGAACATCCATTAAGCTGGGCAGTGCATATAGTGCTGGGCAACCCATCTAATCTAATAGTATGGGCATCATCAATAGGCTGTAAGCTAGACACTGTGCACCTACATGTGTGAACGGCACCCTATACAAGCAATTTTTGTGCAATTTTAATACTATCCATGGAGAGGCAGTGTATGAGTAGTTTCTCCATCAGTGTTTTGCACCTGTTGCCTCCATCTTTATTAAGGGTTTTGCTGCATCCTGTTAGTGCCTTTGATTCTTGTCTGGGTAGGTTAACACTGTTGCACTTTGTTTCTGTGAATTTTTCTGCCATTTTTTGGGGAAAATTTAATTCTTCTTTTTGTGGTTTAGCTTCTAAATTTACTAAAAAGTAAGCACCTAGAGCACAGTCACCTTATTAAGTGGTCAGAAATGTTCTCATATGCAGCAATCAACTTAAGTAATACAAAATGGTTTTTCACCGTGCATTCCAAGCAGTGTATGCCGACAGTGACCAGATAATGGATTTCATCAGGCTTTCTTTTTATCAATATGTTTATACAATGAAACCGCTTTAGTTTAGTTAATGGATTCTATCTGGGGAAAAAATGTTGGATTTACAACAAGATAAATGTTATAACCATCGTCATGCCTACAATATAGATAATAAAATGAACCAGTGTAACAAATAAATCTTATTTTTCCATTGCATTTCTCTGAATTTACATATAGTCTAGTCACTGTCATCATTATCTGTCAGCTGGTGACACCAGTATCTATAAAATGAAAATATTAAATATTTTATTGTCACACTAATTACACAGAACCTGAGAACTCTTCAAGCATCAAAATGTAGAAAATGAGCTATCGGATGAGCAGCCGTTTAGATTTATTCTTTTCCAAAAACCAAAGTTTTGGAGTTCATTATACTGCACATATTTTACTGATAACATTTTATGTTTATCTGCTGTATTCCACTGGACATTATTTGGTTTTAGAATATTTTTAGGGTGAAGACTATCATTAAATCCAGTTCCATTAGATCAGGGGTGGGGAATCTTCGGCCTGCGGGCTGTATTCAACCTTCGATGACGTTTTCTGCACCCCTGTGCAGATTCTAGTGACTTCAGCTCTTCGTCCGCAGCCACGTCTTGCTGACTGCCGGCCCTTTAAACCCTGTGAGTATTGGTGGGTGGAGTAAGTGCGCAATGCACTCTTGTCCCACAGAAGAGAAGCGGCTGCCCCAGCGTACCTCAGGTTTGTTTGTGCTCCCATGCCTGCTTAAACCCCTCCAGCGTCTCCACGGCAGCCTGTGCCCCTGCGACCTCCCCACGGCAGCCTGTGCCACTTCGTCCTCCACACTGTCCACACTTCAGCCAGTGCCCCTGTGGCCTCCCCACGGCAGCCTTTGCCCCTGTGGCCTCCCCACAGCAGCCTGTTTCCCTGTGGCCTCCCCATTGCTGCCGGTGTCCCTGCGGCTTCCAAATAGCAGCCTGTGCCCCTGAGGCCTCCCCAGGGCTACATGTGCCACTGCAACCTACCCACAGCAGCCTGTGCCCCTGTGGCCTCCCCATGGCTGCCTGTGCCCCTGCGGCCTCCCCATGGTAGCCTGTGCCCCTACAGGCCTCCCCATAGCAGCCTGTGCCCCTGTGGCCTCCCCATGGCTGCCTGTGCCCCCGCGGCCTCCCCATGGTAGCCTGTGCCCCTGCAGCCTCCCCATAGCAGCCTGTGCTACTGTGGCCTCCCCAGGGCTGCCTGTGCCCCTGCGGCCTCACCATGGCTGCCTGCACCCCTGCGGCCTTCCCAAGGTTGCCTGTGCTCCTGCGGCCTTCCTAGGGCTGTCTGTGCCCCCCTGATATGTCTGTACCCCAGCCCTCCCCAGTGATGTATAGACTTCCCAGCCCTCCCCAGTGATGCATAGTCCTCCCAGCCCTCCCCAAGGATGCATATACCCCACAGCCCTCCCCAGTGATGTATATTCCTCCCAGCCCTCCCCAGTGTATATTCCTCCCAGCCCTTCCGAGTGATGTATAGATCTCAGAGCCCTCCCCAGTGATGTATATCCCTCGTAGCCCTCCCCAGTGATGTATATTTTTCCCAGCCCTCCTGAGTGATGTATAGTTCTCCCAGGCCTCACCAATGATGTATATCCCTCACAACCCTCCCCAGTGATGTATATTCCTCCCAGCCCTCCCCAGTGATGTATATTCCTCCCAGCCCTGCCCAGTGATGTATATTCCCCGCAGCCCTCCCTTGTGATGTATGTGCCCTCAGAGTCTCCTTTGTGATGGCCTCCCCAGGGCTACCTGTGCTCCTGCGGCCTCACCATGGCTGCCTGTACCCCTGCGGCCTTCCAAGGCTTGCCTGCACCCCTGGAGCCTCCCCAGGGTTGCCTGTGCCCCTGAGGCCTTCCTAGGGCTGTCTGTGCCCCCCTGATATGTATATACCCTGATATGTCTGTACGCCAGCCCTCCTCAGTGATGTATAGTCTTCCCAGCCCCCCAGAGTGATGTATAGTTCTCCCAAGCCTCCCCAGTGATGTATATCCCTCGCAACCTTCCCCAGTGATGTATATTCCTCCCAGCCGTCCCTAGTGATGTATATTCCTCCCAGCCCTCCCCAGTGATGTATAGTTCTCCCAGCCCTGCCCAGTGATGTATATTCCCCGCAGCCCTCCCCTGTGATGTATATGCCCCCATAGTCTCCTTTGTGATGTATATACAGCAGTTCCGTTCGACACAAACCTGAAAAAGCAGTTATGAGAAGCAACAAGATCAATATTACAGAATAACACCACATACACACACCCCCCTCCCCTGGTCAGGAACACCAGTCAAACAAAACCCTTGTTGCCTCCCACCAGGGTCTGATGTCCACACCAGGTGGGGCGGAGCCAGGCGGTTGGCCCCGCCCACCGAGGAGTTCACAGGCCTGGAGGTGGGAAAAGTAGTCAGTTTTAGTTGTGGAGTTGAAGTGGAGAGGTGGAAGTGAGAGGAGCAAAGACTGTGTGTGTCTGGGTCGTAGCCCAGGCACAATCAGCAAGGTCGGCAGACGGTGGTGGCCGTCTGCAGGAGTTGGTGGAGGTCAGCGGAACTGTAGGACCGGGGTCGGGCGGTGGCCCGCCGGTACCAAACCGGGGAGCAGATTGAAGCCAAGCACCAAGGCAGGGTACTCAGACCCCGACTAGGCTTGGAAGCCGCCGTAAAGGTCAAATTCTCTGATTGCGGTCTGGACCTCAGGGGTTCATTCCCAACCAAGTCCCGTCAGAAGGCAACAGCTCAACCCGTCCGAAAAAGAGCCACCGCCAAGGGCCAGAGATCCAAGGGCCAGCGCCTGCGGGCAAAACGGGCTCTCCCGACATGTACACGCCGGGGAGCGGACTACCCATGGGAAGCCACAGGAGTCAAACACATTCACATAGGTGCAGGAAACGACAGCCACCATCAACCCATCGGGGGAGAGTGAAAACACCGCAGCCGACTGTGGGCCCCGTCCATCCAGCCGTTTAGTTTACCAGAGACTCTGTCCTTGTATACCTGAGTGAGTACACCAGCGCCATCCGGCACCGCGCTGCACCGCAACGTTGCACCCGCATCCAGGCTGCCTCCCCGCATCGGCACCTGCACCTATACCTCCTCCCGACTCCTCAACCGGGACCAACAGCCCCTACCCACGGAGGGGTCAAAACACCTTAGCTGCTCTCTCTCCGCCATCGCTCCCGGGATCCCCCGTCACCAGCAGCGGTGGTGCCCACCATCACCACAACCCGTGGGTGGCGTCACAACCGACATCCCACCACAAACCTTCCCCCTTTTCACTCGTGGGCGGGTCCAGCCCCGTGCTCGAGCCACCAAGGAGCAGAAGCACCGTACCCGAGCGCCAGCGATTCCCAGGCGATCGGCGTTCCCAACCCCTCCGCCTGCGACAATAGAAATGTACAAATGGCCCAAGGCAGAAAAAAAGGTTCCCCTCTCACGCATTAGATACAAAGGATCAGCATTCACCACTGATATTTCAATACACTTTTTTCCAATATAGCAAACATGGGCAAAGGATGAAAGAGGCATATAGCTATGACTAGAGTTGAGAAAGTTTTGAAATATTTGTATTCGCTATACTCGTAAAGAGTACTTTGTAATACTCGCGTATTCATTCCGAATAGCAAGTACAATGGGATATGTGAGTAATTTTCTGCTGAACTCCAGAAAATTTCTTGTATCTCCCAATCAGCAGAAAATTACTCGCATATCCAATCGACTTTCATTGTACTGCCTATTCGGAACGAATACACGAGTATTAAACAGTATTCTTTATGAGTATAGTGTGACGCCCTGGACTAGTCAGGTCGTCCCAGGTAGTCACACACACACACACACCACCCCCTCCCTGAGTAGGTGACAGCAGCCAACCAAGAAACCCTTGTCACCACCCTCCAGGTTTGATGTCCACACCAGGGGGGCGGAGACAGGCGATTGGCTCCGCCCATCGATTTGTTCACAGGCCTAGAGGCGGGAAAAGACACACAAGTTCAGAGAGAAGTTGTAGAGCAGTCTAGAGAGTAGCCTTGACAGTGAAGGAGGGAGGACGAGTTCAAGGGCAGACCTGTGACCAGGCCTGCCAACAGTCTACTCAGGTGGCTGGGTCAGAGCCCAGTCACCTTTGGCAAGGAGGGCAGACAGTAGTGGCCGCCTGCAGGGGCTGCGATTACAGCCGGTGGAACCGTAGGGATCGGGGTCGGGCGGTGGCCCACCGGTACCGAACCGGGGAACCGATTGGAAACCGGAGCACCAGGAGGGGTACTCAGACCCAGTACAAAGCCCTGAACTGACAGGGCTGAGTCAAATCAACTGATTGAGGACTGGACTTTAGGACCTATCCCACACAAGACCCATTAGAAGACAACAGCCCAACCATACAGGGTTAAACCACCGCCAAGGCATAGAGACCCAAAGGGCCAGCGTCTGCAAGCAAACAGGGCTCTTCCGACAACCAGTAAGCCGGGGAGTGGACTACCGTTGCTTAGGCATAGGAGTCAAACGTTCATATAAAAGGTGCAGGAGAAAGGCGGAAACCACCAACCCGTTCTGGGAGAAGCTGCAGCCGGCTGCGGGCCCCGTTCATCATCCCGTTTGGTTTACCAGAGACTCCAGTGTATTGTGCCATAGTGAGTACACCAGTGCCTTCGGGCCGCGCACCGCGCCACACCGCTTCAGCATACGCACGCACCCGCTCCCACGCCTCAGCACCTACCTCCCTCGGGCCCCCGGGACCATCGCTCCCCTACCCACGGAGGGGTCAACACCAGGCTGCACAACACCATCCCGGGAGGCCTAGTTAACGGCAGCGGTGGTGTCCATCTATTCACCACAACCCGTGGGTGGCGTCACGAACTTACATCCCAAACCAAACCACCGCTGCCCCGGCCGTGGAACTTCCCCGTCAAGTCCCTGCGTGTAGCGCCAACCCCCTTGCAGAGCGACGTGACCCCCAGGTCCGTGAGAGGCTCAAGCCACCACCCTCCATACGAGCATGGATCTGAGTGGCTCGGCGGTCGCAGCCGAGCCCGCGGGGCGGTACATATAACTCACTCAAATATAGCTGTGACAATATTTGGTTTTCTTTAATACTTAAGGATAAGGACCCCCATATAGAGTAGATTAATCTTAATATGTATTGGGGTTCTTACACTGTTATTGGCAAGTCAATGATGCTTACTTCTATTTTCCTATTAAAGAAAACACATATATGCTTGGCAGAACCAAGCATGCATGTGCATGAGGAAATAGAGAGAGCCAGTTGTCTGCCAAACCATCTCTCATCAAACAGCCATTGACTAAGTATGGTCACATTTATACTTAAAGGAGTAATCTGGGTATATTGATGAATTATCCTATGGATAGTTTGTCAGTATCAGAGTAGTGGGGGTCCTATATCTGGCACACAGGTTTGCCTTTTATTTTTATCCAGATAACTTATCAAAAAATCCCAGACAGACAATATTTTTTATGTACACATTGGAAAACCTTAATAAATCATGATTATAAGTGATATATAGACATATATGCTGCAGACGCAGCCCATAGTTTTGATATAAAGACATCAGCTCCCTTCATTATAACTATAAAATGATTATAATTACAGTCAAAGGAATCAGTATAGGTTTCTACAGTTTCCCCAAAATCACGGCTGCCTTACATTGTTTTTACGGACTGGGCAAAAAGTGCTCTATTTTTTCAGACTGTCCTGGAATCTCTGGACAGTTGGCAACCCAGATGTCACGAGTGTGTCATGGTCTAATGTGATCTTGAGGGGATCTGGGATCATAAGATCCCAGTGTACACTTGAATCCTCTTTAGTGCTTGCTCATTGTTTACCCTGAGTTGTAGCTTATTTCATTCAATCCGGTGCTGAAGGTGTAAAGGTTCCTTTCTGTCCTGCTGTGATCAAACAGGTAGTTGTAACCTTAAGGCCCCTTTACACACTGAGACTTTTTAGCGATCCCACCAGCGATCCCAACCTGGCCGGGATCGCTACAAAGTCTCTGGTGAGCTGTCAAACAGGCAGACCTGGCCAACGACGCAACAGCGATCCGGACCTGCAGAACGACCTAGCTAGTCATTGGGGATGTTAAAAAGCAGCTTTTTGAAAGGGAAGTCGCTAACGAAGTCTCTGTAAAGTCCCCTTTACACACTGAGACTTTGCTGCACAGCGGGAAACAAAGGACCAAAGAATGGTCCTGAACGATTTGTAGCGATCAGCAACTTCCCAGCAGGGGCCAGGTCGCTGATGTGTTTCACACACTGCAATGTCGCTGGGGAGGTCGCTATAACGTCACAAAACCGGTGACGTTACAGCGATGTCGTTTGCGATGTTGCAGTGTGTAAAGCCACCTTTAGTTGTAGCCACTTCCTTCTACTATAAATCCACTCCTCACTCCTCTATACTGTACACTTTGAAGGAACCTGTTTCTGAAGAAGCTTAGGTGTTCGCCTTTGTTGCAGCTGAGGTTTTCTGCTGGAAAAGTTTTGGAGTAATATTTGTTGTGTCTTTCCCCTCCTGTTTGTCTTACCTTCCTCGTGGTGTCTTATTACAGTGGCTAGTGTAGTATCTAGCTAGCCTTCACTAGTAACGGTGAGTTCACCGCGAGCAAGTGCCTAGTCATGTGACGGCGCACGGGGGAAAGGATCATCTAGGGATGTTAGGGAGTGCAGAGATCAGACTAGGGATAGTAAGGAGGTGATCCCTCTCCTTGCTCCTTAGCACCAGGGCCTTCTGTTGTACTGCTCCCCTGGTTTTTCCTTTTGTGTTGTGTTTCTTGCAAGGAGTCCTCTCATTCCAGGCGTGACACCAAGTGGCACCCCCACCAGTAGCGTACCTAGCTGGGGGGCAGAGGGTGCGGTCGCCTCGGGCCCCGTGCTCAGAGGGGGCCCACTCGGAGCTACAATACAGCTAACTATATCAGTGAAACAGGACCTTTAAATATATCGCTTCGCCCCATCACGAGGTTTAGGTCCTATCATACAGCAGCGCAGTGAGTGTGGAGGATTCCCTGCTATTCTTCCAGGACCTGTGTCGGCTCCGCCTCCCTCTTCCTCTGCTGCACTTGTAGCTCTGGGCTGATGGTAAGACGCAGAGAGGATCTAAGATTATGTGAAGTGAGAAAGGGACGTAAGTTACTGTGGTGACAGGTGGCAGAGTGTTCATTACTGTGCAGTGTTTGGGCCCAATACCATGTATACAATGAGGCGATGTGTGTGGGGGAGGGGGCTATTACACTGTGCAGTGTGGGGGCCTGATACCATGTATGTAAGGAGGGGATGTGTGTGGGGGAGGGGGCTATTACTTCAATGTGGGGGCCTGATACCATGTATGTAATGAGGTGATGTGTGTGGGGGAGGGGGCTATTACTTCAATGTGGGGGCATGATACCATATATGTAATGAGGGGATGTGTGTGGGGGAGGGGGCTATTACACTGTGCAGTGTGGGGGCCTGACACCATGTATGTAATGAGGTGATGTGTGTGGGGGAGGGGGCTATTACACTGCAATGTTGGGGCCCGATACCATGTATGTAATGAGGCGTGTGTGTGGGGGAGGGGGGCTATTACACTGCAATGTGGGGGCCCGATACCATGTACATGATGAGGGGATGTGTGTGGGGGAGGGGGCTATTATACTGCAATGTGGGAACCCGATACCATGAATGTAATGAGGGAATGTGTGTGGGGGAGAGGGCTATTACACTGCAATGTTGGGGCCTGATACCATGTATGTAATGAGGGGATGTATGTGGGGGAGGGGCCTATTACATTGTGCAGTTTTGGGGCCTGATAACATGTATGTAATGAGGTGATATGTGTGGGGGGGAGGGGAGTTGTATATTATAAGGACCTGACAACATGTATGTAATGAGGGGATGTGTGTGGGGGGGCTATATATTATAAAGGCCTGATAACATGTGGTGTGTGCTTATCATACTGTGTATAGGTGAGCAGTGGGCCCATCATACTTTGTATAGGAGAGCCATGGGCCCATTATAATTTGTATAGGGGAGCTGTGGGCCCATTATACTGTGTATAGAGGAGCTGTTGGCCCATTACACTGTATAGGAAGCTGTGGGCTCATCACACTTTGTATAGGGAGCTGTGGGCTTATCATACTGTGTACAGGTGATCTATGGGCCCATTATAATTTGTATAGAGGAGCAGTGGGCCCATCATACTGTGTATAGGGGAGCTGTGGGCCCATCATACTGTGTATAGGAGAGCTGTAGGCCCATCATACTGTTTATAGGGGAGCTGTAGGCCCATTATAATTTGTATAGGGGAGGTATGAGTCTATTATACTCTGTATAGAGGAGCTGTGGGCCCATCATACTGTATATAGGAGAGCTGTGGGCCCATCATACTGTGTATAGGGGAGCTGTAGGCCCATTATAATTTGTATAGGGAAGGTGTGGGTCTATTATACTCTGTATAGAGGAGCTGTTGGCCCATCATACTGTGTATAGGAGAGCTGTGGGCCCATCATACTGTGTATAGGAGAGCCATGGGCCCATTATAATTTGTATAGGGGAGGTGTGGGCCCATCATACTTTGTATAGAGGAGCTGTGGGCTTATCATACTGGGTATAGGGAGTTGTGGGCCCATCATACTTTGTATAGGAGAGCTATGGGCCCATTATAATTTGTATAGGGGAGGTGTGGGCCCATCATACTGTGTGTAGAGGAGCTGTGGGCCCATTATACTATGTATAGGGAAGTTGTGGGACCATTATACTTTATAGGGAGCTGTGGGCTTATCATACTCTGTATAGAGAACTGTGGGGACATCATACTTTGTATAGATAGCTATGGGGACCATCATATTGTGTACCTGGGAGACTCAGGAGACATTTTTAAATGTTAAATAGTGGACACTTAAGAAGCATTATTGTTATAGGGGCACTCAGGGTATTGTGACCATCACAGGCACACTGGGGGCATTATTACATTCTAGGGGCAAAATGTGGACACTTTTCTAGGGCACTTTCCAAGGGCAATAATAATTTTGAGGGGCCAATTTTACCATCTACAGAGCCAAATTAGGCATTATTACCATGTGGGGGTACAGCGGTGGCATTAGTATGTGGGTTGGTAAGAGGAGCACTGTTATTGTACCACACAGCAGGTGCAGTAATAGGGGCACATATGGCAGCAGTGGCTCAGTATTGGAGTATCAGGAGGATGAGGGGTTTGTGCGGGTCGGGAATAGATGGGGTCGGGGCTGGAAATGTGAGAAGTCAGATGTGTCTGTGTTGCAACTTTTGCAATCGAGCCTTGGCTGGAGAAGTCGTCATGTCGGGCTGGGCCAGAAAGAAAAGACGAGAAAAGTGAATGAGTTCATCAGAAAGAACATTAGCTGTAAGTCACCACCTATAACTGTACTATAATCTCTCACATGCAGTGCTTTTTTTTGTGGCGGTACGCGCCAGTACGGCGTACCGGAAAATCTGAAGAGTGCTGAGGGAAAGCACCTCTGGCTCTGTCCACATGGCTAGTTTGTAAACTATGCAAATTAGCCATGTGTGGAGCGAAGGCACAAACAGACCAGTTATTGGAGCTGCAGGACCTTTGATGATTTCACACACATGTGACTCGGGTGGACGGAGCCATGGAGTTTTGCCCAGCGGGAAAGAAGATGGAGAAGATGGAGGAGTGCAGGGTATGTGAGTAGAGGGGTGCAGAGGGCGACAGGCTGTGCAGGGGGGAATAGAGTGAGATCAGGGATATGGAGAATTGAGAGACGAGGGGTATTACAGGGGTGTGATACCACGGAATGTATGCAGACACCCATAGGGCAAGGCACCGCCCATGGGGCCAGTGGCTCTGTAATCTACATAGGAAATATGAAAGTAATAAAACATTTTTTATTACTTTCATATTACACAATTTTACAGCACAGGGATAGGTAGGGAGCTGCTATTAGGGCAAATAGGCGTCTACTAATATGTCAGATCACATATTGGAGGTGACAGGTTCCCTGGCAGTGTGGAGGTGACATGATCTCCCTGCACTGCTGCTGATGACAGCGCACACGCAGGACACAAAGTCCCAGCGTGGTGACGTCATCGTTCAGCGCCGGGATTCTGCTGTCTTGTGCGTGCGATGTCCTGCCTGCACTGCACCGCTCAAGACCTGATGGAGCAGGTGAGTACATGATTTTTTTTTTTAAAACGCAGAACAGGGGACATGTATACCAAGGCTGGGGGCCCATATACCAGCATGGGGTCCAGGCTGGGAGCCCACTGCTTCAACAGGTAAACCGTGCACAGGATTTCCCAGCCACCCGGCAGCACAACAGCACCCCCTCCCCGCTCCTCAATCTCTGCCGCCGGCTGACAGTCCAGCTCCTCAATCTCGGCCGCTGGCGCCTAACAGCACCCCCACCCCCGATGCTCTCCTCAGAGATGCGTACCAGAAAATATTTTTTTACAAAAAAAGCACTGCTCACATGTACTGCAGGACTGATATCTACCACTATATGGTCACCATATGGCGGTAATATACGTGTTGGCCTTTGTGTAGATTTATTTTCAGTAACAGCACGGTTATCTGCTTAAGCTCCTCTATACCCATTATTAAGGCGTGATACTATAGTTGTTACCAGGTTAGGAGCCCATTCAGATGTTTCGCCCCCTCCCCCCTGAGCTGAACCACTAGCTACGACACTGACCCCCATTGATCAGCTGTTAGCTTCAGCCATGGGCAGCTGTAAACAATGAATGGGAGCTGCACAGCATGGTTTCAGTCAATATCTACCACTCACTAACGAGAACTGCGGCACTCCTCCTGTTATCCTATTCCACTGTCAGATGCTACTACTCTATTGACTCTGGGGAAGCCTTGTGGACTTAAGTGTTAAGGCTCCTTTACACCAGACAATCTATCGTGCGATAGATCGTTGGGGTCACGGTTTTTGTGACGCACATCCGGCATCGCTGGCGATGCCGGCCTGTGTGACACCTCCTAGCGACGCAGTATCGCTCACAAATCGTGAGTCGTGTACTGGTCGCTAGGTTCCATAATATCGTTTAATTTAGTTGTTCATCGTTTCCGTGGTAGCACACGCCGCTCCGTGTGACACCCCGGGAACGATGAACAGCAGCTCACCTGTGTCACGCGGCTGCCGCCGGCTATGTGAAGGAAGGAGGTGGGTGGGATGTTTACGTCCCGCTCATCTCCGCCCCTATGCTTCCATTGGCCGGCGGCCGTGTGACGTCGCTGTGACGCCGAACGTCCCTCCCACTCCAGGAAGTGGACGTTAGCCGCCCACAGCGTGGTCGCACGAGAGGTAAGTACATGTGACGGGGGTTACCGACCTTGTGCGACACGGGCAACGATTTGCCCGTGACGCAAAAAGGACAGGGGCGGGTACGATCTATTGTGAAATTGCACAATTGGTCGTACCGTGTAAAGCAGCGTTTACATTCCCCCTCCTTCTGGGTAGCATGTCCACCACCCAAACATGAATATAAATGTAATAGGACAAATTAATGATGATCAAGTTAGTCATCTAATGTACAGGATATGGCAACCAAAGGTTGCACCAGGTACCTTATTTAAATCCTCACGATACTTCCCGTCACCCTGGATGAAACCAGAGGCTTTGTACTGGATGCCAGATTTCTGTCTAGGGATGAATGGTTGAACAAAAGGGACCCCTTGAGATCTGATAAGCAAACTGATATGCCAGGTTAGTCCATGATAACCCTCTGAGAACGCAGTGCAAAACAGAAGTGTTAAGGACTAATAGCGTATATAACAGCTTGGAAACTTGCATTTGAGGAACAAATATGAAAAAACTAATGGCTTGGGTATGTTAGATGGCCAGATTCACTTGAAAAAGTTACTTTATCACAGAGAACTTCTATTATATTGGAGTTGGCAACCAAAAGATTTTTTTCCCATATGGAAACAATGAAGCTACGGTAGGATTGTTCCACACTTTTACACCACTTGTGGACTAAGGGTGCTCAGTTCATTTATTAAATGCTACTTAATTGCTGTTTCTTTTTTTATTCTTTTTTGCATAAAGCCACTTCATTTCTTGAGTGGCATAAGATTTGGCACCATTAGGTATAAATTAGCTACTTGTCAAAGGCATCTTACACTTGTGCCAAATTTATCACACGCCATGCATCATTTTTTCATTCATTCATTTGGCGCAAATCCAGCAAAAGGAAAAAACACAAAAAAAGTGGCGTAACATTCCCGAGATAATACAATCCCCCATGGTGTTTAGCTGTAAATCCTTGAAAGGTTTGTTTGAGAAGGGGAGATGCCTAAAAATGTCTCTCAATGGTTATGACCTCATTGGAATTCACAGCACACATCGTGTATGCTTTTTAACATTATGGAAATAATTGCACCAAAAATTGTTAGTAGTCAGTATCATACTGTGCACATGATTCAACTGCAGGTTGTACAATCCACAAGGGGTGATACAGCAGTCATGAATAATTACATTAACCTTCACAATGACCTTTTGTTTAACTGAATTTGAAACCAGATGATTTTACTTTGTTCAACAAATAGAGAGAATAATATATTTTATCATATAATTATAGCAAATGTCTCCGGAAGAAATGGAGAAAAAAAAAAGGTGTTTTTCGTAGAATGAGTAAAGTTATACACATTTTTATTTCTAGCCCTATAAAGGTTATTTGTTTTGTAAGACTACATTCCCACAATGAGTATTTGCATTTTTTCATGGCGTTTAAATGACGTTTTTGACGTTTCTGTTTTTGTCTCTTTTTAGTATGTCATGTTTTAAATAAAGCAAATTTGTTTTTGATACTTCCAGGTATTTGGTTTCGACAAAACCTTTTTGTATTTGCTTATGTGAAGATCACATGAATTTGTAGTGCGCTTACGCAGCGGAAACAGAATAAAAATGCATATGAGTGTTGCACCTGCAAAATTTCTGCATGTAATGCAATTCTATATGTGCAATTTGCACATTTCTAGAAATTCCATCCATTTTGCTAGAACTATAATAACCCTCAGGATTCCTCAAATGCGAGTTTCCAAGCTGTTCTTTACACTATGGGACCTTACCACCACTGTTTTGTATCGAGCCCTTAAGGTTGCTTTACACGCAGTGACATTGCTAACGATGTCGCTGGTGAAAGCACCCATCCCCGTCGGTTGTGCGTCCCGGGCAAATCACTGCCAGTGGCGCACAACATCGCTAGGACCCATCACATGGACTTACCTGCCTAGCGACGTCGCTGCGGCCGACGAACCACCTCCTTTCTAAGGGGGCAGTTCGTGCGGCGTCACAGTGACGTCACACAGCAGCCGTCCAATAGAAGCGGAGGGGTGGAGAAGCAACCGAAAGAAAGTGATGCCCACCTTGTTGCCGGAGGACGCAGGTAAGGTGTTGTTCCTCGTTCCTGGGGTGTCACACGTAGCAATGTGTGCTGCCTCATTAATGACGAACAACCTGCGTCCTGGAACAGCAACGATATTTGGGATTTGAATAATGTGTTTGGGATTTGATCAACGATTAGGTGAGTAATTTTGATCGTTAACAGTCGTTCGTACGTTTCAAACGCAACAACGTCGCTAACGAGGCCGGATGTGCGTCACGAATTCCGTGACCCCAACGACATCTCGTTAGCGATGTCGTTGCGTGTAAAGCCCCCTTTAGACTTAGAAGGGTTATTAAAGTTCTAGCAAAATAGAATCAATTTCTAGAAATGTCCACATTTCCCCAATGGAATTTCATTAGATGCGGAAATTTGTAGGTACAAAATGCATAAGCACTTTTATTGTCTTTATGCTGCATAAGCGCGCTAAAAATGCATGTGATCCACACATGACTGGATCAAAAAAGTTTGACAAAGCCAATTACCAGGAAGTATCAAAAACAAATCAGCTTTAGTTAAAACACAACATATCAAAAAAAGATAAAAAACACACAGGCAAGAACGCGATAAAAACTCCATAAAAATACAAATACTAATAGTGGGTAGGTGGTCTTCCAAAACAAATTATTTCTACAGTGCTAGAAATAAAAATATGTGTAACTTTACTCACTTTCACAAAAGTTGCTTTTCTTTTCCGCTTAAAAAATAGGTAGCGTCAAAAACTTGCCAAAAATTAATTCTGGGAAGTTAATCCAATATTCCTAATATTGGAAAACTTTGCATATAATATATACAGTATAAAAAAAATTACTATAAAAAGTTATAAAAATATTTTTAATTCAACGTCAACAAGATCATTTAACATAGTGCTCTGTGGTGTTCTCTGATTGTAAATGTTTGGGTTTTTTTCAGTATAGCCCGGCTTAGAATTCATTCAATATAAGCCTTTGGCTCCACTTGTTTTACACGGACGAGTACAATCCGATAAAACAATGGATTGCACTAACTCCCATACAAGTCTATTGGTGCATGTGAAACATCGCACTGCACTCGGATGTCTTCAGAGTGCAGTGAGATACACACACAGACACGTCACGGACAAGAGGGAGTAAGTACTTTCTTCCTCTTCTCCGTACATGAGATAAAATAGCAAGATTGGACCACAGTCGTATGACAGTCGGCTCATGCTCGCATCACAGCCTAAGCCGAGGGTCATTACCATATCACTTCTGATGCTCTTGCATCAGAAGAGAGACGCAAGTGGAAACGGGGCCTTAGAGATATCTCTTATTAATGTATATAAAAATTGTACCCCATGTAGTTGTGAATAAGCTCACAACTGATGCATTATTAAATGGCTAGCAGTGAGCAATGCACAGGTTTACTATAAAGTTTATGATCTATACACTGCTGTATGCACTCATGCAAATCTCATTGAGTCTGCTGGTTTGCGCAATACATAAGATTCTAACCACCAACAGAGATTCAGAAATGTTACAGATAGCGATTAGTGGATCTGTCAAAATTCAAATTTGCCCATTTGCTTGGAATTTTGATTAGCACAGAAGTTATTCTCCACTAATTGAATGTCTTTTTTATGCTCTGCAGTCTCGTTAGACCTATTAGATCCTATAGCATAATAAAGATAAGATGTAGACAATAAGGAAAACATATACTCATCTCACCACTCACCTCTCAGGCCTCTCAGCTTCTAATTGTCACACATCTGGTACTTGTATCATCTTATTACCAAGACAAGCGCTGGATCCCTGGACCTTCTCATGCTAGGCTAAGGTTTTCGGCCCTAATGAGGCTTGGGATAGTTCAGATTACAATGTCATTGTGCAAAACCATCACAGGTCTCAACAGAGCCAAAAGTCCTGGACTACCGTGAAGAATCCCACTGATTCAGTACTCTCGGTAGATAAGATGATGCGACAAGGACTGGACAGGTGACAATGATGAACAGAGGGTCCGGAGAAGTGAGTGATCAGTTAAATAAGTTGAGAATAGGCTTTTTTTTTTTACTTTTTAGTGGTTATTTGTGGTTTAGCAATATCTTGTCTGGCAGCTGCCATTTTGCTGAATCCATGTGGAAGCAAATTACAAAAATATTTTGGCAGATGCTCATTTTTGTAATATTGCAGTAGATTTCAATTCCCCTCAAATATTTTTGCTGATATGATTTATCTTCTTTTTTTTTCTTAAACAGGTGGTATTTCTTTGTTATTTATTCTTGAGAAATAAATGTTTGACTTTTTTTACTTTTCTTAGTGCTATAAACATGGTGTGACTATTGTTTACTTGAATACCATTTATTCTGAAGAAAAAAACAATACATGTGGAGATGATTGGCAGCAAATTACACAAAATTTCCCATTATCAATTTAAGGTCCCAAATTATACCGTAGCTCTAAAAGTGAAGCATAAAATATTACAGATTTGTTTTATATTTATTTAAAAAAAAATTGTACTAACAAAGAATGCATCAAGATGCCCCTTAAAAAGTGAATCTGCCACCCCCCCCAAAAAAAAACCCTATTGCATTTTCAATTAAGATATTTCAAAATGTACCATCGACATTACCTTTCTGGAAGCACAGCACCCAAAGTAGAAACATAGGCAAGATGAATATGAATTGAAATGTTGAAACTGTTTAGCTGTCAGCTCAGCACGTCATCTCTCTCCATAAATCCAATGTGTCTGTCTCCATATGCCGAATATATGAGATTTTACCAAGACACGTGGTGAAAGCTGACCTGAAATATTAACAAAGAAATCCATCCAAATTCTTACAAATGGTTAATAAGATCAAACATTTGCACACAAATACAACTAACGTTGCACAATATTAAGTACTTTATACTTGACATAAAGAGGGTGAACTATTTTGTTTTGATTAAGAAAAAAAATCTTAATTTGATGTTGTCTTATTTTATTATTAGTATCTTGAAACCTTGCAGGGATTTAGTCTAAGAATTTACTTTAAACGCAGAATAAAGGTTAAGTTTCAATTTACACTTTACTGCTGAAAAAAGATGTGTTCTGCAAGGTCAACTGAGGGATGGGAAGATAAGGGAAAGGGGTGTAAGTATGGACATAATGCATGATCTGGTATATCCTAAAAGAGCAAGTTTTCCCTCCTAATAACAAGTGACGACATTAAACATTCAGAACAAAAATTTTACACATTTAAATATTATATTCTAAAAGAGCATCAAAGACTTTTTATAAACCATTAACAGTTTCCACTAAGAGTAGCTGCTGAGGTAGACTATTCCCCAGACTAATATTCCTCATGGAAAATATACCTTGCCTCCTACAGAGATTAGAAATGAGCGAACCCGAGGTTCCGTGTTCGGTTTTCGGCTGAACACCGGCTTTTTTTTTTAAAAAAAAACAAAACAACAAAAACCCGGAGTTTGGATGCTTTACATATGCTAACTTCTCACGCGAATATCGCTGTGCTTAGGTACAGTTGGTGCTCTGCCCTGTGTGAGGTGTTTGCATTGTTTGAACGCCTCGTACTGGGGGTAACAACAGCATGATCGGATGTAGTGTGTAACTCCATCAAAAAAAAATGGAAAAACCCCATCCACCTTCCCCCAGAATTATTCTACAGTGCCTTGCGAAAGTATTTGGCTCCCTTGAATTTTTCAACCTTTTCCCACATTTCAGGCTTCAAATATAAAGATAAAAATTTTAATGTTATGGTGAAGAATCAACAAGTGGGACACAATTGTGAAGTTGAACGAAATTTATTGCTTTTTATAAACTTTTTTAAAAAATAAAGAACTGAAAAGTGGGGTGCGCAATATTATTCGTCCCCTTTAAGTTAATACTTTGTAGCACCACCTTTTGCTGCAATTACACCTGCAAGTTGTTTGGGGTATGTGTCTATCAGTTTTGCACATCGAGAGACTGAAATTCTTGCCCATTCTTCCTGTGCGAATAGCTCGAGCTGAGTGAGGTTGGATGGAGAGCGTTTGTGAGCAGCAGTTTTCAGCTCTTTCCACAGATTCTTGATTGGATTCAGGTCTGGACTGTGACTTGGCCATTCTAACACCTGGATACGTTTATTTGTGAACTATTCCATTGTAGATTTTGCTTTCTGTTTGGGATCATTATCTTGTTGGAAGACAAATCTCCGTCCCAGTCCCAGGTCTTTTGCAGACTCCAACAGGTTTTCTTTAAGAATGGTCCTGTATTTGGCTCCATCCATCTTCCCATCAATTTTAACCAACTTCCCTGTCGCTGCTGAAGAAAAGCAGGCCCAAACCATGATGCTGCCACCACCATGTTTTACAGTGGAGATGGTGTGTTCAGGGTGATGAGCTGTGTTGCTTTTACGCCAAACATATCATTTGGCATTGTGCCCAAATAGTTCAATTTTGGTTTCATCTGACCAAAGCACCTTTTTTCACATGTTTGGTGTATCTGCCAGGTGGCTTGTGGCAAACATTAAACAACATTTTTTATGGATATCTTTGAGAAATGGCTTTCTTCTTGCCACTCTTCCATAAAGGACAGATTTGTGCAGTGTACGACTGATTGTTGTCCTATGGACAGACTCTCCCACCTCAGCTGTGGATCTCTGCAGTTCATCCAGAGTGATTAAGGGCCTCTTGGCTGCCTCTCTGATCAGTCTTCTCTTTGTGTGAGATAAAAGTTTGGAATGCCGGCCGGGTCTTGGTAGATTTGCAGTGGTATGATACTCCTTCCATTCAATATGATCGCTTGCACAGTGCTCCTTGGGATGTTTAAAGTCTTGGAAATCTTTTTGTAACCAAATCCGGCTTTAAACTTCTCCAGAATAGTATCACAGACCTGCCTGTCGTGTTCCTTGGTCTTCATAATGTTATCTGCGCTTTAAACAGAACACTGAGACTATCACAGAGCAGGTGCATTTATACGGAGACTTGATTACACACAGGTGGCTTATATTTATCATCATCAGTCATTTAGGACAACATTGGATCATTCAGAGATCCTCAATGAACTTCTGGAGTGAGTTTACTGCACTGAAAGTAAAGGGGATGAATAATATTGCACGGCCCACTTTTCAGTTATTTTTTTTAAAAAGTTTAAAATAAGAATAAATTTCATTCAACTTCACAATTGTGTCCTACTTGTTGTTGATTCTTCACCAGAACATTAAAATTTGTATCTTTATGTTTGAAGCCTTAAATGTGGGAAAAGTTTGAAAAATCCAAGGGAGCCGAATACTTTCACAAGGCACTGTACTTATGGCAAGCTCTATGTGGTAGGAGACTCATACTGACGATCAGCAACTTACCTTGGAGTTAGGGTCAAGTCTGAACCCCTAGAGGTTTGGTTCAGCTGCCCCCACCGCACCGAACTTCCATGGATTTGCTCATCTCTAGTAGAGATTAAAACTTTTTTCTTCAAGTTGGAGGAAGTACCATGTTGGTTTTTGAGGGGTGTAGGAATTCTACCTCACTTTAGGCAGCTGGGTAGCGTTCACACAGGCACAAGGTTCTTGTTTCAAAACAGTGAGCAGTTTATTACAGGTTCATAAACAGTTCACAGGTCACAAAAACAAAATGACCTTTCCTTGGCATAAAAGGTATAACAAAATCAAAATAGTTCATGCATCAGGCACAGGAATATCAGTTCAGGCTCACCATAAAGTCCATATTCAGTTTTCCAGGTCCTGTATGAGAGAACAGCCCCAATAGGTCTTTTCACTTCTTGCTCACAGCCAGACCACAGTCTCTCACCCGTACAGCAATCCAAGCCCTTCTTCTAGCCTGTTCGATCCGCAACAAAGAGTTCTCTGCAGCTCCCATCAGAATCCACACATTGCTCTGATCCCCCCTTGAACCCATTTCCTGATACTAGGAAAAAGCTAGGCAGGTGCATCTACTCAAACCCTTCAGAGATAGGATATAAACCTGTCCTTCCCTTCTTTCCTACAAATGATTTTCCATGAAACAGTTTTTGATCATATTTTTTGTACATGCCATTTATGTACTTGTACAAGTTAATCATGCTCCCCTTAGACATCTCTTCTCAACACTAAATAAAAATAATTCTTTTTATTTTTTCTACCTTTTTTGATTTTTTTCTAACTCCAAGCCACACTTTTTATGAGTTGGATTCCGGAACTGAGCTACATATTCCAGCTGTAGGCACATTAGGAACTAACAGAGAAAACGGTGTATAACAGGGCACAGCAGACCATGAATGAAGGAATAATGATTTATTTTATTGCACTATGTGTTTCAAGGATTGTGCTGTCATCTTCCTCAGGTGATCTTCCCTGTCACACGTGGAGACACTGCTCCACCACCAGCTGCAGATTTCTCTGTGTGCCGATGTCTGAGTCCTCGCGACCACTGTAGTTGTGCAGGGGTGCACAACCATCGGGGTGCGTAGTACCTTGCATTTAATTTATGCTCACCACTTTTAGCAGGTTCCCACAGAAGCGCATCCTGTTTTTTATTTTATTCTTACATGCATTGAAGATGTAGGTTCACTAGTGTGATGCCCTGGCGCCGCCAGGTGGTCACACACACAATAGGGCCCCCACATAACACCATCCCTCACAAGGTTACACCAGAGCCAACAAAACCCTAGTCACCCCCTCCAGGGTAGGAAAAGCACACAAGTGGGCAGAACCAGGCGGAAGGGCAATGCCCACCTAGGGCTCTAGAGAACCCGGGGCGGGAAAAAGTGCAGTTTATGTTTGAAGTTCAGTTGAACTGAGTTTGAGTAGAGAGGGGAGAGGAGAAAGTCAAGATCAAGTAAAGCCAGAGAGGAAAAGCGTCGGGGTTGGAGCACCGGCGTACTGGCTACGTGGCAGACGGTGGTCTGTGTCTGTCAGGAGATGGGAAGACGGCTGCCGGAGATCCGAGGTGGACCGGGACAGGGTAGGAGCTCGCCGGTACCGACACTGGAGAACCGACCTGGAAACCGTGCACAGAGGGGGTACCTGGACCCTGAAGCAGAGATCGGAACCACCGACTTTGTTAATTAACCAGTTGAGGACAGGATTACAGGTCCTGTCCCACCCAAAGTCCCAAAAGCAGACCAGCAGCCCATCGCGGGGGATAGGGCATCCGCCAGGGCCCCTTTAGATCCCACGGGTCAGCGTCTGCAGGCAAGGCTCACACCCGTAGTTCTGGAAGCGGACTTCCGTGTTCTATACCGAGAAGTCCAAGGAGAACTAAAACTTGTGCAGAGGAAAGTGACACAGACCATCAACCCGGGTGAGGGACCAGAATACATCCGGCTGCGGTGGCCGGCCTCCAACACCTTGGTTTACCATTGGACTCATGTGATTCATTTTTACTGTGAATACACCAGCATCCCCCGGTCTGACCGGTCGCCCTTGCAATAACCATCCTCAGCACAGAAACACTGGGCCCCGGGGCATCCATCCCTACCTACGGAGGGGTTAATATTCAGCTGCCATCCCATTGCCCCCGGGTGCTCCCTAACAGCAGCGGTGGTGCTACATCTCACCACACACCGTGGGTGGCGTCACCAAGTGATTACGGCAATCCCCGTATATATATGTCCCCTTTTATTTGAAGTGTCCGCGCGACCCCCGGGTCCGGATAATCCCTCGAGCCACACTGCGGATCCGGATCCGAGCAGGCCGGCTGCTACTGACATGGGGGCGGCACACTAGCACTTTGTAAAGTGGTAATATTTTGTCCACATCCCGTAGGTCCCTGTCTCTTTTAATATATGAAAATATCTTGTATCCTTTAGAAGCTGCTGGTTGACATTGTTGTTATTTAGTCTTTAAACTACAAGAATACCAAGATTCTTCTCAACAAGTGACTCTCTTGGTTTTACTCTCTTTAGAACAAATAGTGCCTGGAGATTATCAGTGTTCAGATGCATAACTTTTTGTTTATTAACATTGACTCTCATCTTTCAAGATGTGGCCCAAACACTTAAGGGGGCTTTACATGCTGCAACATCGCTAACGATATATTGTCGGGGTCACGTCGTTAGTGACGCACATCCGGCGCCGTTAGCGAGATTGCAGCATCTGACACCAAGGAGCGACGATCAACGAGTGCAAAAACGTGAAAAATCGTTGCTCGTTGACACGTCGCTCCTTGTCCAAATATCGTTGCTGCAGCAGATACGATGTTGTTCCTCGTTCCTACGGCATCACACATTGCTATGTGTGACACCGCAGGAACGACGAACATCTCCTTACCTGCGTCCACCGGCAAAGAGTAAGGAAGGAGGTGGGCGGCATGTTCTGGCCGCTCATCTCCGCCCCTCCTCTGCTATTGGACGGCTGCGTGTGACGTCACTGTGACACCGCACGAACTGCCCCCTTAGAAAGGAGGCGGATCGCCGGCCAGAGCGACGTCGCAGGGAAGGTAAGTCCGTGTGACGGGTGTTAGCGATGTTGTGCGCCACGGGCAGCGATTTGCCCGTGTCGCACAACCGACGGGGGCTGGTACGCTCGCTAGCGATATCGGTACCGATATCGTAGCGTGTAAAGTACCCTTTAGATTGTCCATGTCACTTTGTAATTTATGAATATCTTCAATAGACTGTACTGCATGAGATTATATTAGATGAGATTAGCTCACAAGAAAACACAAAGGTTTTGAATCTTGAAAGTCACAAAATATAGGAATTTTTTTAGCGTGCAGGTCTAGATAAAGGATGCTGTTGAAATTGTATCACTTTTTTTCTGTGGTGGAGCTAAGGAAAAAAATGTATCTTGAAGCTTCCAAGATTAAAGGGCCATTTACACACTGCGACATTGCTAACGATATATCGTCAGGGTCACGGTGTTTGTGACGCACATCCAGCGTCGTTAGCGACATCGCAGCGTGTGACACGTACGAGCGACCTTCAACGATCGCAAAAGAGATAAAAATCGTTGGTTTTGGAGAGGTCGTTTATTTACCAAAAATCGTTGTATGTGCAGTAACGAGGTTGTTCCTCGTTCCTGCAGCAGCACACATCGCTATGTGTGACACCGCAGGAACGAGGAACATCTCCTTACCTGCGGCCGCCGGCAATGAGGAAGGAAGGAGGTGGGCGGAATGTTACGTCCCACTCATCTCCGCCCCTCCGCTTCTATTGGGCAGCCGCTTATTGACCACGCTATGCCGCCAAACGAACCTCCCCCTTAGAAAGGAGGCGGTTCGCCGGTCACAGCGACGTCGCTAGGCAGGTATTTGTGACTGTTCCTAGCGATGTTGTGCGCCACGGGCAGCGATGTGCCCGTGACGCACAACCGACGGGGGCAGGTACGCTTGCTAGCGATCTCGCTAGCAAGATCGCAGCGTGTAAAGTACCCTTAAGTCCAGGGTTTATTGCCCATTTGCCTCATACTGTTATCTGGTCTTAAAATAAAAAAAATGGCTCAATGCATACTAAAATGAATAGACTTCTGAAAATATACTGCAGATGTGTTTACAAGCTTAAGAAAGCACTTCTCCTTAGACCCCTTTTAGACATCCGTGTTTAATCAGGTACAAGTCACACGCATCGGTATGGTCATACGTGTGTCATGCGTGTGACATGTGTTTGCATACATGTGACATCAGTGTGTCACGTGCTGGAGAATACATGGGTCTTTGAAATAAAAAGATTTTCTATATTCACCTTTTTCTTGTGCTGATGTCTTCGGCTCTGCTGTCTCCTGCTTCTGACCCCCGCTCATTATATTCATTGATTATTCACTGCACTAAGGACCTGGAAGACAGAGCAACACGGGCACAGCATTGCCGGGGACAGCATCGCCAGGGAAAGCATCGCCGGTAACAGGTGAGTATCCAGCAAGCAGTGTGTGTGCAATGATGTCCAGGAGGTCATTGGAGTTCCCAATGAACTCTCATGACATCCTGATTACACCTGCGCTACAGCGGGTAACAGACTTCACGGGTTCATCAGAGTTTATTAGGAACTCTAATGACCTCCTGGACATCACTGCACACACACTGGTTGCTTGCTGAATACTCACCTGTCACCGGCGATGCGGCAATGCTATCCCTGGCGCTTTCCCCGGCGCTGTCCCCGGCGATGTTGTCCTCGGCGATGCTGTCCCCGAGGCTGTCCCCGTGATGCTCCGGCTTCCAGGTTGTCAGTGCAATGAATAATCAATGAATATAATGAGTGGGGGTCAGAAGCAGGAGACAGCAGAGCTGAAGAAAACAGTGCTGGATACAGGTCAATATAGAAAATATTTTTATATCAAAGACCCATGTTTTCTCCGGTTCCTGTCACACTGATATCACATGGATCACATCAGTGTGCGAGTTGTGTGACACCCATGCTACCGGAGAAAAAACGGACATGTGTGCATGAGGGGCCACGAGGGTCACATGGTCCGTGTGAAAACACGGCCGTGTGATTAACTCCAGAGAATAACATGGTTACGTGTAGCATCCGTGTTAAAAACAAATGTCACATGTACCTGAAACACGGACGTCTGAAAGGGGCCTTAAACGGAACATTTCACACTATATGTGCAGTCTAAAGGGTACTTTACACACTGCGACATCGCTAGTGATTGCTAGCGATGTCGAGCGAGATAGCACCCGCCCCCGTCGTATTTGCAACATTTGGTGATCGCTGCCATAGCGAACATTATCGCTATGGCAGCGTCACACGCACATACCTGTGCAGCGACGTCGCTGTGACCGCCGAACAATCCCTCCTTCAAGGGGGAGGTGCATTCGGCGTCACAGCGACGTCACCGCGACGTCACTAAGCGGCTATCCAATAGAAGCAGAGGGGTGGAGATGAGCGGGACGTAACATCCTGCCCACCTCCTTCCTTCCGCATTGCCGGGGGATGCAGGTAAGGAGATGTTTGCCGTTCCTGCGGTGTCACACATAGCGATGTGTGCTGCAGCAGGAACGACAAACAATATCGTACCTGCAGCAGCAACGATATTAAGGAAAGGAGCGATGTGTCAACGATCACCGTTTTTGGACGATTTTGAGATCGTTGATTGTCGCTCCTTGGTGTCACATGCTGCGATGTCACTACCGGCACCGGATGTGCGTCACTAACGACGTGATCCCGACGATATATTGGTAGCGATGTCACAGCGTGTAAAGCACCCTTTATGTGCGGGCTGCACGCTATAGAGCAGGAGGAGCTGAACAGATTCATAGAATTTTATCATACTTTCTAACAGTCATGATTTTGCAGTCAATAGGTGGAAGATATTAGGCAATGATTGACAGCTATCTCTAGATTTAGCATAGTGTAAATGAATACTATACAACGTAAACTGATTCTGCTTCCTTATCAAAACAAAGGTCTCCTGATCCTTGCCTGAGTATTACCATAGTATTTTGGTCTTTTTGATTTCTAGACTGACATTGATTTACTTAGTCTGCATGTGTTTGACCCTGATAATTATATTTTAGACTTTGTCTCCTGTTTCATCCCTTTGATTGCTGTCTAGTGTGCATCTCTCCAATTTGACTTCTTGGATTTCTGGCTCTGTAGCCTTCATTTCTTATTCTGAAATTGTTTGTCCTGGCAGATTACCCAGTTGTAAGCCACAGCTTCAATTTCACTACCATTCTCTGTTATTTTTACAGTCAATATGTGCATAATATTATGACAGTGATGATGGAATCTGACTCTTAACTATAAACTTTGTTGCAGGAATTTTCTGGAGAAGAACAAGGGATTCTTAGGCGGGCTTTGCACACTACGACATCGCAGGTGCGATGTCGGTGGGGTCAAATCGAAAGTGACGCACATCCGGCATCGCAGTCGATATCATAGTGTGTAAATTCTTTTTGATACAATTAACGAGCGCAAAAGCG
Source organism: Anomaloglossus baeobatrachus (assembly GCF_048569485.1). NCBI lineage: Eukaryota > Metazoa > Chordata > Amphibia > Anura > Aromobatidae > Anomaloglossus > Anomaloglossus baeobatrachus. Next base: position 231,940,964 of record NC_134358.1, on the reverse strand, counting down.
TCGTTATCGTATCATCGGTTTAGGGTCCGACATTTCCATTATTTGGCAGCAGCGACAGGTACGATGATGTTCCTCGTTCCTGCGGCAGCACACATCGCTGTGTGAGAAGCCGCAGGAGTGAGGAACATCTCCTACCTGCGTCACCGCGTCTCACGCCGGCTCTGCGGAAGAAAGGAGGGGGCGGGATGTTTACGTCCCGCTCATCTCTGCCCCTCCGCTTCTATTGGCTGGCTGCCGTGTGATATTGTTGTGACGCCGCACGACCCGCCCCCTTAGGAAGGAGGCTGTTCGCCGGCCAGAGCGACGTCGCAGGGCAGGTGAGTGCATGTGAACGGCAGGAATCACAAGATATCGCACCTGCGACGGGGGCGGGGATTAACGCTGCAGCGTCGCTAACACATTGTTACCGATGTCGCAGTGTGCAAAGCCTGCCTTAGGCTCCACACCTCCCTTATGTCAGGGCTGCACCAATTGGAGCGCCATGGTTCCACTTTCAAATGAAGGAGCACAGCAGCTCTTTTATTGTGTATCCTGGCATAGTGCATTCAAATGTGTTTGTCACTTGAGATTTAGCTCATGGTTGATTACTTAGTACGTTGTACTGCGTGCGAGGCATCTACCATGCATAATACGGATAGTTTCACCCAGAAAATAATTTTTAGATTGCTGCAATATGTACAGCTAAAAATTATACACCAAGACTGCTGTATACATCACATAGAATACACTGATAATGTTGTATATACATCACATAAGATATTCTAAGATTCTGCTGTATAATTGACATAGGATATACTGAAAATGCTGTATACATCACAAAAGAGACACTGAAACTCCTGTATACATCACAGAGGAAACACTGAAAATCTGCTGTATTAATCACATAGGATACAATGAAACTGGCTTTTAAATCACATAGGATATACTGAGACTGCTGTATACATCACATTGGATATACTGAGACTGCTTTACACTAGTGGTGAGAGAGTGTGCTCACCACTTCTTGATACTTGATCGAGCATCAGGGTGTTAGGGAATACTCGTTACTTGATCGAGTATTGCGTGTGCTCGAGCTCCATGCTTGAGTCCCCGCACAATATGTTTTGCAGCTTTTTATCAACCAATCAACATGTGGGGATTGCCTGCCATACACAATAATGGAGTAGCCATGTTAGCTACTGGCATTACTGTGACTGACCAGCTGCATCACATCATCATGTCTTATATAAAATCTGGGAGCATGATGTTTGCCATACTGCAGTTCTGGGAACATTGATCTAGCAGGGAGAGCTTAGATTACAACAGGCATATAGGCAAGGTTTAATGCCTTACAGTCCTTCCATACTTATACTGCCGCTGCAACCTAAAACCAAAAATCCTTTTCAGGGCTAATTACTGTCCTTTATTCTAGTAAAACTGCTGTAACCTTCATTGAGTGTAGGGCTAGCTGGTGGAAGAGGGATAATTTTTGATTAGAGCAGGCATATAGGCAAGGTTTATTATCTCACAATACTTATATACTTGTGCTGCTGCTGCTGTGCCCATTTACAGTCTTAAACTTTGGAGAAAAGGCATCCTGATGACCCTCTTAAAATGTTGAGTGAGGGATGCTCATTTACCATATTAAAATTTAAAGCAATCAAGGTCTGATGACGCTCTTAACCCCTTTATGACCGGTCTCCAGCGGTGAGCCTGAGGTAATCCCCGCACATGTCCGCTGATCTGATCAGCAGACATGTGTGGCTTATAAGCGCAGGTGGATCGGAGATCCACCCGAACCTGTTAAACCCTCAGATTGCGCTATCAAACACTTACAACGCGATTTAAATGGCTGCAATAGTGATTGCGCTGTTCCTCGTCGCCATCGGCGGCCCCGTGATGTGATCACAGGGTGCCAATGTGTTGTCAAGGTAATGCAGGGTCAGCTGTTGACTCCTGATGGTGCCATGACTTGCTTCCTCGATATCTCGATATTTTTTCTAAAATATGGTGCCCCAAACTAGACACAGTGTGCCAGATGAAGTCTGACCAAAAAGTAGTAGAGGGGAATAATTACATCACCAAGTCCGACTCCAGTCTCCGTGAGTGACTGGGCTGTGTGCGGCATTTTACTGCTTGTCACAGCCCAGCATCTTGCATGCTCTCTACTTTACTGCAGAGCACCGCAGGCAGGAGTGAGACTGGGCTGTGACGCTGGGCTGTGACGAGCGAAGGAAACTCCACCCACAGCCCAGTCACTCATGCAGACTGGGGCTGGACTCTGTGATGTCAGGTCAACTGGAAGTTAGCAAGACATCACCGGACATCAGAGGTTACGGAGCCTGGAAGTCACGTGATGGGGATGAGTGAACCACAATAGTGCCGATCACAGGCACTATTGCTAGCACAAGGTATTTGACAGAAGCCTTGTTTCTCAAAGTTATATCGATTTGGCTTGGAAAACTAAGAAGTGAACCACCCCTTTAACAACATCACTTGTTGGCAACTGTGTATCATCATCTACCTCTTGAGACACTAATTGCCGTTCCCTACCGTTGTCTTCTTGTGACTGTGGCTGCTCAAATATGTGGGCATCACTACACAAGATCTCCTCATGTCCCTCTGTGACGCCCTGGTGCCGCCAGGTGGTCACACAGAATAGACCCCTGCAAAACACCTTCCCACACAGGGTGACACCAGCCAACAAAACCCTAGTCACCCCCCCCCAGGGAAGGACAGGCACACCAGTGGGCGGGACCAGGCGGATGGAGAGCGCCCATCTAGGGGTCTAGAGAACCTGGAGTGGGAAAAGCAGTAGTTCAAGTGGAGAGGAGTCAGACTAGTGGAGTGGAGGAATTGAGGAAGTGGAGGAAGTGAAGTGCTGAGTCCGAAAGGAAAGGCATTGGGGTTGGAGCCCCGGTGTACTGGCTAGGTGGCAGATGGTGGTCCATGTCTGTCAGGAGACGGGAAGACGGCTGCCGGAGATCCAAGGTGGACCGGGGCAGGGTAGGAGCCCGCCGGTGCCGACACGGGAGAACCGACCCAGAAACCGTGCACAGAGGGGGTACATGGACCCTGAAGCCAGGACCGGAACCAACGGCCTCGCTAATTAACCAATTGAGGGCAGGATTATAGGTCCTGTCCCAACCAAAGTCCCAAAAGCAGACAACCACCCACCGCGGGGGATAGGGCATCCTCCAGGGCCCGGTAGATCCCAAGGGTCAGCGTCAGCAGGCACGGCTCCCAACCAAAGTACCGGGAGTGGACTCCCGTGTTTCACACCGGGAAGTCCATCACACCAAAAACACAGTGCAGAGGAAAGTGACACAGACCATCAGCCCGGGTGTGGGACCAGAATACACCCGGCCATGGCGGCCGGCCACCAGCACCATGGTTTACCATTGGACTTGTGTGATTCATTCAATTGTGAGTAAACTAACATCCCCTGGTCTGACCGGGCGCTCCGTCCCCTACAATCACCATCCTCAGCACAGAGACACTGGGTTCCGGGGCATCCATCCCTACCCACGGAGTGTTAACAACAGCTAGCTGCCATCCCAACGCCCCGGGTGCTCCCTAATAGCAACGGTAGTGGTACCCCATTTTACCACACACCATGGGTGGCGTCACGGACTGTATACAATATCCCCACATACCATTATTTCCCCCTTTTATTTCGAAGTGTCCGCGAGGCCCCCAGGTCCGGAGACCCCTCGAGCCACACTGCAGATCCGGATTCAAGCAGCCCGGCTGCTGACCTGGGGCGGTACACATTTGTACATACTTTGCAGAAAATTAAAGGGCCTAGGGCACAAGAATTGTGGCCACCGGGAATCCAGTCAGTGGCTGGACCAAATGAAATCACTATCCCTGCTCTACACCAATGGTTGATTAATTAACGTCTGGTTCTCTAACACTTAAATGTCTCAACCTTAAAAATCAGCAGAGCAACAACCCAAGAAATCGTTCTAATCACATCTGACATTTAAACTTTTTTTTGCAAACTAAAATTGTTAATTATGCTTGGCATCAAGGACGTTTTCAGTGATAAAGGAAACAGTTACATTAACTTCAATTACCACTTTATATAAAACTCTGATGTGCTGAATAATACATTCCTATGATGCTAGCAAGCCTGTGGTGTGGTTCCTCTTTGGATCATTTTGGGTGCTGTGATTTATGTGCCTTGTCCTAGATATTGGCAATTGTTAATGAAGCTTAGCACCAAGGACAAACTAGAGAAATCACTGACGATGACGTTGAGTTGTCCTTAGGACATACATTGCGTCTGTTCCTCTATAATTAGTTCATACTTTCTAGTCATGATCTAAATATACAGGGGATCCTGGAGAACCTATAAAACATGTATGACACTTTGGTGATATTTCAAGAAATAAAATGTGTGCTGTATATGAATTATGCAGATTTATGTTAATAAGACCACAAGTGTCTTAGTCACTTGCAGGATGGTCTTTTTCTGGTGATGCGTCCTGTTCCCTGGTGCAGCTATTTTTATTTAGCTTGTATTATAAATTTCCTCTGATCCAAGATGACCTTTAGCTCTAAATATAGTGCACGGCTGATTATATCAATGAAAACTGCACAACCTATGCTACGGACGTGTCATGACGTGAAGGAGACAGTTCATACCTGACCAGTCATTTCATGTACTGATAGAATTTACATTGTACTCAGGATTACATTTTGAATAAGCCCTTGCAAGAAAATATCATGTCAAATAATTGTGAGATATATATATATATATATGTATATGTATATGCTGTATATATTCTAAAAATATATCTAGAGGTAATAGAAATAGATATATCACCATACAGAAACTGATTAAAAACTGTTGCTGGGCAGCATTCTCATACGTTGTGTGTGCATTGTATTCTACATTTTTTTCTGCAATAATTTGAATAGTTTGACACATGGATACTGCCCATGTTAAGGCGGGAGTTATGCATGGGGCACGACAGTCTCCCTTGAATTTTTCAACCTTTTCCCACATTTCAGGTTTCAAACATAAAGATAAAAATGTTAATATTATGGTGAAGAATCAACAACAAGTGGGACACAATTGTGAACTTGAACAAAATTTATTGCTTATTTTAAACTTGTTTGAAAAATAAATAACTCAAAATTGGGGCGTGCAATATTATTTGGCCCCTTTAAATTAATATTTTGTAGCGCCACCTTTTGCTGCGATTACAGCTGCAAGTCGCTTGGGGTATGTCTCTATCAGTTTTAACCATTCTTCCTTTGCAAATAGCTCGAGCTGGATGGAGAGCATTTGTGAACAGCCTCCGATTGTCTCCAACTATCGTATGTTAGTGGCAACTTGATGTGTTGTCGAGTGAATAGCATGAATGCTTTATTTGCCATACTATACTTACAATAATATGCTGTAATAATGGAAACAGCCATCTTTTTGGCGACATAAAACATTATCTTAATGCTTATGTTTTCCTTTGAACACCAATGTACAGTTTGGCTCAGGGGTTGGCAATTAATTTCCTGAAAGGCCACATTAGAGACTGACTGTTGTGGAGGGCCAAACCAATAGGCTGAAATTCATTTTGGTCAATATTAATATTAACATGTTAATTACAATGATAATTACTTTATATTAATACTAGAAGGTGGCCCGATTCTAACGTATCGGGTAGTCTAGAATGTGTATGTAGGTTAGCAGATTGAATAATAACGTAATGAATGTACTGGATGGCTTAGGTTTAATTTGGTATTCTTATAATTGTTTATTGGTTTTAAAATGACAAACAGAAGAAACAGTTTTAACCCCTTAACGACCGCAGATACACCTTTTAATGGTGACAAATTAGGGTACTTCTTCTAAACCGCCGCTTTTTAACGGCAGTCGGAAAAAAGGGTCTAGCGCCCCCCAGAGTCGGAAAATTTCCGGGGTCTCAACTGCCAGGGGTAGCTGATACCCTGGAGATCATGGTTCAGGCCGGTTTTTCCGGTCCCCGCTCACGTGATCACCGGTACACACCGTTTACCGATGATCACCTTACAGTAAATGACCACGCCGGTAAAAAAACATTTATCTCCCATCTGGCATAAACAAACATGTCAGATGGGAGATAAATCTCATCCCCGGTCCTCTACGGTCCCCCGGTGTCGCCAAAGTGTCCCCCCTGACCCCCCCTTCCTCCCGAAAATCCAACATGGCGCAGCGCGCCGGCCGCATTTCCCCCTTTCCTCTGGTTTCTGTCGCATGTGCTATGACACATAACAGAGAAAACTGCTCCCCTGGTCCTGCCAGGTCACCCCCTATTCCCACCCCGGTGTTCCACATACCTGTCGGAGCTCCGATCCCCCGCGGCCCCCTCCTCCTTCACAGTGAACGCCAGTCACACGTGCAGAGCGCGGCTGTCAGCTCAGCTTCCTGGTTTGCTTTCAGAGACGCTGGCTGCTGCTGCTCGGCACACTGCAGCTGTGACCCGGGGAGGGTGGGTGCAAATTCTTTGCACCCACTCTCCTCACATAGAGGGTCTGCACTCCTAGAAAATGGGGGATACGTTCCCTGAACGTGCCCCCCCATATTCTAGAAGGTCCAGAATCGCAGCGGGACTTCCAAAAAGGATTACAGCAGGGACCCGATTTTTTTTTCTTTTCAATAAATTGGTAAAAGAGGGAATGTTTTTAGGGAGTGTTTTTTCAAATAAATTTTCTTTTTTGTTGTCAATTTTTTTTTTTATTACTGTCAATTAGTTATGTTGGTATCAAAAAGACGCCGTTACATAACTAATTGCTGGGCTTGATGCCAGGTGACATTACACATCTGGTATCAACCCCATTTATTACCCCGTTTGCCACCGCACCAGGACAATGGGATGAGTTGGGGCGAAGCGCCAGGATTGGCACATCTAATGCATGCGCCACTTCTGGGGCGGCTGCGGCCTGCTATTTTTAGGCTGGCAAGAGTCCAATAACCATGGCTCTTCCCACACTGAGAATACCAGACCCCAGCTGTCAGCTTCACCTTGGCTGGTGATCTAATTTGGGGGGACCCTACGTTTGGTTTTTTTTTTAATTATTTGGGACTTGGGGAGTCCTCGAAATTGATCAGCAGCCAAGGTGAAGCTGTCAGCTGTGGTTTGCAGGCTACAGCTGTCTGCTTTACCCTAACTGGCTATCAAACATAGGGGGGACCCCACGTCATTTATTTTAATTATTTTTTTTCTTTTTGGGCTAAATACAAGGCTAGGCACCCTTTAGTGCCACATGAAAGGCACTAAAGGGAGCCAGCTTAGAATATGCAGGGGGTGGGACGTTATATATGTTTGACATCTATCCATTCATCCATTGTAGCATTTTAGGCTACGTGCCCACAATCAGGGTTTGCAGCGTTTTGGGCGCAGAGTGTTTTCCCTGCATCCATAGCACTGTGTTGTGCAGTAGAAGCACAGTGGAAGGATTTTTAGAAATCTCATGCCCACTGTGCTTCTTTTCTCCGCAGCATAAACCGACCTGTGGCGCAGCTTCCCGAGCCTCAGCATGTCAATGTATGCTGCGGAGATGTGTGTTCTCTCCAGGTAGAATAGAACTAAAGTCCACAGCAGCCTAAACCCAAATCCTGGGCATGGGCAGCTGCGTTCTCCCATGGACAACACTCACATCTCTGCAGGAAGGCTGACACTGGGTACTAGATGCCGTGTCGCTGGATCATGGCCACATAGCCTAACAGTGAGAATATTGATGCTACAGCAACATTTTTGTGAAGTACCTGTGGATTCAAAATGCTTACTATACTCCTGAATAAAATCCTTGAGAGGTCCAGTTTCCAAAATGGGGTCACTTGTTGGGGTTTCTAATGTATCCAAGAGGCCCTGCTATTGTGACATGGTGCGCGCAATTTATTTCAACTTTGCCAAAATTCAAATGGTGCTCCTTCCATTCCAAGCTCTCCCATTTATCCAAACAGAGGTTTTTGGCCACATATGGGGTATCCCTGCGCTCAAAAGAAATTGGATAACAACCTGTGGGGTCCAGGGTTTGTTGTTGCCTCTTGAAAAAATGAGAAATGTGATGCTAAACAAACATTTTTGTGAAAAAAATGAAAATTTTCAATATGCAACCTAAGCTTATCAAATTCTGTGAAGTATTCGTGGATTCAAAATGCTCAATATACACCTAGATAAAAGCCTTGAGGTGTCTTGTTTCCAGAATGGGGTCACTTGTGGGGGACCTCCACTGTTTAGGCACCTTAGGGGCTTTCCAAATGCGACATTGCGTCCACTAATTATTACAGCCAAATGTTCAGTCAAATGGCACTTTTTCCCTTCCGAGCCCTGCTGTGCACCCAAACAGTTTATTTCCACCACACATAAGGTATCAGCATACTCAGGAGAAATTGCACAATAAATTTTATGCTGCTTTTTTTCCTTTAAAAAAAAGCTATGTGGTTGAAGTAACAATTTTGTGGTAAAAATGTATTTTTTTATTTTCACAGCTCAACATTATAAACTTCTGTGAAGCACCTGGGGGTTCAGGGTACTCACCAAACATCTAGATAAATTCCTTGAGGGGTCTATTTTCCAGAATGGGGTCACTTGTGGGAGACCTCCACTGCTTAGGCACCTCAGGGGCTCTCCTAATGCAACATGGTGTCCGCTATTGATTCCAGCCAATTTTGCAGTCAAATTGCACTCCTTCCCTTCCAAGACCTGCCGTGTGCCCAAACAGTTGATTTCCACCACATATAAGAAAGCAGCATACTCAGGAGAAATTGCATAATAAATTTCATGGTGATTTTTTTTCCTGTTACCCTTGTGAAAAAAAAATCTACCTGGTTGAAGTAACAATTTTGTGGTAAAATTTTATTTTTTTATTTTCATGGCTCAACGTTATAAACTTCTGTGAAGCACCTGGGGGTTCAGGGTACTCACTAAACATCTAGATAAATTCGTTGAGAGGCCTAGTTTCCAATACGGGGTCACTTGTGGTGTTTTTTTGCTGTTTACGTACCTTAGGGGTCCTCCAAATGCGACATGGTGCCCGCAATCTTTTTCAGCCAAATTTCCTTTCCAAAATTGAAACATTGCTCCTTTCGTTCCAAGCCCTCCCATTTGTCCATACAAAGGTTTCAGACCACATATGAGGTATCACCGCGCTCATAAAAAAGTGGGTAACAAACATTTGGGTCAAATGTTTGGAATTACCTCTTGAAAAAGTGAGTGAATTTATGCTAAAGCAACATTTTTGAGAAAAAAATGACAATTTTCAATATGACAACGTAACGTTATCAAAATCTGTGAAGTACCTGTGGATCTAAAATGCTCACTATACCCCTAGATAGAAGCCTTGAGGGGGTCTAGTTTCCAAAATGGGGTCACTTGAGGGGGGTTCCTGCTGTTAAGGTACCATAGGGGATCTATAAATGCAACATGGTGCCCGCAATCTGTTTCAGCTAACTTTGCTTTCCAAAATTCAAATATTGCTCCTTTCGTTCCAAGCCCTCCCATTTACCCAAACAAAGGTTTCTGACCACATGTGGGGTATCAGCGCGCTCATAAGAAAGTGGGTAACAAAGTGTGAGGTCCAATTTTTGGTGTTACCTCTTGAAAAAGTAAGAAAATTAGTGCTAAAGCAACATTTTTAGGCGAAATGTTAATTTTTAGTTTTTTTCATTCCACATTACTTTAGTTCCTGTGAAGCACCTGAAGGGTTAATAAACTTCTTGGATGTGGTTTTGAGTACCTTGAGGGGTGAAGGTTTTAGAATGGTGTCACTTTTTGGTATTTTCTGTCACCTAGGCCTCTCAAAGTCACTTCAAATGGGATGTGGTCCCTAAAAAAATGGTTTTGTAAATTTTGTTGAAAAAATGGGAAATTGCTGATGAACTTTGAACCCTTCTAACTTCCTAACCCCAAAAAATTTTGTTTCAAAAATTGTGCTGATCTAAAGTAGACAAGTGGGAAATGTTATTTATTAACTATTTTGTGTGACATAACTCTCTGGTTTATAGGCATAAAAATTAAAATTTTGAAAATTGAAAATTTTTTAATTTTTTTGTCAAATTTCAGATTTTTTCACAAATAAAATAAAAAAATATCATCCTAAATTTACCTCTAACATGAAGCCCAATATGTCACGAAAAAATAATCTCAGAATCACCGGGATCCATTGAAGCGTTCCAGAGTTATAACCTTATAAAGTGACACTGGTCAAAATTGCAAAAAATGGCCTGGGCATTAAGTATAAAACTGGCTTCGTCCTTAAGGGGTTAATAGATGAGTCTAATGTTTAATGATGTCCATGGCTTGTAATGAAAGAAGGCCATGAACAGTGTAAAGTTAAGTAAAAATATTTTTGTACACCACATTTTGTGTGAACACCTTTTCACTATCTGTAAGTAACTTTCCTTGTAAAGGGGTGTCAACAACTTGCACTTTGACGTTGGATCTCATTGTATGGCGCCCTGGACTAGCCAGGTAGCCACAGACAAAACATACCCCCCCCCCCACCACCCCAGACAGTTACATTAGTCAGACAAAAACCCTTGTTGCCTCCCTCCAGGGTCTGATGTCCACACCAGGTGGGGCGGAGCCAGGCGGTTGGTCCCACCCACCGAGGAGTTCACAGGCCTGGAGGCGGGAAAAGCAGAGAGTAGAGTCTAGGAGGTGAAAGTGAGAGGTCACGTACTGCGAGTGTCTGGGTTGGAGCCCAGGCACTAACAGCAAGGTTGGCAGACGGTGGTGGCCATCTGCAGGAGTTGGTGGAACTCTGCAAAGCCGTAAGGACCGGGGCTGGGCGGTGGCCCACCGGTACCGAACCGGGGAGCAGAGTGAAGCTAAGCACACACAGGCAGGGCCATCGGACCCCTTACAGGCTTGGAGCCGTCGTCAACAGTCAAATCCGAATGTAACAGGAACCCCAGGGGTTTCCTAACAACCAAGTCCCGATTGAAGGCAGCCGTCCGCACCGTGAGGATATACAGCCACCGCCTAGAGATCCAAGGGCCAGCACCTGTGGGAAAAACGGGCTCCTCCGGCACCTATACGCCGGGAAGCGGATTACCATTGGGAAGCCAGCGGAGTCAACACAGTACACAAAGGTGCAGGGAAAGACAGCCACCATCACCTGTCTGAGGAGAGACACTGCAGTCGGCTGCGGGACCCGTCCATCCAGCCGTTTGGTTTACCGGAGACTTTGTGCATTTGTTGCTGAGTGAGTACACCAGTGCCATCTGGCACCGCGCCGCGCTGTCCCTGCAACCCTGCACCTCACCAACCCTGCCTCCCCGTCACACCACCGGGCCCTGGGACCACCAACCCCTACCCACGGAGGGGGAAAACAACATCCCAGCTGCTCCCTACCATCGCTCCCGGGATCCCCGTCACCAGCAGCGGTGGTGCCCATCTTCACCACAACCCGTGGGTGGCGTCACAGACTAAATCCCCAAACAAACCACCCCCTTTTCACTCACGGGCGAGGAGCACCGCTCGAGTCCCCGGATCCGGCCCACTGCTCGAGGCACCGAGCAGCAGCCGCAGCGCCGGACCCGAGCATTAGCGAGCGCAGCGCCCCACCGCCCGCGACAACTGTCACTCTTGAAAAAGCAAAGTACAGTTGTCCATGGCCAAAAACTGGTTCCCATCCTGGTATAGTCTCCATCCTTGTATGGCCCCCATCCTGGTATGTGGGCTGATGCTATGATATGGCCCAATGCTGGTATGTGCCCCCATCATGGTGCAGCCACCATCCTGACATGTGCCCTCATCCTGCAGGGTAATGTGTGTGGGGGGCGGAGTGCGGGTGGGGTCGAGTCGAGCAAGGCCATGGCACTGAAGACGTCAGTGCTGGAGACTGCATGGCTGGGGACAGGTGACTATTCGAGTGTGTTTGTGTTCAGTGTATACATGCGGAGGCCGGAGTGGGGGGGCAGAGCTGAGCGGGGTAATGTGTGCGAGGGCGGAGTGCAGGGGTGGAGCCGAGCGGGGCCATGGCGCTGAGGACGTCAGTGCTGGGGACAGGTGACTATTTGTGTGTGTGTGTGTTCAGTGTATACATGAGGAGGGCAGAGTCCGGGGGGGTGGACCCGAGTGGGGTAATGTGTGCGGGAGGGCGGTGGATAGCAGTGGGTATGTGTCGGCTGGGTTGCCGGTGTGGGCTCCCGGGGGTGCAGCATTCACCGGGGAGTCAGGGCTCCGTGTGGGTGCGGGAAAAAGTGTCGGGCGTCGTCCTGTCAGCCCATAGTTCAGGCTGTTCAGTTAGCTGAGCCATTGGTCGCAGGCTCTTTAGCGCGAGCGGTGTGGCGACGGTTGTCACTGTAATGACGTCATTTTGGAGCAAGACAGACAGACAGAATAAGGCAATTTTATAAATATATATATATATATATATATATATATATAGATTATCACTTAATATTCAGCAGAAGTAAGAATGCTGCCACCCCGTATGAGCCTGCACACAAGTCCCTATATAAAGTATGAGCCCTCACACAGCCCATTTATATACAGTATGAGACCCCAAATAGCCCTTCTATATATATATATGACACCACCAAATAACCCCCTATGTACAGTATTAGCCTCCCAAAAGCCACCTTTATATACAGTATGCGAGTGCACACAACCACTATATACAGTATTAGCCCAACACAGCCCCCAACATATGCCCCCTACATACTGTATGACCCCCAAGTAGCCCTTCTATATACTGCATGAAAGCCCCATTATAACCCCCTATATACAGTATGAGCTCCTACATACTCCCCTATACACAATATGAGCCCCCACATAGCTTCTCTATATACAGTGTGAGCCCATACATAGCATCTCTGTATACAGCAAGAGCCCCATATAGCCTATATACAGTATGAGCGCCCACATAACCCCTTATATACAGTATGAATCCCCACATAACCTTCTAAATACAGTTTGAGCCCCCACATAACTTCCTAAATACAGTATGGGCCCCCTCATAACCTCCTATATAGATGCAAACATCCAATACACATATAAGAAAATATGCAAATTGCCTCTTCAGAAAGGGAGAAGACTTGAACTCTGGTGCCACCTAGTAAGTAGCAATCCTAAAAGTCAATCTCGATCCTTAAACGAACCTTGTCATCTGACTTAAGCTGGTGTCACACACAGCGACAACGACAACGACGTCGCTGCTACGTCACCATTTTCTGTGACGTTGCAGCGACGTCCCGTCGCTGTCGCTGTGTGTGACATCCAGCAACGACCTGGCCCCTGCTGTGAGGTCGCCGGTCGTTGCTGAATGTCCAGCTTCATTTTTTGGTCGTCACTCTCCCGCTGTGACACACACATCGCTGTGTGTGACAGCGACGAGAGCGACGAAATGAAGCGATCAGGAGCCAGCACTGGCAGCTGCGGTAAGCTGTAACCAGCGTAAACATCGGGTAACCAAGGGAAGACCTTTCCCTGGTTACCCGATGTTTACGCTGGTTACCAGCCTCCGCTCTTGCTGCCAGTGCCGGCTCCTGCACTGTGACATGTGGCTGCAGTATGCATCGGGTAATTAACCCGATGTGTACTGTAGCAAGGAGAGCAAGGAGCCAGCGCTAAGCAGTGTGCGCGGCTCCCTGCTCTCTGCACTTACATGTAGCTGCAGCACACATTGGGTTAATTAACCCGATGTGTACTGTACCTAGGAGAGCAAGGAGCCGGCGCTAAGCGCGGCTCCCTGCTCTCTGCACATGTAGCACAGCGACGTTATGATCGCTGCTTCTGCTGTGTTTGACAGCTAAGCAGCGATCATAACAGCGACTTACAAGGTCGCTGTTACGTCACCGAAAATGGTGACGTAACAGCGACGTCGTTGTCGCTGTCGCTTAGTGTGAACCCAGCATTAGGATAAAAGCCAATCAAGAATCTCAATTTGTAGATAGTGTTTCAGAGTATTGCCCCTTGTAAAAGGTCTGATTTGGTTGTATTAGAGGCTTATAACTGGGATCCAAGGGATAACGCTTCTCCATGTGTAGAGTGACATGCCTACCATGCATGACTGAGGAGGCTTATGAGCCGTGCAGTGCTTCTCTGGTCCAAGTCATAAGCCTCTTATAATGTCTCCAAATTGAGATTCTGGGTTTGCTTTTATCCTAAGTGTTATGGTAAGGCTCGTGAAAGGGTTGATATTTATTTTTAGGATTGCTACTTCCAATTGGTGGCTCTAGTGTTCAAGTCCTCTTCCTCTCTGAAGAGGCAATTTGCATATTTAATTTCCCAGAGGAGCATTGCATGGCTCATAAGCCACCTCACATAGTCATGCTAGTTATGTTACTCTACACAAGAAGTGTTAATCACTGTCATAAGCCTATCATATAGCCAAATCCAATCTCATACTTGGCACTGATGAGGGCGGAACCCCAAAACAACGTGGCTGCAATTTGAGTTTCTGGTTTGGCTTTTATCCTAAGTCATATAGCAAGTCAAAATTGACTTTTAGGCTATGTGCGCACTAGAGCTTTTTACCTGCGGATTTACCCGCGGATTTGCCCCGGAAATTTCTTGAGAAATGTCTGCAATCTTTGTGCAGACATTTCCCATGAAATTCAATGAGAAAAAAAAATAGTTGTGCGCACTGTGCGGATTTTTCTCAAGAAAATTTCTTGAGAAAATTTTCTCGAGAAACTTTCTTGAGAAAATGTGCATGTCCATTAATTTCCGCATGTACCTGCGGTATTCCGGGGGTATTCCGCACGTAGCAATGATGTGCGGTATACCACCGGAATAGCCGCGAATTACCTGCGGGAATGCTCATCGCTGCCTGCGGTTTTGCAGGAAGCGATGTCATTATGCCAGGAAGAGGAGCAGAGTAAACACACGTCACAATCCCTGGACGCCTCACAGAAGCACTTCCGTGCTACGTCCAGGTGCCCGTGCAGTCTGTGTGCTGCTCCGGCCTCGCGGCTGCCTGCCCTGCAGTGTCAGTGTCTGCCCGCAGTGTCAGCAGCCTGTCACGCGGCAGCGCAGGCAGACACTGACACCCTGCAGTGCTGGGAGCCGCGGGGATGACGATCGCTGCTGTCAGGAGGTGAGATCATTACCTGCTGTGACGATCTCCTGCCTCCTGACGTCACCGCGGTCACTGCTGTCTATGCCCGTCTCGCGAGCGGCCCGAGACTGTCACTAGCGGTGACGTCACGGGCTCTCGCGATAAGTCAGTGACAGCGCTGACGTCAGCAGTACAGGAGATGATCACAGAAGGTAATGATCTCATCTAACCTCCTGAGCAGCGCTTGTCATCCCCTGCAGTGACCTGAGCTGACCTAATGATGTTAGCTCAGGTCACTGCATTGCTCTCCCAGCCAATGGGGAACATTCTGTTCTTCATTGACTGGGACAGCGACTATGGTATGGATCGCCGTGCCCCCCCCCCCTTATTGGATTACGCCGGACGTGGAATTGATTGTGCTCTTTTCAATAAATTGGTTAAAGAGGGAATGTTTTGGGGAGTGTTTTTTCAAATAAAACTTTTTTTGTTGTCTATTTTTTAATTATTACTGACTGGGTTGGTGATGTCGGGTATCTGATAGACGCCTGACCTCACCAACCCCAGGGCTTGATGCCAGGTGACATTACACATCTGGCATCAACCCCATATATTACCCCGTTTGCCAACGCACCAGGGCGCGGGATGAGCTGGGGCAAAGCGCCAGGATTGGCACGTCTAATGGATGCGCCACTTCTGGGGCGGCTGCGGCCTGCTATTTTTAGGCTGGGGAGTGTCCAATAACAGTGGACCTCCCTAGTCTGAGAATATCAGACCCCAGCTGTCCGCTTTACCTTGGCTGGTGATCCAATATGGGGGGGACCCCACGTTTTTTGTTTTAAATTATTTATATAATTTAAAATAACAGCGTGGGGTGCCCACTGTTTTGGATTACCAGCCAAGGTAAAGCTGCCAGCTGTGGTCTGCAGGCTGCAGCCGTCTGCTTTACCCTAGCTGGCTACAAAAAATGGGGGGACCTCACGTCATTTTTTTTTAATTATTTATTTACTTTATGGCTAAATACAAGGCTAAGCACCCTTTAGTGCCACATGAAAGTCACTAAAGGGTGCCAGCTTAGAATATGCAGGGAGGTGGAACATTATATAGGTTTTTCTCATCTATCTATCTATCTATCTATCTATCTATCTATCCCTCTATCTATCTATCCATCTATCCCTCTATCTATCTATCTATCCCTCTATCTATCTATCTATCCATCTATCCCTCTATCTATCTATCTATTCATCTATCTATCTATCTATCCCTCTATCTATCTATCTATCTATCTATCGATCCCTCTATCTATCTATCTATCTATCTATCTATCTATCTATCTATCTATCTATCTATCTATCTATCTATCTATCTATCCATCTATCCCTCTATCTATCTATCCATCTATCTATCCCTCTATCTATCTATCTATCTATCTATCTATCTATTCATCTATTCAGCTATCTATCTATCCCTCTATCTATCTATCTATTCATCTATCCATCTTTCCCTCTATCCATTATCTGTCTATCGATTATCTTTATTATTTATTGCAGGGACAAACCTGCGGTAAATCCGCGGTAAATCCGCGGCAAATCCGCGGCAAAAACGCATGCGGATTTGGTGCGGATTTTTCCGCAGGTCCGGAAATCTTTCACTGGCAGAAGTTTCTCAAGAAATTTTCTTGAGAAACTTCACATTTCTAGTGCGCACATAGCCTTAGGATTGCTACTTTCAATAGATGGCTCCAGAGTTCAAGACCTTTTCCTCTCTGAAGCAGCACTTTGCATATTTAATTTCCCATAGGACCAATGCATGGCTCATAAGCCTCCTCATACAGGCATGCCAGGCATGTCACTTTTTATAAGAAGATCCCACATAAGTGCTTTGCTCCGGTCTGCGGTGCACAGACTGTACAGCAGACACAATGTAATGATGTCATTGAGTTTGCTACCTTGCACGCTATTTGGTGGAAGAAGAAGACGCAGCTCCACGTCATGCATATAATTTACCGCTGTATGCATCCTGAGAATGTGGATAGCTGTGAAATCAGGATGCGTGCGATGGCAGGTGAACACATGGTGCAGCCCATGGACCACAATTTTCAGCCCCTCGGCTGTCTCAGGTTCGTGGTCCACACTATGCCCTGCTCTGGTCTAGCTGAATAAGATTGCAGCAACTTTAAAACACGTTGTTTACAATATCATGTATTGACCCAGATCTTGTATTCTTTTCATTTTCATCAACAGTGGCATGTCAAGTCTCAGATCTTAAAGATCCCTTCTCTCTTACTTGTTCAGTGTCTGCACAGAGCTTTTTCTTGTGCTATGCATTCTGGAAAGTTAAAAAGTATAGTCTTTACTATTAGGAATCTTCTGAGTTCCAAACCCTCAACCTACAATCCGCCATTTATAATACTGGCCCAGGATGCGACTGCAACCATTTCACATATAGCTATGCCCATGGTATATACACATGGCACCATATATTAGTGACTGCCACTGATATAGAGTAAACAATGTGATCACTGATGATAATATGTGGTTTGGAATTGGAGTTTATCCCTAGTGTTTTTAATAAAATGATATCTTGCCAAATAAAATAAATGTAACCTAAAGTAATATAAATATAATGTAACCTAAATGTAACCTAAAGTGTGTCTGGCACCACAATGGTTAATGTAAGTGCCTTTGATTACAGGGGAAGGGCTGTTAGTAGATTGGATTCACAGTGGAACCTCGGTTTACGAGTACCCCGGTTTGCGAGTATTTTGCTATACGAGCAAAGCGTGCTGTAAATTCTTAACTCAGTTTACGAGCAAGCTTTGCTGTACGAGCAAATACTCACCGCACACACTTACGGTTCCGTACTTTAACCGCGCTCTGACCCGCTCTTGCAGTCTGCACAAACACACACAAATATATACAAACTCACACACACATATTATGCTCACTTTACCTTTCGTTCCATCGCCGGCCTCATGGTTCTTGTAGTTCGCCGATACAGGATGTGTATCGAGTAACCATCACGATGATGGAGGAACTTCCACTGTCAGCCACTACTCAAAGGCAGCTCGCTGACCAGTCAGAGGCAAGCGGCTCCTGCCTTTGACATCAGCGCTCTGGCAGCGGAAGCTCCGGCATCGGTCGCGATAGTTACCCGTTACACACCCTGTTCCGGCGAACTACAAGAATTAGGAGGCTGGCGATGGAACAGAAGGTAAGGTGAGCATAATATGTGTGGGTGTTTGTGTGTGTTTGTGCATGTGTGGAATGGCACAATAGGGGACCAGGATGGGACATTGAACAAGTTGTGGAGCGAATTGTCTGAGCTTGTGTGCCGCCCCCGTGTCAGCAGCCGGGCTGCTCGGATCCGGATCCGCGGTGGCTCGAGGGGTCTCCGGACCCGGGGGTCGGGATCATGCGGCCACTCAAATAAAAGGTGGAGTATTTACATAGGGCTGTTTGGTTAAAGTTCGTGACGCCACCCGTGGTGTGTGGTAAGGGGGAAGTACCACCGCTGCAATGGGGAGTACCCGGTGGTGATGGTATGGGCAACCAGATGTATAACCCCTCCACGGGTAGGGGGGAATGCCCCGGGACTCGGTGATGGTGTCGAGGAGGTGCCGTCGGGCCGGTAAGGGTTAATTGCGTACTCACTCAGTCCAATAACGCTGACCTGACAACCGTGGTAAACCAAAGTTCTTGATGCCACTGCAGCAAGGAGGGGGCACGCCTGGATCCCGTGCCCATTGGTGTTGCTTGTTAGCCTGTGACCTTAACCTTGGCACCTCTTTTCTGTAGTTGGTCCCTTTTAGCATAGAACTAAACGGGTCCCGCTCACGAGTATGGCTAACTGGGTGAGCTTGCTCTCAGGGTTCACGCTTGGGATTTTCTGGACTATGTAGTGGGAAAGTCTTATCCCCCTAGTTGCGCTAGTACCTTGATTTTGGAGCAGGTGGAGAATGGATCTTGAAGGCTCCGTCCTTGTCGGGTAAATTACCAGGACACCTGAAACTACTTCCTGGCCTAAGGTCCACGTATCCCGTCGTGCCCTGGCCCCTGCCCGGTGATGGCACAAGGCCGCCGGCTGTCCTCCTTGACAATCCGTGCCCCTTGTCACGATCCCCTGCGACCAGGGTCCAGGTCCTACCAGGCCCAGACCAACGTCTGCCATCTAGTTGTTCACGGAGCCCAGCTCCTGACCTCTCCTCTCGAGAGTCACTCTCGAGAGTCACTACTCAACTGTCTTGTGACCTCTCCTCTTGAGAGTCACCCCACAACTGACTGTCTCCTGACATTCCTGACCTCCCCTTACCAACCCCCAAGTGGGCGACCCTATTCCCTTCAGGCTGCCCATTGGTGTGTCTGGTGGGTGTGGTGCAGAGTGTTTCTAGGGTTTTGATTAGCTTGTTCTTAGCAACACCAAAGGTCAGGGACCCGTAACCAAGGAGGAGGTGGATATCATGCAGAATGGCAAATTGCACAATACTCTGTGATGACCTGATAGGCCAGGGCGTCACACTTGCATTATTTCCTATGGAAAATTTTGCTTTGCTAGATGAGTAACTTGGTTTACAAGCACACTCCCAGAACGGATTGTTCTCGTAAGCCAAGTTTCTACTGTACTAGCTTTTGCTTGGTCCAGCTTGGGCTGGACAGAAGCAGTAGGAGGTTTCTAATGCTGTAGGGAAGTGCTCACTGTATTCTGATGTTTTCTTTTCGCAGTCAGGTTTTTACGCACCAGGCTATGGTTTTTACTGCAGTAACTATACACAGGGAAAACTAACAAAACCGAAAACATGGGCCTGCATCTCTTAGTATAAGTGTAATCTACACATTCACACTGTGATTATTAACAGACAAATATAAGCTAGAATAAAAGCAATGCATAGAAACTAGTGATGGACGGACCCGGAGTATAAAAGTCTGGATCCGCGTGGGTTCAAAAGATCTCGAGCACTGACCCCGGGCCCGGATTTCTCAAGGAACTACAGGTAATGATCCGGATTTGGCACCCAGATAATAAAAAAACATAGAAAAAAGAAAGAAAATAAGAATAAAGCAAACACTGCATACGTACCAGTCTCCGCGCGGCTGTAACTATTTCCGGAGCTGCTCACTCATTTTCTTCATGCATTTGCACTGCTTCCCCAGGTCTCTGATTAGTTGCAGTCAGACAGTACCCCTACCGTGTGTGACACTGTGTCTGACGCTTTCAATCACACTCACAGTCAGCATCTAGATTGGTGTAAAAATAATTAAATAAAAAAAATTGGTATAGGGTTCCCCCATATTATGATACCCAGCCATGATAAAGCATGCAGCTACAGGTTTCTGCCACGAGCCGTGTGCATTACCTTGGCTGTGTATAAAAATAAGAAGAACCACATGTGGCCTTTTTTGTTATTATTTAAATAAATAATTTTAAAAAATGGCACGCGGTTCCCCCCCAATGTTGATACCCAGCCATGATAAAGCCAACAGCTGGGAGCTGGTATTCTCAGGTTGGAGAGATTCATGCATATTGACCCCACAGCCTAAAAATAGTAGCCTGCAGTCACCCAGAAGTGTCACATCAATTAGATGTGACAAACCCAGAAATTTACCTGGCTCATCCCGATTACCCTGGTGCGGTGGCAATCAGGATAATAAGGGGTTAATGACAGCCCACAGCTGCCACTAAGTTCTAGTTTAGTAATGGGAGGTGTCTATGAGATCCCCCCCATTACTAATCTGAAAGTGAAAAGAAATAAACACAAACACTACATCTGAAGTGATAGCACGTTAGCATAGAATATGACCACCGACCCTGCCTGAAGCTCACAGTGGGTGGTCATATTCTATGTCCACGAGCTGTCACGTCAGATGTAGTAGAGTTGGAATTGTCATTGGACCTTGTGTCGATTACGTTGAGAGGGTGGGTTTTTTGTATGTTATTTCAGATAAAGGATTTTTTCGGTATTTGTGTTTATTTTTTTTCACTTACAGATTAGACATTACACATTAGCCCCTTATTATCCCGATTGTCACCGCACCAGGGCAATCGGGATGAGCTGGATAAAGTTCCAGGATTGTTGCATCTAAAGGATGTGACGATCTGGGTGGCTGAAGGTTGCTATGTTTATGCTGGGGGACCTAAGAATAATAGGTCTCCCAAGCCTGAGAATAGCAGCTCCCAGCTAATGGCTATATCATGGCTGGATATTAAAATTGGGGAAGGGGGACTGCAGCCGGTTATTTAAATTATTTACTTAAATATATATACAGTATATATATATTTATTTATTTTTTAAAAAAGCAGCATGCAGTTCCTCTTATTTGAATGCACAGCCAAGATAAGCACACAGCTGGGAACTGCAGCCTGTAGCCATATTCTTTATCCGTGCCATGTATTATATTATGGGAGAACTGTACTCAAATTTTTTGGTTTATTTTTACACCAATATTGGCGAAGACAGCATTTGTAATTGCAAGTGTGTCACCCCTGTGTCAGCAGCCTGCCGCTGCCACTTGGATCAGGATCCACGGTGGCTCGAGGGGTCTCCGGACCTGAGGGGCGGGGGCGGGCGGCCACCCGGCATAAAAGGGGGGGGGAGTATTTACAGGGGAAGGTTCGTGACACCACCCGTGGTGCGTGGTAAGATGGAGTACCACCGCTGCGATTGGGAGTACCCGGTGGCGATGGTGTGGGCAGCCAGGTGTTTAACCCCTCCAAGGGTAGGGGGGATGCCCCGGGACTCGGTGATGGTGTCGGGGAGGTGCCGTCGGGCCGGTAAGGGTTAATTGCGTACTCACTCAGTCCAATAACGCTGACGCTGACAACCGTGGTAAACCAAAGTTCTTGATGCCACTGTAGCAGGGAGGGAGCACGCATGGATCCCGTGACCGTTGGTGTTGCTTGTTAGCCTGTGACCTTAACCTTGGCACCTCTTTCTGTAGTTGGTCCCTTTGAGCATAGAACTAAATGGGTCCCGCTCACCAGTGTGGCTAACTGGGTGAGCTTGCTCTCAGGGTTCAAGCATGGGATTTTCTGGACTATGCAGTGGGAAAGTCCTATCCCCCTTGTTGCGCTAGTACCCCGATTTTGGAGCAGGTGGAGAACGGATCTTGAAGGCTCCATCTTCGTCGGGTAAATTACCAGGACGCTACTTCCTGGCCTAGGGTCCACGTACCCCGTCGTGCCCTGGCCCCTGCCCGGTGATGGCACAAGGTCACCGGCTGTCCTCCTCGACAGTCCGTGCCCCTTGTCACGATTCCCTGCGACCGGGGTCCAGCTCCTACCAGACCAACGTCTGCCACCTAGTAGTTCACAGAGCCCAGCTCCTGACCTCTCCTCTCGAGAGTCACTCCTCTACTCACTTGTGACCTCTTCCCTTGAGAGTCACTTTTCAACTAACTGTCTCCTGACACTCCTGACCTCCCCTTAACCAACCCCCCAAGTGGCCAACCCTATTCCCTTCAGGCTAGCCACTGGTGTGTCTGGTGGGTGTGGTGCAGAGTGTTCCTAGGGTTTTGATTAGCTTGTTCTTAGCAACACTAAAGGTCAGATACCCGTAACCAAGGAGGAGGTGGATATCATGCAGAAGGGCAGATTGCACAATACCCTGTGATGACCTGATAGGCCAGGGCATCACAAAAGCAGTTAGACACGCTGTCACACAGGGTGGAGGGGCTGTCTGGCTGCATCCAATCAGGGATGCGGAGACTGCTAGTGGGCAGGGGAAGTAGTGCATGTGCATGAAGATAATGAAGTAGAGTGAGCGGCCCCAGAATCAGTGTACAGCTGCATGGAGATCGCTAAGTATGATGCACTTGCTCGGAGCTCCAATCCCCTATCCCTTCTACCACCATTTTTAAGCACCTGATTCGGGTCTCCATAGACTTATATGGGGACCGGTATCCAGCCACATATCCGGGATCAATACCAGGCCTGTACTGGAGTTTTTTTAAACCTTGCTGGAGTTGCCGATCCCGGGTATATGCGGGTCTATCCATCACTAATGGAAACCCTACAGTAAGTAAATAATAACCCATGTACAAACATAGGGTACTTACTGTAGTTAAAAAAATTATCAAAAAGAGTAAGAGCCATCCCACCTCGACAAGGTGTACCCAATCAGGATAGTCCCTACTCTAGTAGCCCACCTTGCTATAGACGGGGTACAAATGGACCTGGACCTGTACTCTACCTGCCCATGGAAAGCTTGGGAAAACTATAGCAGTGATACACAGCAAAAACTTTGGGAAACAACATCATATTTCTAAGCTTCTTGGACCCCAGGACTAGAGTTGAGCGCGGTTCGCGGTTCGAGGTTCTCCAGTTCTAGGCTCGAGTGATTTTGGGGCCTGTTCTAGATCGAACTAGAACTCGGGCTTTTTGCAAAAGCTCGATAGTTCTAGAAACGTTCGAGAACGGTTCTAGCAGCAAAAAAACAGCTAATTCCTAGCTGGCTTTCCGCTGTAATAGTGTAAGTCACTCTGTGACTCACACTATTATGAAATTTCAGTGTATAGTGTGCGTGAACAGCGCCTTCAGATCACTGATGTTTGTATAATGGCGATCGCCATTTTTATTTTTTTTCCTTGTCTTCCTTCCCTAAGCGCGCGCGTCTTGTGGGGCGGGCCAGCATGTCAGCCAATCCCAGACACACACACAGCTAAGTGGACTTTTAGCCAGAGAAGCAACGGCATGTGTGATAGGATGTTCATGTCACATGTCCCTGCATTATAAAAACGAGTATCTGCCCGTCCGGACGCCATTATCTCTTCTGCGTCCTTGGTGTCAGACATCACAGGCGCAGCTCCGTCCTGAGTCCTATCGCTGATACAGCTGTATGCGCTCCATACACAGCGCTGGACAGCATAGGGATAGCACTTTCCATCAGTCCTTTTAAGGTCTCGTACCGGCAGGGTCAGAGCCATAGGTGACAGGTCCTGAAAACAGCGACAGCGTCTGTGTAGCTAAGGTCAGGGATTTCGTCGCTGCATTTCCCCATTAGGAGGGAATAGAAAGGCAGGCTTCCTTTCCTCTACCCAGAGCCCCACAATCCTGGAACTGTACCCTCCTGTCCTCTGCACACTCCAACTCATTATAACTAAGCCATTATACTAGCAAACACTCAGTGTACCTAGTGGCATCCTAAACGTGGCTATTAGACTTTTGTCTAGTCACACTAGTGCAAAGACATTTGCAGCACGTCTGCCTGCATTGCACACTCCAACTCATTATAACTAAGCCATTATACTAGCAAACACTCAGTGCACCTAGTGGCATCCTAAACGTGGCTATTGGACTTTGCTATAGTCACACTAGTGCAAAGACATTTGCAGCACCTCTACCTGCATTGCACACTCCAACTCATTATAACTAAGCCATTATACTAGCAAACACTCAGTGTACCTAGTGGCATCCTAAACGTGGCTATTGGACTTTTGTCTAGTCACACTAGTGCAAAGACATTTGCAGCACGTCTGCCTGCATTGCACACTCCAATTCATTATAACTAAGCCATTATGCTAGCAAACACTCAGTGTACCTAGTGGCATCCTAAACGTGGCTATTGGACTTTGCTATAGTCCCACTAGTGCAAAGACATTTGCAGCACCTCTGCCTGCATTGCACACTCCAACTCATTATAACTAAGCCATTATACTAGCAAACACTCAGTGTACCTAGTGGCATCCTAAACGTGGCTATTGGACTGTTGTCTAGTCAGACTAGTGCAAAGACATTTGCAGCACCTCTACCTGCATTGCACACTCCAACTTATTATAACTAAGCCATTATACTAGCAAACACTCAGTGTACCTAGTGGCATCCTAAACGTGGCTATTGGACTTTTGTCTAGTCACACTAGTGCAAAGACATTTGCAGCACGTCTGCCTGCATTGCACACTCCAACTCATTATAACTAAGCCATTATACTAGCAAACACTCAGTGTACCTAGTGGCATCCTAAACGTGGCTATTGGACTTTGCTATAGTCCCACTAGTGCAAAGACATTTGCAGCACCTCTGCCTGCATTGCACACTCCAACTCATTATAACTAACCCATTATACTAGCAAACACTCAGTGTACCTAGTGGCATCCTAAACGTGGCTATTGGACTTTGCTATAGTCCCACTAGTGCAAAGACATTTGCAGCACCTCTGCCTGCATTGCACACTCCAACTCATTATAACTAAGCCATTATACTAGCTATCACTCAGTGTACCTAGTGTCATCCTAAACTCGGCTATTGGACTTTGCTATAGTCCCACTAGTGCAAAGACATTTGCAGCACCTCTGCCTGCATTGCACACTCCAACTCATTATAACTAAGCCATTATACTAGCAAACACTCAGTGTACCTAGTGGCATCCTAAACGTGGCTATTGGACTTTTGTCTAGTCACACTAGTGCAAAGACATTTGCAGCACGTCTGCCTGCATTGCACACTCCAACTCATTATAACTAAGCCATTATACTAGCAAACACTCAGTGTACCTAGTGGCATCCTAAACGTGGCTATTGGACTGTTGTCTAGTCACACTAGTGCAAAGACATTTGCAGCACCTCTACCTGCATTGCACACTCCAACTCATTATAACTAAGCCATTATACTAGCAAACACTCAGTGTACCTAGTGGCATCCTAAACGTGGCTATTGGACTTTTGTCTAGTCACACTAGTGCAAAGACATTTGCAGCATGTCTGCCTGCATTGCACACTCCAACTCATTATAACTAAGCCATTATACTAGCAAACACTCAGTGTACCTAGTGGCATCCTAAACGTGGCTATTGGACTTTGCTATAGTCCCACTAGTGCAAAGACATTTGCAGCACCTCTGCCTGCATTGCACACTCCAACTCATTATAACTAAGCCATTATACTAGCAAACACTCAGTGTACCTTGTGGCATCCTAAACGTGGCTATTGGACTTTTGTCTAGTCACACTAGTGAAAAGACATTTGCAGCACGTCTGCCTGCATTGCACACTCCAACTCATTATAACTAAGCCATTATACTAGCAAACACTCAGTGTACCTAGTGGCATCCTAAACGTGGCTATTGGACTTTGCTATAGTCCCACTAGTGCAAAGACATTTGCAGCACCTCTGCCTGCATTGCACACTCCAACTCATTATAACTAAGCCATTATACTAGCTAACACTCAGTGTACCTAGTGGCATCCTAAACGTGGCTATTAGACTTTGCTATAGTCCCACTAGTGCAAAGACATTTGCAGCACCTCTGCCTGCATTGCACACTCCAACTCATTATAACTAAGCCATTATACTAGCAAACACTCAGTGTACCTAGTGGCATCCTAAACGTGGCTATTGGACTTTTGTCTAGTCACACTAGTGTAAAGACATTTGCAGCACGTCTGCCTGCATTGCACACTCCAACTCATTATAACTAAGCCATTATACTAGCAAACACTCAGTGTACCTAGTGACATCCTAAACGTGGCTATTGGACTTTGCTATAGTCCCACTAGGGCAAAGACATTTGCAGCACCTCTGCCTGCATTGCACACTCCAACTCATTATAACTAAGCCATTATACTAGCAAACACTCAGTGTACCTAGTGGCATCCTAAACGTGGCTATTGGACTTTTGTCTAGTCACACTAGTGCAAAGACATTTGCAGCACGTCTGCCTGCATTGCACACTCCAACTCATTATAACTAAGCCATTATACTAGCAAACACTCAGTGTACCTAGTGGCATCCTAAACGTGGCTATTGGACTGTTGTCTAGTCACACTAGTGCAAAGACATTTGCAGCACCTCTACCTGCATTGCACACTCCAACTCATTATAACTAAGCCATTATACTAGCAAACACTCAGTGTACCTAGTGGCATCCTAAACGTGGCTATTGGACTTTTGTCTAGTCACACTAGTGCAAAGACATTTGCAGCATGTCTGCCTGCATTGCACACTCCAACTCATTATAACTAAGCCATTATACTAGCAAACACTCAGTGTACCTAGTGGCATCCTAAACGTGGCTATTGGACTTTGCTATAGTCCCACTAGTGCAAAGACATTTGCAGCACCTCTGCCTGCATTGCACACTCCAACTCATTATAACTAAGCCATTATACTAGCAAACACTCAGTGTACCTAGTGGCATCCTAAATGTGGCTATTGGACTTTTGTCTAGTCACACTAGTGCAAAGACATTTGCAGCACGTCTGCCTGCATTGCACACTCCAACTCATTATAACTAAGCCATTATACTAGCAAACACTCAGTGTACCTAGTGGCATCCTAAACGTGGCTATTGGACTTTGTTATAGTCCCACTAGTGCAAAGACATTTGCAGCACCTTTGCCTGCATAGCACACTCCAACTCATTATAACTAAGCCATTATACTAGCAAACACTCAGTGTACCTAGTGGCATCCTAAACGTGGCTATTGGACTTTGCTATAGTCCCACTAGTGCAAAGACATTTGCAGCACCTCTGCCTGCATTGCACACTCCAACTCATTATAACTAAGCCATTATACTAGCAAACACTCAGTGTACCTAGTGGCATCCTAAACGTGGCTATTGGACTGTTATCTAGTCACTCTAGTGCAAAGACATTTGCAGCACCTCTACCTGCATTGCACACTCCAACTCATTATAACTAAGCCATTATACTAGCAAACACTCAGTGTACCTAGTGGCATCCTAAACATGGCTATTGGACTTTTGTCTAGTCACACTAGTGCAAAGACATTTGCAGCACGTCTGCCTGCATTGCACACTCCAACTCATTATAACTAAGCCATTATACTAGCAAACACTCAGTGTACCTAGTGGCATCCTAAACGTGGCTATTGGACTTTGCTATAGTCCCACTAGGGCAAAGACATTTGCAGCACCTCTGCCTGCATTGCACACTCCAACTCATTATAACTAAGCCATTATACTAGCAAACACTCAGTGCACCTAGTGGCATCCTAAACGTGGCTATTGGACTGTTGTCTAGTCACACTAGTGCAAAGACATTTGCAGCACCTCTACCTGCATTGCACACTCCAACTCATTATAACTAAGCCATTATACTAGCAAACACTCAGTGTACCTAGTGGCATCCTAAACGTGGCTATTGGACTTTTGTCTAGTCACACTAGTGCAAAGACATTTGAAGCATGTCTGCCTGCATTGCACACTCCAACTCATTATAACTAAGCCATTATACTAGCAAACACTCAGTGTACCTAGTGGCATCCTAAACGTGGCTCTTGGACTTTGCTATAGTTCCACTAGTGCAAAGACATTTGCAGCACCTCTGCCTGCATTGCACACTCCAACTCATTATAACTAACCCATTATACTAGCAAACACTCAGTGTACCTAGTGGCATCCTAAACGTGGCTATTGGACTTTGCTATAGTCCCACTAGTGCAAAGACATTTGCAGCACCTCTGCCTGCATTGCACACTCCAACTCATTATAACTAAGCCATTATACTAGCAAACACTCAGTGTACCTAGTGGCATCCTAAACTCGGCTATTGGACTTTGCTATAGTCCCACTAGTGCAAAGACATTTGCAGCACCTCTGCCTGCATTGCACACTCCAACTCATTATAACTAAGCCATTATACTAGCAAACACTCAGTGTACCTAGTGGCATCCTAAACGTGGCTATTGGACTTTTGTCTAGTCACACTAGTGAAAAGACATTTGCAGCACGTGGTCCTGCATTGCACACTCCAACTCATTATAACTAAGCCATTATACTAGCAAACACTCAGTGTACCTTGTGGCATCCTAAACGTGGCTATTGGACTTTGCTATAGTCCCTCTAGTGCAAAGACATTTGCAGCACCTCTGCCTGCATTGCACACTCCAACTCATTATAACTAAGCCATTATACTAGCTAACACTCAGTGTACCTAGTGGCATCCTAAACGTGGCTATTGGACTTTGCTATAGTCCCACTAGTGCAAAGACATTTGCAGCACCTCTGCCTGCATTGCACACTCCAACTCATTATAACTAAGCCATTATACTAGCAAACACTCAGTGTACCTAGTGGCATCCTAAACGTGGCTATTGGACTTTTGTCTAGTCACACTAGTGCAAAGACATTTGCAGCACGTCTGCCTGCATTGCACACTCCAACTCATTATAACTAAGCCATTATACTAGCAAACACTCAGTGTACCTAGTGGCATCCTAAATGTGGCTATTGGACTGTTGTCTAGTCACACTAGTGCAAAGACATTTGCAGCACCTCTACCTGCATTGCACACTCCAACTCATTATAACTAAGCCATTATACTAGCAAACACTCAGTGTACCTAGTGGCATCCTAAACATGGCTATTGGACTTTTGTCTAGTCACACTAGTGCAAAGACATTTGCAGCATGTCTGCCTGCATTGCACACTCCAACTCATTATAACTAAGCCATTATACTAGCAAACACTCAGTGTACCTAGTGGCATCCTTAACGTGGCTATTGGACTTTGCTATAGTCCCACTAGTGCAAAAACATTTGCAGCACCTCTGCCTGCATTGCACACTCCAACTCATTATAACTAAGCCATTATACTAGCAAACACTCAGTGTACCTAGTGGCATCCTAAACGTGGCTATTGGACTTTGCTATAGTCCCACTAGTGCAAAGACATTTGCAGCACCTCTGCCTGCATTGCACACTCCAACTCATTATAACTAAGCCATTATACTAGCAAACACTCAGTGTACCTAGTGGCATCCTAAACGTGGCTATTGGACTTTGCTATAGTCCCACTAGTGCAAAGACATTTGCAGCACCTCTGCCTGCATTGCACACTCCAACTCATTATAACTAAGCCATTATACTAGCAAACACTCAGTGTACCTAGTGGCATCCTAAATGTGGCTATTGGACTGTTGTCTAGTCACACTAGTGCAAAGACATTTGCAGCACCTCTACCTGCATTGCACACTCTAACTCATTATAACTAAGCCATTATACTAGCAAACACTCAGTGTACCTAGTGGCATCCTAAACGTGGCTATTGGACTTTTGTCTAGTCACACTAGTGCAAAGACATTTGCAGCACGTCTGCCTGCATTGCACACTCCAACTCATTATAACTAAGCCATTATACTAGCAAACACTCAGTGTACCTAGTGGCATCCTAAACGTGGCTATTGGACTTTGCTATAGTCCCACTAGTGCAAAGACATTTGCAGCACCTCTGCCTGCATTGCACACTCCAACTCATTATAACTAAGCCATTATACTAGCAAACACTCAGTGTACCTAGTGGCATCCTAAACGTGGCTATTGGACTTTGCTATAGTCCCACTAGTGCAAAGACATTTGCAGCACCTCTGCCTGCATTGCACACTCCAACTCATTATAACTAAGCCATTATACTAGCAAACACTCAGTGTACCTAGTGGCATCCTAAATGTGGCTATTGGACTGTTGTCTAGTCACACTAGTGCAAAGACATTTGCAGTACCTCTACCTGCATTGCACACTCTAACTCATTATAACTAAGCCATTATACTAGCAAACACTCAGAGTACCTAGTGGCATCCTAAACGTGGCTATTGGACTTTTGTCTAGTCACACTAGTGCAAAGACATTTGCAGCACGTCTGCCTGCATTGCACACTCCAACTCATTATAACTAAGCCATTATACTAGCAAACACTCAGTGTACCTAGTGGCATCCTAAACGTGGCTATTGGACTTTGCTATAGTCCCACTAGTGCAAAGACATTTGCAGCACCTCTGCCTGCATTGCACACTCCAACTCATTATAACTAAGCCATTATACTAGCAAACACTCAGTGTACCTAGTGGCATCCTAAACGTGGCTATTGGACTTTGCTATAGTCCCACTAGTGCAAAGACATTTGCAGCACCTCTGCCTGCATTGCACACTCCAACTCATTATAACTAAGCCATTATACTAGCAAACACTCAGTGTACCTAGTGGCATCCTAAATGTGGCTATTGGACTGTTGTCTAGTCACACTAGTGCAAAGACATTTGCAGTAGCTCTACCTGCATTGCACACTCTAACTCATTATAACTAAGCCATTATACTAGCAAACACTCAGTGTACCTAGTGGCATCCTAAACGTGGCTATTGGACTTTTGTCTAGTCACACTAGTGCAAAGACATTTGCAGCACGTCTGCCTGCATTGCACACTCCAACTCATTATAACTAAGCCATTATACTAGCAAACACTCAGTGAACCTAGTGGCATCCTAAACGTGGCTATTGGACTTTGCTATAGTCCCACTAGTGCAAAGACATTTGCAGCACCTCTGCCTGCATTGCACACTCCTACTCATTATAACTAAGCCATTATACTAGCAAACACTCAGTGTACCTAGTGGCATCCTAAACGTGGCTATTGGACTTTGCTATAGTCCCACTAGTGCAAAGACATTTGCAGCACCTCTGCCTGCATTGCACACTCCAACTCATTATAACTAAGCCATTATACTAGCAAACACTCAGTGTACCTAGTGGCAGCCTAAACGTGGCTATTGGACTGTTGTCTAGTCACACTAGTGCAAAGACATATGCAGCACCTCTACCTGCATTGCACACTCCAACTCATTATAACTAAGCCATTATACTAGCAAACACTCAGTGTACCTAGTGGCATCCTAAACGTGGCTATTGGACTTTGCTATAGTCCCACTAGTGCAAAGACATTTGCAGCACCTCTACCTGCATTGCACACTCCAACTCATTATAACTAAGCCATTATACTAGCAAACACTCAGTGTACCTAGTGGCAACCTAAACGTGGCTATTGGACTTTGCTATAGTCCCACTATTGCAAAGACATTTGCAGCACCTCTGCCTGCATTGCACACTCCAACTCATTATAACTAAGCCATTATACTAGTAAACACTCAGTGTACCTAGTGGCATCCTAAACGTGGCTATTGGACTTTGCTATAGTCCCACTAGTGCAAAGACATTTGCAGCACCTCTGCCTGCATTGCACACTCCAACTCATTATAACTAACCCATTATACTAGCAAACACTCAGTGTACCTAGTGGCATCCTAAACGTGGCTATTGGACTTTGCTATAGTCACACTAGTGCAAAGACATTTGCAGCATGTCTGCCTACATTGCACACTCCAACTCATTATAACTAAGCCATTATACTAGCAAACACTCAGTGTACCTAGTGGCATCCTAAACGTGGCTATTGGACTTTGCTATAGTCCCACTAGTGCAAAGACATTTGCAGCACCTCTGCCTGCATTGCACACTCCAACTCATTATAACTAAGCCATTATACTAGCAAACACTCAGTGTACCTAGTGGCATCCTAAATGTGGCTATTGGACTGTTGTCTAGTCACACTAGTGCAAAGACATTTGCAGCACCTCTACCTGCATTGCACACTCCAACTCATTATAACTAAGCCATTATACTAGCAAACACTCAGTGTACCTAGTGGCATCCTAAACAAGGCTATTGGACTTTGCTATAGTCCCACTAGTGCAAAGACATTTGCAGCACCTCTACCTGCATTGCACACTTCAACTCATTATAACTAAGCCATTATACTAGCAAACACTCAGTGTACCTAGTGGCATCCTTAATGTGGCTATTGGACTTTGCTATAGTCCCACTAGTGCAAAGACATTTGCAGCACCTCTACCTGCATTGCACACTCCAACTCATTATAACTAAGCCATTATACTAGCAAACACTCAGTGTACCTAGTGGCATCCTAAACGTGGCTATTGGAGTTTGCTATAGTCCCACTAGTGCAAAGACATTTGCAGCACCTCTACCTGCATTGCACACTTCAACTCATTATAACTAAGCCATTATACTAGCAAACACTCAGTGTACCTAGTGGCATCCTAAACGTGGCTATTGGACTTTTGTCTAGTCACACTAGTGCAAAGACATTTGCAGCACCTCTACCTGCATTGCACACTTCAACTCATTATAACTAAGCCATTATACTAGCGAACACTCAGTGTACCTAGTGGCATCCTAAACGTGGCTATTGGACTTTGCTATAGTCCCACTAGTGCAAAGACATTTGCAGCACCTCTACCTGCATTGCACACTCCAACTCATTATAACTAAGCCATTATACTAGCAATTTTTGCTGCCAGTTTAAGGGCCGTAGTTGCATTGTCAGGGATATTTATTCTTTATTATTCTGTTGTTAATAAAGCTAGACCACCACTGCAATCTACACCACCTTTCAATTTTTACTACCACATTTTCAGTGCACAATCTTGTCGCAATCAACATGAGTGGCAAAATGACAGATGCTGGTGGAAAGGGGAAGAGGCGTGGTGGAAAAGGCAAAAAAGGTTTTGTCCGTGGGGAAGGTGGCAAAGCTCCATTATCATCTGCTGAAGATAGACCATCTACCAGCAAAAGTAAGATGTCTACTACTTACCGTGGACAATCCGATGTGCTCCCTTTTTTACGGACACAAACAACAGGAACAAAGGTAGATGATGGCCAAAAAAGGAAAATGCTTGAATGGATCTCAAGTGGTCCAACAAGTGCCCTCTCAGCCACTTCAAGTACCGCATCCAAAAAACACCAGTCCTCTGAGTTGTCATCCCAATCAAACTTGCTTTCTCCCAGCTCTGAAGTCTCCATCAGCCCTGCACAGTATGGTGGAACTGAGATGGCTGAGTCTGCACAGCTGTTCAGTCACACTATAGCCTGGGAATCAGAGGTCTGCTCCCAAGCTACAGTGAGTACAGAACAGGAAATGGTCTGCAGTGATGCCCAGAACCTTTGTGACTCTGATTCAGGCCATGAGGACCAAGTTTCTGAGCATAATGTTGACCCTTTGTCACAAACTGTAACACCTGTGGTTATAGACAATGAGGAACATACTGATGAAGATGAGACGCAGATACCCGATTGGGATGACAACTTAAATATTCGGTCAGGGCAAGAAGAGGCTCGGTCTGAGGGGGAGGGGAGTGCAAACACAACAATTGATGATGAAGTTCTAGATCCCACCTACTGTCAACCCACAGTCAGGCACTCGAGGAGGTCAACGAGATGCAGAGGTGGGGCAGATCACCCTGATGGAGTGGTCTCAGATCAAGGACCTATGCACCCTTCTGCACAGTTTCGACATGGCGACGAATATGTTTAGCGCTGACAATGCCATTATCAGCATGACGATTCCAGTCATTTACATGCTGGAGCACACGCTAAACACTATTCGGAGTCAGGGGGTGGGACAACAGGAAGGGGATGAACTACAGGAGGATTCATATGCGCAAGACATAACAACATCACCA
Source organism: Anomaloglossus baeobatrachus (assembly GCF_048569485.1). Lineage (NCBI taxonomy): Eukaryota > Metazoa > Chordata > Amphibia > Anura > Aromobatidae > Anomaloglossus > Anomaloglossus baeobatrachus. The sequence goes on along the minus strand of NC_134358.1, from coordinate 231,906,730 downwards.
AGGTCCAGACGTTCATCATCACCAAGGCGCCAGGCATGGGACCATGGGGGACAGGGATCAACAAGGGCGCATGGTAGCAGGCGAGATGTTGAGGAAGGTGCAGGAGAACATGAAGAAATGGAGGACGAACTGTCCATGGACATGGAAGACTCAGCAGATGAGGGAGACCTTGGTCAAATTTCAGTTGAAAGAGGTTGGGGGGAGATGTCAGAGGAAGAAAGAACGGTTAGCACCTCTATGCCACAAACACAGTGTGGACTTGGTCCGCATGGCTGCGCAAGACACATGAGTGCCTTCTTGTTGCACTACCTCCAACATGACCCTCGTATTGTCAAAATTAGAAGTGATGATGACTACTGGCTTGCCACACTATTAGATCCCCGGTACAAGTCCAAATTTTGTGACATAATTCCAGCCATAGAAAGGGACGCACGTATGCAGGAGTATCAGCAGAAGCTGTTACTCGATCTTAGATCGGCTTTTCCACCAAACAACCGTGCAGGTGCAGGGAGTGAATCTCCCAGTTGTAACTTGACAAACATGGGACGGTCTCGTCATCTTCAACAGTCTACCCATACCAGTAGGACCGTATCTGGTGCTGGTAACAGCAATTTTATGGAATCTTTTCATAATTTTTTTAGACCCTCCTTTGCAAGGCCACCAGAGACAACAAGTCTGACACATAGTCAACGGCTGGAGAGGATGATACAGGAGTATCTCCAAATGAACATCGATGCCATGACTTTGCAAATGGAGCCTTGCTCCTTTTGGGCTTCAAATCTAGAAAAATGGCCAGAGCTATCCAGTTACGCCTTGGAGATTTTGTCGTGTCCAGCTGCCAGCGTTGTCTCTGAACGTGTCTTCAGTGCTGCTAAGTGTGTGCTGACAGATAAGCGCACGCCTCTGTCCAGTGACAATGTGGACAGACTGACGTTCATCAAAATGAACAAGTCATGGATCCAGAAGGAATTTACTACCCCTGTGTCATCCTGGGGAGAGTAAATGCTTGTGGATTTGGAATGTGCTTGATGCAAATCTAGCTGTGAAGTGTACAACTGGCGCACAACTGCTGCCACTGAAGGGGTGGGTGTGTGTGGGGCCCAATTTTTGGAAAAAAGGGAGACTCCGCTTGGAGTAACCCTTGCTTGCTGTGTTTTTTAAAAGGAGCCAAGATGAACAGAGCTGGGATCACGAAAGACTTTGCTACCTACCCCGGTGTCATCCTGGGGACGGTTAATTATGGCGTATTTTTGAATGTGCTTGATGCAAATCTAGCTGTGAAGTGTACAACTGGGGCACAACTGCTGCCACTGAAGGGGTGGGTGTGTGTGGGGCCCAATTTTTGGAAAAAAGGGAGACTCCGCTTGGAGTAACCCTTGCTTGCTGTGTTTTTTAAAAGGAGCCAAGATGAACAGAGCTGGGATCAGGAAAGACTTTGCTACCTACCCCGGTGTCATCCTGGGGACGGTTAATTATGGCGTATTTTTGAATGTGCTTGATGCAAATCTAGCTGTGAAGTGTACAACTGGGGCACAACTGCTGCCACTGAAGGGGTGGGTGTGTGTGGGGCCCAATTTTTGGAAAAAAGGGAGACTCCGCTTGGAGTAACCCTTGCTTGCTGTGTTTTTTAAAAGGAGCCAAGATGAACAGAGCTGGGATCAGGAAAGACTTTGCTACCTACCCCGGTGTCATCCTGGGGACGGTTAATTATGGCGTATTTTTGAATGTGCTTGATGCAAATCTAGCTGTGAAGTGTACAACTAGGGCACAAGTGCTGCCACTGAATGGGTGGGTGTGTGTGGGGCCCAATTTTTGGAAAAAAAGGGAGACTACGCTTGGAGTCCCCTTGCGGTGTTTTACATGATTTTAGAAGGGCGTACCATGCCTATATCTGTGTGTCCTCCTCTTTTTCCTTGTCCAGCTGTTTTGTTTTCGCATGAGTATATGTCCTTGTCACTTTCCCATGTGTTTGTGTTGTGTTGTGAGTTGTTTGTCACCTTTTGGACACCTTTGAGGGTGTTTTCTAGGTGTTTTTATGTGTTTGTGATTGCCTGCCATTGTTTCCTATGCAGTTCGAGTTTGGTTCGTCGAACGTTCGACGAGCCGAACTCGAACGGGACCTCCGTTCGGCGAACCGACCTCGAGCCGAACCGGGACCGGTTCGCTCATCTCTACCCAGGACACTTGAAATTAGAAGTAGTGAATTAGTTTGTTGAAGTCAAATACATTAACTTAGACTTGGATGCAGTTGGGCATCAATGGACTTTACCTATGAATTGTGAATCAAATTTGTAAATACATAAACTTCTCTAGAGAAGTGAGAAGCTTACAAAAATCTAATTTTCCCAAATATTTTAAAATATTAAACAGAATGCGGTGCTGGGCTATGCATTTATAATGAATGTACAGCATTAAAGGATTAAACGGATTATCCTGCTAACAATCTTGCTCCCCGGCATGTTGTAGAAACATTCATTTCAGCCACAATTTGATAATAGCTGCACTGGGAAGCATTTTAATTTATAGATATGATATGCACACATTGAAATTAAATAAGATGTATCCTATTTTAGCATAAATATTTGATTATTTATTTTGCATATATATATTTGTTATTGTATGCAGCAATCCAAATGCACTGCATTGAAAGCTGGGCCATACAAGGCTGTTCCCATCTGGGAGTTTTATGGCATATCGATAGGGGCCCCTGCATGCATTGGCAGGAATAATGTGGTGCCCCATATGTGCGGCTTCCTCCCCTCATAAGATATGGTGGTATCAACAAAGGGAAAAAAGATTTTGTGTCCAAATCCTCATCTCTGGCATTGTGATTTGTTGAGTTTCTTTTTAAACAATCCTTTGTGTAAAAAAAAGATCCTTAACTCCTGAGACTGAGAAAGTCGCTTCTATAGTTATACAAGTCTAATGAGGTAGTCGACTGCATACGCGCCTTTATCCAGTGTTTTAGTCAGTGTTTGAATGTGCTTACCGTGTTTCCCTGAAAATTAGACACTCTTATATTTTTTTTTTGCCCTGGAAAATAAGCTGGGGGTTATGTTTGGGAAAATGTGGTTGGGGAGAGTTTGCCCCTCAAAAAATGCAGATCCCCCTTCCCATGAGAGTACTAGTTACCAGACTTTGGGCGTCTGTGTCACTCGCGGGTCCTCCTGCAATCTTTGGCGGGCACTCCCAGCAGGTATGCTGCACGCTGTCCTCTCCCCTTCTTTTGGCTGACACACAAATTCATGCATTTATACACACACACACACACACATACACACATACATCAGATTGCACAAACAATCACTCACACTCACCACATCCAGCAATACCGATTGTTTCTAGCTGACTGAGACTCCTGGGATGCAGTGTAGTGAAGCGTGAGGACCTCTGGGTGGAAAACATAAAGGACCTGTAGATAGAATGCATTGATGCCTTCCACCGCTGGGTCCTCCACAAGTCCTCACCAGGTTATCCGCAGGTCCTGGAAGCTTCCACTGCACTGCGTTCAAGGTCTTTATGTCGGTCAGAAGCAATCAGTATCTCTGGATATGGTGAGTGTGTGTGTGCGATCTGATGTGTGATTGTGTGTGTGTGTGTGTGAGTGTGATCTGATGTGTGTGTGTGTCTGTGCTTCTAGATCTGATGTGTGTGGGTGTGCAATGATGTGTGTGGGTGTGCAATCTAATGCGTGATGGTGTGCGATCACCTGCAGGTCATCCCGTTTGAGGTCTGGTGATTGTGATTGTGGGGTCTTCTGTCTTCTTTCTTCTCTCTTTTGGGGCTGTTTGCTTTCTCTAATTAAGTGTCTACATGATTCTTTAACATTTTTTAGCTACATGGACACTTCATTATTGAACCGCGACTAGGGCTTATTTTTGGGGTAGGGCTTATATTTAAGCTTTATGCCGAAAATGCTGAAAATTCCTGCTAGACCTTATTTTCAGGGTAGGGCTTATTTTTGGGGAAACACGATAGTTCTTATATCTTCTGATGATGCAGAAAATTGTACACATCTTTATATAATTATGTAAGCTACATTTTTTCTTATATATCTCAATAAAGATGAATAAAAGTTGAATTTTTAATATAAGCCTGTCTGCATCATTGATATATATGTGCTGCCTATTAGTAGTGTGGAATGAGGTGTATCACTTTTACTGCAAAATATTTTAATTGAAAACTTGTAAAGCAGCAACTTTAGAAGTGTGAGGGTACTGCCTGGTACCCTCACAGGTCCTCAACCATGCTGGGCTGCTGCAGAAAATAATCTGCCAGTTAATCCCAGTGGCTTATTCCCCTTTCCCACTGGCATGTAAAGGGAATCTGTCAGCAGGTATTTTCTATGTAACGTAAAGACAGTATTATGTAGGGGTTAAAACACAGAATTCCGTTGTGTGTCTTTTCAAGCTGCATGCTGTTAACTTGCAATGATTGTTTTAGCACCAGGAGCTTATCATTACTTGAAGTACATTAGCTCATGAGACCTAGTCAGACCATGCCTCCTCCTGTGATAAGCAGTTCCCTGTTTATAAATTGTTTACATATTGAGCTTGGTGTGAGCGGGGTTAGCTTTCTGATCTCTGCTTCATGTTACATCTAAAAACTCTGATTGTGTCACAACTGCTGCACCCGGTAATCTAAGTAATACTTCATTAGAATTAGGGTCTATTTTTCTACATTATGCTGCTCTCAAATGAGGTATAAAGAAGCAACAGAAAAGAGGAACAGCAAAGATGGAACTGCACCTAGGCTAAAAAGTACTACTCCAGCAGGATACAGCTAAGCCCCCACTAGGTGGAGGCATCACAGATGCAGGAAGAGCAAATCACACACACGCTTCCAAAATATGGAGGGGGCGATTGCTGGATGGTAAAACTGCACACTGATGGCTTGCATAGAGCGCTGTTCACACTTGCAGATGCACAGTCACAAACCCGCAGCCTATTAAGCGACGCCCACACTATTAGATCAGGCAGGCTGCCAAACCGTACTCCACTGTGCATCATACAAGAACAGGAACTCTAATATGCAAAGCCTAACAAAAAGGGGCCTGGCTGTATCCTGCACAAAAAAAAGAGGTTTTTAGTTGGTGTTATGGCCATAAGACGGAAGCCTACAACCCTCGTCACAGGAACCTCATGCTTGTAGGTCCCTACACTATATATAATATAAAAAAGCAACAAAAAAGAGGAATAAATATCATTACTTACAGCAAAGATGGAACTGCAGCTGTACATTACCTAGGCCAAAAACTACTACTCCAGCAGGATACAGCTAAGCCCCCCACTAGGTGGAGGCATCACAGGTGCAGGAGGAGCAAATCACACACACGCTTCCAAAATATGGAGGGGGCAATTGCTGGATGGAAAAACTGCACACTGATGGCTTGCATAGAGCGCTGTTCACACTTGCAGATGCAGTCACAAACTCGCAGCCTATTACGTGACGCCCATACTATTAGATCAGTGTGCAGTTTTACCATCTAGCAATCGCCCCCCTCCATGTTTTGGAAGCGTGTGTGTGATTTGCTCCTCCTGAACCTGTGATGCCTCCAACTAGTGGGGACTTGGCTGTATCCTACTGGAGTAGTAGTTTTTGGCCTAGGTACTGTATAGCTCAAATGAGGTAGCCAAAAGCTGGTGACAGTTTACCTTTAATGCCATAATTAGCAGTACAGGGTTCTTCTATGTTGGCAGTACAGTGGTCCTTCCCATCCACTCTTGCCACTTAAAATGAATAATATGTATTAGTAGCCCAATGTTAGAGACCAAGGAAAGCCATTTGGATTGTTTGCCCTGATTTCTTACAGTAAGTGCTATGGTTAGCAGATGGCTGAGATGTAGACTGTGAAACGAGCCAAATCTCCTCACTGTAGCCTATAATTATGCAGACAGTGTGTACGGGATAACACATACAGCTGCAGTCAAATTATTCAGCCCTCATTGCAAAGTAGTTTTAATTGCAGCATTTCTGCTATTTGCAATAAATCAATCAAACAAGAGCATGGAGCAATGAAAGAAAACAAACTTTTTGGGTTTACAGATCAGCGGTACATCTGGAGAAGAAAGAATGAAGCATATACGCTCATAAGAACCCCCTATCAACAGTGACACGTGGCGGTGGACTGGTGATTAGAGTTGAGCGATGTTCGAGTCGAACGGTTCGTCAAATTCGAGTGATTTTGGGCGGTGTTCGAATCGTTCGACGAACTCGAACGATTTGCTTCAAGTTCAGCAGTTTGAGTTACTGCGAGGCTTTTCACAGTAAGGCTATGTGCGCACGTTGTGTATTTGCATGCGTCCTGCATCCACAGCACAATCCCTCTCTCTTTTCTACTCACCGATCACGCGAGGCTGCACGGCTGTCACAAAGCTCCGGCGGCTTTTCCTCTTTTGAAAATGGCTACCGCTTCATTATTCAATCAGGTATTCCCTGCTTTCCCCGCCCACCAGCGCCCATGATTGGTTGCAGTCAGACACGCCCCCACGATGAGTGACAGCTGTCTCACTGCAACCAATCACAGCCGCCGGCGGGCGGGTCTATATCGTGCAGTAAAATAAATAAATAAATAATAATAAAAAAAAAAATGCGGTTCCCCGCAATTTTGATACCAGCCAGGATAAAGCCACACGGCTGGAGGCTGGTAATGTCAGGATGGGGAGCGCCACGTTATGGGGAGCCCACCACCCTAACAATATCAGCAGGCAGCCGCCCGGAATTGCCGCATCCATTAGATGCGACAGTCCCGGGACTCTACCCAGCTCATCCCGAATTGCCCTGGTGCGGTGGCAATCGGGGTAATAATGGGGTTAATCATGACAGCCGTCTCCCCGAGATACCTTCCATGATTAACCTGTAAGGGAAAGAAAATAAACACATACACTCGAAAAAATCCTTTATTTGGAATAAAAGACAAAAAACACCCTCTTTCACCATTTTATTAAAATCCCCAAATACCCCTCCAGGTCCGACGTAATCCACAGAGGTCCCGCGATGTATCCAGCTCTGCTACATGAAGCTGACAAGAGAACAGGAGCGCTCTGTGTCAGATCCACGGACAAATGAAGTGAGCCGCGCTGCCAGCGGGGACGTCACTGAGGTAATGCCTGCGTGTGTGTGGTGATGATGGGGGCTGTAGTGCCTGCGTGTGTGCGAGGATGAGTGCTGTAGTGCCTGCGTGTGCGGTGATGATGGGGATTGTAGTGCCTGCGTGTGCGGTGATGATGGGGGTTGTAGTGCCTGCGTGTGTGCAGTGATGAGTACGGTACTGCCGTGCCGGTGTTTTCCCGCCCATTCGCCCATCCATCCGCCCATGCTCCCATCCATCCGTCCATCCGCCCATCCATCCATCCGCCCAGCCATCCGCCCATCCATCCATCCGCCCATCCATCCATCCATCTGCCCATCCATCCATCCGCCCATCCATCCATCCATCCGCCCATCCAGTCCATGTGAAGAGACGGAAGGCACCAAATATGCGATAAAAAAAGCTGTTTTATTCGACTATCAGGTCAGGGGGAAATGCATGGCCTTTAATTGGAATGAGCACTGTGGCCAGAATGCAAAGAAATTTACAAGCCATATAATGCGTGTATAAACCTGAAATAGAAAGATTGAGCGGTTAGCTCGCTGAATGGTGCCAGTGTTTCCTCCTTTCACCATCCATCCATCCATCCTTGCAGCTGAACAATCTGCTTCTAGATTCTCTACTGCAGTATAGAGGTCAAGATTACCAAATCTTCCTATGCTTTTCATTAGAGGCAGTGGCTCAATGCATAGAGCTACTGCCTAAGGAGAGTTAGTTCACGAGTTCGAGTCCTGGCCGTCCCGGTAAAGAATTTAATTTATTTTTAATTTTAAATTATAATTATTATTTATTTATAATTATAATTTAATTTAATTATGCACTGAGGGGAGGTCCCAGACATCAGCTGTGAGCCGCAGGAAACACCTCTAAAATCGGAGTGAGGCTGCATTGCTCTCTCCTCTCTCTTTTCTTTCTCTTCTCTCTCTCTCCCTCTCTTTTTTTCTCTCTCTCTTTCACGTCCTCTATTTTTCTCTCTCTCTTTTTCTGTCTTTCTCTCTTTTTCTCCCTCTCTTTTTCTCCCTCTCTCTTTTTCTCTTTTTTCTCTCTCTCTCTTTTTCTCTCTTTTACTCTCTCTCTTATTCTCTCTTTTTCCCTCTCTCTCTTTTTCTCTCTTTCTCTCTCTCTCTTTTTTTCTCTCTCTCTTTTTCTCTCTTTTTATCTCTCTCTCTGTTTCTCAGTTTCTCTTTTTCTCTCTTTCCCTCTCTCTCCGCTCTTCTCTCTCTTCTCTTTTCTCTCTCTTTTCTCTCTCTCAGACCAGGCGATGATCAGCTGATGCGGTCACCAGATGGCATCAGCTGACACTATAAGTCGAGCGGTGAGGCCGGCTTTTTACCGCCCGGCCGGCTAAACTATCAGCTGTTGCTGTCGGACAGGAGTCTGCACAGAAGTGTGTAGTTTGTTTTTCTTTTTTTTTTTGCAATGAAGCATCAGCTGATTGTATAAAAGCCGTTTATACAATCAGCTGCTGTGTCATGTGATTCAGGCCCTTGAACCTGACACATCAACTGATCGCTTTGCCTTTCGGCAAACCGATCAGATGATATTGGATCCGGATTGGATCCAATTGGATCCAATTGGCTTTGCCATATTTTTGTAGCTAGCCAGGTACAGCAGGCAGGTACGGCTGCCTCCAACCCCCAGCTGCCTATTTGTACCCGGCTGGGAACTAAAAAAAAAAGGGAAGCCCTTTTTTATTTCATGAATTTCATGAAATAATTAAAAAAAAACGATATGGGCTTCGCCCCATTTTTGTGTCCAGCCAAGTACAACTAGGCAGCTGGGGATTGGAATCCGCAGCACAGGATGGCCCGAGCTTTCTGCGCCCCTCTGCTGCGAATTCCAGTCCACAGCCGCCCCAGAAAATGGCGCTTTCATAGAAGCGCCATCATCTGGCGCTGTATCCAACTAGTCCAGCTGCCCTGGTGACGGGTGGCTCGCTGGGTAATAATGGTTTAATACTAGCTTTGTTTTACTAGCTAGTATTAAGCCAGAGATTCTTAATGTCAGGCAAGTTTGACCTGGCCATTAAGAATCTCCAATAAAGGGTTAAAAAAAAGACACCACACAGTGAGAAAATACTTTAATAGAAATAAATACACAGACACACTTAGAGACTCCATGTTTATTACTCCCTCTCAGCCCTCCACGATCCTGGTCTTCTGTCTTCTTTCTCCTTCAACCCATGCAGCTCTGCTACATCAGACAGCATTGCATGGGAGGAAGAGGCTGCTGCTCTCGTGCAGTCTAATCACTCAGTGAGTGAGCAGAGGCTGCGGGCTGTAAGCGATGATGTCACCACTGCCACCGTTGCTAAAGTAATCTGACAGGCGGGTTACTATAGCAACGGTGCTCCGATCACGTGATTCCTGATGCTGCAATTTACCGGCTGTAGCAGCCAGTCCCTGCATGTGGGCTGACTCTGTAAAAAGCGCCGACATGCAGGAACGGGGAAGCCGCCCATGTGCCAGAGCATCCCGCCGGTACACGGAGATGCTGGAACGAGCACCGCATACCGGAGAGATGCACTGACAGGACCTAGCATGACGTCTAGCCCTGTGACCAGTCTGTAGCCAATGAGATAATAGACACGTGACTGGTCACATGCTATGACGATGTCACGGAAGGTCCTATCATCAGTGCTGGTTACCGGGAGGGCGCAGCGAATATCGGAAGGAAAAGCGTTAGGAGACAGAGTGCAGGACGCGTTGCGGGGACCTGTAAGTTTAATGGCAATGTTTATTAACTGTATGTGTATATGTATAATGTGTTTTTATGTGTTTGTGTTTGCCTGCTAATGTTTTCAATGGGGTTCAAAGGTGTTCGTCGAACGTTCGTTGAACGTTCGCCAAACTAAGCCGCCGTTTGACGAACCGAACCGAACTCGAACACTAGGGGGGTGGCTCAACACTACTGGTGATGCCCTGAAAACCTGCACCATGTGGAGGACAGGGTGGATTCAATCAAGTATCAGGAAATCATAACAGAACATGTAATGCTTTCTGTGAGGACCTACAAGCATTATTGGACCATCCAGCAGGACAATGGTCCCAAGCATACCTCAGAGTTCAGCAAGGCTTGGTTTCAGACATCTTGGAAAATTCTGGACTGTTCAGTAGGATTTGAAAAAGGTAGTTGCAGCACTCAACCCTCAAAATATTAGTGATCGGGGGGGTCACTACCCATTAGAAATGGGTTAATATTCCTCAGTTACACTGCAAAATTTTGGATATACACCACATTTGCACCTGGTCATATCATGCATAGGTTGCTCCATTAAGCACTAACAATGTTTATCATAAAGGGGTTTATAATTAAGAGGCTCCAGTAGTCAGTAAAAGTGGCATTTTGTGTTGAACTTGGAGAAGTCACTTATATAATTATATAATTCATGTTTGATTGGTTTATTGCAATTTGTATACAATAGAAGTTTTGTAAATTTTGCTAATAAAACTAAATTGTAATGGGGATTGAGTAATTTTGAGTGCAACGTTAATATTTCCAGAGCTGGACCCTACTGGGTGGTCTGGAACAGAAATATTTAGTTTTTTTATGTTGTCAAAAGGCAAAAAGCGTAAACTTAGCCATCAACTATAATATCATCATACTTTGTAGTAAACTTTCACCTCCTAATTCTCTCCAGAGTCACCAGTCCACCCCCAGTCATATCTCTTCACCACCCTGCCAGTTGTCTTCATTAGTCTTGTATGGGAAATGCTTTGTAATCTATATTAGTGGATAGAAGTGCAGAACATCCCTCTAACTTAAACCAAGAAGAAAAAGGGGATCTGGAAATATGACTGATTTTTGTTATCCAAGATTTAAAATAGTTTTCTAGAGTTACTTTAGTAAATGTTTTCTTTAATAATCATTGAGTTTTCTCTTCCTTTTGGTCTTATATGAGTTCATAAAATAGAACTGAAACGGGATAAACTGCAATACTAATACTAGGCATAGCTCAGAAAAAAAACTAATTGTGGACACTCCTTTAAAGCTCTGTGTACTAGTAATAATTATATGGGTATTCTCAAGTTTTCCAATTTCTCAAAAAAGGCAACATGAACATAAGCAAGTTTGCAATTGACTTGCTTTTTCTACTTGCTGTCATTATCCTACAATGAAAGCTTTTGTCTTTTATGGTGCAAAACTCATTTCCATGGAGCCCAGTCTCAAGATTCAAGCTAAGTATGCACAGCAGCTAAATTCCTGTCACAAACATCACCGACTGTCATGGCAGCATCAGGATCTGTGGAGACTACAGATTCTGGTACTCTAATATATTATACACAATGGTCAGGATATGGTATTCATACCAAAGAAAGCTAAAGAAATCAGAATAATTTTTAAAAATATTAATTTTCATTTAAAATTCATAGTATTAAAAAATTGTATGCTTAAAAGTACAAGTAGAGAGTTCCGCAATACAACAACTGGGGATAGGCCAGAAAAAAATAAATAGGTTAAAGTGACAGTGACACAATTACAATTGCACTATACAAGAACGCACTGGATATAAAAATTAATAATAAATAGATCAAAGGATTGGATCACAATTGATGCATAAATAGATATATAAATATATACATATAAAGTGCTCTTTGCTGTTCTATTGCACTAGTAAACATGATTAAATTATCCAAAGATATATAATTAAACCAATAACAACTTAAAGGAAACCTGTCAGGTCCCATATGCATTCTAACCTAGAAGCAGGGTGATGTGTGAGCTAGTAACCCCTTCCTACCCATCCCTGTGTTGTAATAGTGTGTAATCTGAATGTATAAATAAAGTTTTAGAACTTACATGTTCCCTATGTAAATAAGCAAAGGCTCTAGCCCCCTTGGTGTCGTCCCTGTGGGCGTTTGCATGCTTTCCGTGGTATCACGCCCCTGTGGGCATGATACCATGGATTTACATGAGTGACGTATGTAAATCCCTGTTATCCCTGTCTGTCTTTATCTGTCTAAGGCCGGAGTCACACTTGCGAGAGACTAGCGTGAGTCTCGCATTTAATCACCTGACATGGCTGCCCACTCTGCGGACAGGAGCGGGTCAGCTGCATGTATTTCTATGCAGCTGAGGTGCTCCTGTCCGGAGAGTGTGCAACCGTGCCAGGTGATGCAATGCGAGACTTTCGCGAGTTTCTCACAAGTGTGACTCCGGCCTTACCATCTCACTCCTGCCTATTCGTTCCCTGGGGGAGGACTGATTAGTTCTGGACAGAACAGTAAGGTATGGGACACTGGCATCTAGACCTTCAGAGGTAATCTGGAAGTTAGGGATAACCTAGGATCCCCTAGTGCAGGGACAGTATAGGAGTCCCTGTCTCTCGCAATCCTGCAGTCACATCATGACAATTCCAGAAAGAGCTTAAGATCCCAATCAACTCTCTGCAGGGAATTGGTTTCTGTACAGCAGATATCTGCTCACCTCCCTCCCTCTCCTTCTTTTGCAACTTTACCAGCTGCAGGTCCAATCAGGCTCTCTGCTGAGCAGTGTGCCTGTTGAAATGCCTTGTTATTTTTATGTGCAAGTATAGTGATAGTAGTGTAGAGGTAGAAGAAACCATTGGTAGCTGAATAAGTTACAGCAAAAGTTGTGCTGAGCACTTTGGTTCATCTATAGTTTTACTCTTCACCATATCTGTCACTCAAAGAGGAGCCAAGAAATAAGGAAATGGCACTGCTTCTAACTGCTTAAGCAACAACCTGAGAATATCATTTAGTCACAAAACGCTATTAACCTGCACATATTGGGGTGATCTGGAAGTTAGCAGCTTTATGAAGCTATGTGGCTGCCACATTGAGGACCCCGCTGTAGGAAGGAAATTAACTTTATTCTTCCAGGCAGCCTTGGGCTTCAAAGAGAAGCGGCTGCAGTCACTGCTCAGGAAATTGTGAGTGATGGCTGTAACCACAACCAAGCACTGACTGCTGCAACGGGGCATGGTGACAGCCGCCACTCACTATGCATACCTCCCAACTTTCAAAGAAAGGAAAGAGGGACAAACTGTGAGACGCTCCATGGCGATTTTAGGCCACACCCATAACCACACCCATTTCACAACTAGCCACACCTATAACCACTCCCCATCCACACCCATTCAGCACTGCCGATCACATTGTTTTATAAATATAAAATATTAATGCAAACTTGGTAGTATTTATTTTAAATTAGAATATTTTAAAACTACAAAATTCTATTCTAAAGCAGATCTGACACCTTAATCTACAATATGTCAAAGCTGCACATTACATATAGGGTCTACTCTATTAGATAAATTATCTTTAATAACATTGTACTTTTGGTTAACCCCTTTACGACCCCAGTTTGTCCTTGGTAATGTCGGTGTAATTACCGCCGGCTGCTGCGGTGAATCGGTGGTGACCCCCACACATCTTCTGATTTGAACAACAGAAATGTGGGGCTAACAGGCGCAGGTGGATCCGCGATCCACCTGCGCCTGCTTTTCACTTAGATTATGCTGTAATGTGACAACTTGATTTAAATGGCAACGCTATTACCCGCTGCTATCGGAGCCCTGTGACACAACCACTGGGAGATGATGGTTGCCATGGTATCTCAGAGTCATGTGATGACTCCTGTTGCTACCATGATGTATTTCCTGTGAGACCTGACAGAGCATCGGCACTGACAGTAAAGAAGCATTTCTGCTGATCAGAGCTGTGCAGCCTAGATCAACAGAAAAAAACAAATGATTAGACTTCTGATCCTTATAGTTCCCTAGGGGGACTAGTAAAACAAATAAAAAAAGTTTTTAAAAATATGAAAGAATTAAAAAACCTAAAAGTTCAAATCACACCCATTTGCCCCACTGAAAATAAAACTGTTTAAAAAATAAAAAATATACACATGTTTGGTATCGCCATGTTTAGATACGCCCAATCAAAATATAAAATCAAAAAATCTGATTGGTACGCGGTGTGGCGTAAAAAAATTTCCAAACTCCAAAATTACGGTTTTTGGTTGCCGCAAAAATTATTTAAAATGCAGTAACAGGCGATCAAAACTTAGCATCTGCGCAAAAATTGTATCCCTAAAAACCCTATCTCAAGATGCAAAAAATAAGCCATCACTGAGCCCCTGATCCTGAAAAATGAGGACGCTATGGGTCTTGGAAAATAGTGCAAAAAGCATAATTTTTTGAGGGACAAACTTCTGAATTTTTTTTAACCCCTTAGATAAAAGTAAAAATATACATGTTTGTTATCTATGGACCTGAGGAGTCCTACTGACCTGTCAGCCTCACCATATATTTAACACGGTGAATAAAACATCCCAAAAACAATTGTGCAATTGCACTTTTTTTTCAATTTCACCACACTTGGATTTTTTTTCCCGTTTTCCAGTAGACTATATGGTAAAACTAATGGTTTCATGCAAAAGAACAACTCGTCCCGCAAAAAAACAAGCCCCCATATGGCAAAATTCACAGAAAAATAGAAGTTACAGCTCTTGGAAGAAGGAGAGGAAAAAATGAAAAATTTCCCGGGGTGAAGGGGTTAATAGAAGCAATTAGAGAAGACTTATTGTTCTGCTGTAGTCATGGGAAGTGTTACCATCACCTCTCCACAGTGAGGTCAAATGAAGCTGCAGAATCACCACCAGGAGTCGGCACACATCAGCGCTGCGCAGAACAGGCAGGTAAGATAACAACTACATGTCTATGAATTCTTAGCCCCTTAAGGAAAAAAAATCCAAAAGTCCTGGAGAGATAACCCCAATTAACCAACATCGCATTATTATTTGTACTATTATTGGGGAGATAATACCTGTCACTTTAAGGCTATGTTCACATTGTGTTTTCGCCAAACATCAATTGCTCCGTCGGGGCCTTCTGTGTGAAGCCCTAAAAAATTAGGATTTTAGCATAACCTGTGAAGTGGCTTTGACTTTAATAAGGCAGATCCAGGACCCAGGAGAGCTGGACTTGTTGGTGAGCCAGCATGAAGGAGAGCTGAACTGATTGGACAGCCAGGACTCAGCAGAGCTGAACTGATTGGACAGACAGGACCCAGCAGAGCTGAACTGGTTGGACAGCCAGTATGGTTCAGAGTGGAAGTGGTTGGGCAGCCAGGATGGAGCAGAATGGAACTGGCTGGGTAGCCAGGATCTAGCAGAGTGGAACTGGTTTGGCAGCCAGGATCCAGCAGAGCTAAACGGTTGGGCAGCCTGGACGCAGCAGAACTCAACCGGTTGGACAGCCAGGATGCAGCAGAGCGGAAGCGGTTGGGCAGCCAGGATGCAGCAGAGCCGAAGCAGTTGGGCAGCCAGGATGCTGCAGAGCCAAAGCGGTTGGGCATCCGGGAGTAGCAGAGCCGAAGCTGTTGGGCAGCCAGGACGCAGCAGAGCCGAAGCAGTTGGGCAGCCAGGACACAGCAGAGTCGAAGCGGTTGGGCAGCCAGGATGCAGCAGAGCCGAAGCGGTTGGGCAGCCAGGACGCAGCAGAGCCGAAGCGGTTGGGCAGCCAGGACGCAGCAGAGCCGAAGCGGTTGGGCAGCCAGGATGCAGCAGAGCCGATGCGGTTGGGCAGCCAGGATGCAGCAGAGCCGAAGCGGTTGGGCAGCCAGGACGCAGCAGAGCCGAAGCAGTTTGGCAGCCAGGATGCAGCAGAGCCAAAGCGGTTGGGCAGCCAGGATGCAGCAGAGTTGAAGCAGTTGGGCAGCTAGGACGCAGCAGAGCCGAAGCGGTTGGGCAGCCAGGATCCAGTAGAGAAGAACCAGTTGGGCAGCCCGTCCAACAGAGATTAAAGGGAACCTGTCACCCATCCGACCAGTCTGCACCACACCGCCCCTTAGGTGAATACTATAAAGTGATTTTTACTTTCTACACAGCGGCCTGGGCTCTTATATACAGCATGTTAGAATGCTCTATATAAGAGCCCACTGGTGGTGGCTACAGCTTATAGTCACCAAATCTGGTGACAGGTTCCTTTTAAAGTGAACCTGTCAGGTGCAATATGCACTCAGAGCCAGGAGCAGTCCTGGGTGCATATTGCTAATCCCTGCCTAACCGTCCCTTTATACACCAGCATAGATAAAGAGATAATTAGAAAAAGTATTTTTAAGGCTATGTGCGCACGTTGCGTCCTGACCAGTGCGGAAAAGAATGCACCTTCTGGCAGACGTGACGCTGCGTGTTCAAAACGCATGTATTTTGGATGCATTTTGCATGCATTTTACATGCGTTTTGGATGCATTTTTGTCAGTGCGTTCCCCCGGCAATTCAGCTCTGCTACATGTCCGCTGACAGCAGACACAGACAAAGCCGGGCGATGAGAATGAACTCGGATGAACTGCACCCGACTTCATTGTCATCCCGCGGCTCTGTCTCTGTGTGCTGTCATGAACTCAGATGAACCTCCGAGGTCAGTGCCAGGACACAGGAGTGTGCAGCAGTGGCATCAGAGCTTCACCCGATTTCACTGACATCGCGCGGTTCTCTCTGTGTGGCAGCCTAATTTGCAGTCACGCGTGAAGGACTCATCTGTGATCCCAAATCCCCTGAGTGACTGCAGTGAGCAGCACGATCAGCGGTGCCGTCACTCAGGTGACCCGTGGCCACAGTTGCAGTCCTCCACCTGAGAGCGGTGGCCGCGGGTAACCTCAGTGACAGTACAGCTGATCGCGCGACTCATGTCAGTTGCTGCATGAAGCTCACAGGAGCGGCGGTGTTCTACTGCCGCTCCTGTCAGCTTCCGATGTAGCAGAGCTAGAAGCGTCGTGTGGGACCTTGCGTGGATTACGTCGGACCTGGAGGTGTTTTTGAGCGATTAATAAAGTGGTGAAAGAGGGGGGGGGGTTGTCTTTCATTACAAATAAAGGATTTTTTGGATGTGTGTGTTTATTTTCTTTAACTTACAGGTTAATCATGGAAGGTATCTCGGGGAGACGCTAGCCATGATTAACCTAGGACTTAGTGGCAACTATGGGTTGCTGCCATTAACTCTTTATTACCCCGTTTGCCACCGTACCAGGGCAATTTGGGATGATATGGCTAGAGTCCCGGGACTGTCGCATCTAATGGATGTGGCAATTCCTGGCGGCTGCTGGCTAATATTATTAGGCTGGGGGGCTCCCCATAACGTGGAGCTTCCCATCCTGAGAATACCAGCCTTCAGTCGTGTGGCTTTACCCTGGCTGGTATCCAAATTGGGGGGGACCGCACGTCGGTTTTTTTTTTAATTATTTTTTTTTTTTACCTGCTTGATATAGACACGCCCACCGGCGGCTGTGATTGGTTGCAGTGAGACAGCTGTCACTCAGCGTGGGGGAGTGTCTGACTGCAACCAATCATAGGCGCCGGTGGGTGGAGGAAGCAGGGAATACGTGATGGATTAATGAGCGGCCAGCATTTTCAAAAAACGAGAAGCCGCCACAGTGTGAACGCCGTGCTGCACCGCGCTGGTGATCGTGGATCTGTGAGTATGAGAGAGGGGGTGGGAGAGACTGACATGGACAGAGAAAGAGATAGAGACAGAAACAGAAACAGAGACAGAGACCGACCGACAGAACGACCGACAGAGAGAGACCGAAAGTCCTGTGTTTATTATGTCAAAAACACATGCAGATCGCTAGTAAAAAGACAGTGAAACGCATTCTTTCTTGAAAAATATGCGTTTAGACATTTCGCATTGACTTCAATCTTATTAAAATGCTGCCAAAATGGCAAAAACAATTGACATGTTGCTTCTTCAAACAAGCCAGGACGTCACAAGAACAACACCTACACACCCCGCACTCCCGGTCAGGCACACCGAAGTCAGACACAAACCCTTGTTGCCTTCCTCCAGGGGCTGATGTTCACACCAGGGGGGTGGGCCAGGTGGTTGGCCCCGCCCACCAAGGAGTTCACAGTCCTGGAGGCGGGAAAAGCAGACAGATCAGTTTGAGAGTGGAAAGTGGAAGGAAGGAAAGTGGTAAAGGAGCAGACTGAAGTTGGTCCGGGTGTGTGGCCCGGACAGATCAGCAAGGTTGGCAGACGGTGGTGACCGTCTGCAGGAGTGGCCTATTGGAGCTTGCCGTAAGGACCGTGGACGGGCGGTGGCCCGGCGGTACCGGACCGGTACGCAAAGAGAAGCCAGCACCATCCGGCAGGGGCTTACGGACCCCGGCAAGGCTAGGAGTCACCGTGAATTTGCCAAATCCGTTAGCGAAGGGAACCTCCTGGGTTTCCCAGCAGCCACGTCCCGACAGAAGGCAACTGTCCAACCGAGAGAGGGAAACACAGTCACCGCCAAGGCTAAAGTTCCCAGGGCCAGAGCCTGCGGGCAAAAAGGGCTCCTTCAGCACCTATCCAAGCTGGGGAGCGGGTTACCGGTGGGAACCCATTGGAACCGTTACACTACATAGGTGCAGGGAAAGGCAGTCACCATCAACCTGCCGGGAGATACAACACCGCAGCCGTCTGTGGGACCCGTCCATCCAGCCGAGTGTTTTACCGAGAACTGTGTCCTCATCATTGGCTGAGTGAGTACCACCGTGCCGTGCGGCACCGCACTGCCCCCGCGACCCTGCACCTCTCCAGGCCCCGTAACCCGCCTGCCATCCATCCCTACCACATCACCGGGCCCCGGGACAACCAACCCCTACCCACGGAGGGGAGAACTAACATCCAGGCTGCTCCCAGTCATCGCTCCCGGGATCCCCGTCCAGAGCAGCGGTGGTGTCACCAATATCACCACAACCGTGGGTGGCGTCACGGACAATAACCAAATCCCCCACAATCCAATCCGCACCCTTTTCACTCACGGGCGAGGAGCGCCGCTCGAGTCCCCGGGATCCGGCCCACCGCTCGAGCCACCACCGAGCAGCAGCAGCCGCAGCAGCAGCGGCCGGACCCGAGCAGTGGGAGAGCGCAGCGTCCCCTCCTCCGCCCGCGACACAGGGATTTTGACATATTTTCAGCAACTAAAATGCAGCATTTGTAAATACATTGTGCGCACAAGAAAGCCCTATTTTCCATAGACTTTGCCAGGAAATCAAAATGCATGCAATTTTGCATTAAAACGCTGCAGCTCAAAACGCTGCTGAAAAGCATGAAGAAGAGCAAAGTGCGAACATAGCCTAAAGAGCCTATATCTTATGCTAATGAGGCCAGGGACTAGTCCCAATGACGTTACTTCCCTTGGCTAGTTGGCTCACATAGCATGTTAGCATGTTATTACGCCCCTGTGTGAGTACTAACACGCTATGTGAGCTGTGAGGTAGCAGCGTTGCTTGGGCAAAAACGTGAGGCAGTGAGGCAGCAGCGTGTTCACACCAACAGTCTATTTATTGTTGCAGCATAAATAGATCCAATTTCCCACTGTCAAAGTCTCTTCCGGATCACAGCCGGTGCATATAGACAAATTCTTTGCATCAAAAAGTCTTGTTACCTTAGGACCCCGTTAACCGCAGGGATCTGTGTAAGGTTCTCCTAGGCTCACACTCTTGGCCTGTGTTCACTCCACACAGAGCCAGCCCAGCTCACACAGCATGTGTTAGCTTCACCAAGCCTGGCTCTCAACTGAGACACACCCTGCTGTGCTCTGCATGATTTAAACGAAAATGCCGGACATGAGGATTGCTACAAAACCTGGACTGGGAGGAGGGATCTGTCTCCCTGTTACCCTTTGTGCTATACTCCCAGTAATAGCTATAGCAAACTCAGAGGGTTTCCAGACACATTCTGGGGGACACATAGCGGTCTTCAAATATTACCCCTGTCACTGCCTCACATATCCCCCCCCTCAGTTCAAACGGGCGGGGTTGAACATTCGCCAACATACAGGGGGCCCTGGAGAGGGCATCCGCATTGCCCTGCAACCTACCAGCCCGGTGTTCCACAGAAAAGTGAAAGTTCTGCAAGGAGAGAAACCACCTGGTGACTCTAGCATTTCTCTCCTTAGCATTCCTCATCCAGACCAAAGGGGAGTGGTCCGTCACCAGGCGAAAGTGTCGCCCCAGCAGGTAGTAGCGTAGGGATTCCAGAGCCCATTTTATGCCCAGGCACTCCTTCTCCACTATGCTATAGTTATTCTCTACCGGGGTGAGTTTACTACTCAAATAGGTGACCGGGTGCTCTTCTCCATCTACCTCCTTTGACAGAACTGCACCCAGACCCACCTCAGAGGCATCTGCCTGTACTATAAACTCCTTTTGAAAGTCAGGGTTGACAAGGACAGGCTGACCACATACGACTACCTTTAGCACCTGAAAGGCTTCCTCTGCTTGTGTATTCCAGTGGACCATGACCGACTTCTTCCCTTTTAAAAGATCGGACAAAGGCGCCGACCGTCCAGCAAAATTGGGTATGAATCGTCGGTAATACCCCATTATACCCAGAAAGGCTCTTACCTGTTTCGTGGTAAGGGGACGAGGCCAGTTTTGAATGGCTTCGATTTTGTTTACTTGTGGCTTGATAACCCCTTGGCCTATCACATACCCCAAGTAACGGGCTTCTTTGAGACCCATAGCACATTTGCTTGGATTCGCCGTCAGACCAGCAGCTCTGAGCGAATCCACTACCGCTTGTACCTGAGATAAGTGGGTGCTCCAGTCACTGCTATAGATGATGATGTCATCCAAATATGCGGAGGCATATGGTTGATGGGGTTCTAACACTATGTCCATTAATCTCTGAAACGTGGCCGGAGCCCCATGTAAACCAAATGGCAAGACGACATAGTGATAGACCCCCCTGGCGTGACAAAAGCGGTCTTTTCTTTTGCCGCCTCTGTCATCGGCACCTGCCAGTAACCTTTAGTGAGATCGAGAGTCGTGAAGTACTGGGCCCGTCCCAGTCTCTCTATCAGCTCGTCGACCCTGGGCATGGGATACATATCAAATTTCGAAACCTCATTTAACTTTCGGAAGTCATAACAGAATCATAAAGAACCGTCTGGTTTCGTGATCAGCACAATGGGACTGGCCCATTCGCTCGTGGATTTTTCAATAACCCCTAGTTGGAGCATCTTTTTTACCTCCTCCGCAATGGCTTGCCTACGAGCCTCTGGTACCCGGTATGGCCTCAGGCGTACCCTTACTTGAGGCTCGGTGACAATATCATGGTGGATTACGGTTGTTCGGCCGGGTAGGCTTGAGAACACATTCGTATTCCGCTGTACTAACCTCCGAGACTCCCGTCTCTGCTGTTTTGAGAGAGAATCCCCTATCCTCACTCCCAATTCATCATCAGGGGACTCCTCCTTTGTTGTTGTCAAGGCACCTGAAAAGGTTAGGTCCAACGTTACGTCAGCCACCATACATTCCCTGTCTTTCCACGCCTTCAGTAGGTTTACATGGTAGGTTTGGTCTGGTTTTCTTCTACCTGGCTGATACACCTTATAGTTTACTTCCCCCACTTTCTCCCGGATCTCATAGGGACCTTGCCATTTGGCTAAGAACTTACTTTCTGCAGTAGGTATTAGGACTAAGACACGATCTCCCGGTTTAAAAGACCTGATGGAGGCCTTTCTATTATACTGAGTACTTTGGGCTGCCTGAGCATCCAGCAAATGCTCTTTAACAATGGGCATTAGTGCCGTGATACGATCCTGCATACCCATAACGTATTCCACTGTGCTTTTGTGAGGGGTGGGCTCCTGTTCCCAAGTTTCCTTAACTATATCCAGCAGTCCCCGCGGATGTCTGCCATACAGTAACTCAAATGGCGAGAACCCGGTGGAAGATTGTGGGACCTCGCGGATAGCGAACATTAAATAGGGCAATAACATGTCACAATCTTTCCCCTCTTTGGAGACCACCTTTTTCAACATAGCCTTCAGAGTTTTATTAAAACGTTCCACTAGACCATCAGTCTGGGGATGGTACACTGACGTGCGTAGCTGCTTGATCTGGAGGAATTTGCACAGTTCCTTTGTAATTTTAGACATAAAGGGAGTGCCCTGATCGGTCAGGATTTCTTTGGGTAACCCCACGCGACAGAACATAGCAAACAACTCCCGAGCAATAAGCCTCGCCGAGGTGTGACGTAGTGGAATGGCCTCCGGATAACGTGTCGCGTAATCCATCACTACCAGGATGTGCTGGTGACCACGGGCTGATTTTACAATGGGTCCGATCAGATCCATAGCAATCCGCTCAAAAGGCACCTCTATAATGGGTAAAGGTATCAGAGGACTACGGAAACGGTGCGTTGGTGCGGTCAACTGACAAACTGGGCAGGACTCACAGAACCTCTTAATTTCTGCGCCGACCCCTGGCCAGTAAAACCGCTGAAACATGCGTTCCCGCGTTTTCTCTTCACCTAGGTGCCCACTCATTAGGTGGTTATGAGCCAATTCCAAGGTCTGACGGCGGTACGGCTGAGGGACCACCAACTGTTCCACTATTTCCCCCCGGATTGTATCAACCCGATAGAGCAACTCTCGCTTTAGAGCCATGTAGGGAGTTTCCAGCCTGGCACCAGGCCGCTGGGGTACCCCATCAATTACCTGTACATTTCCACGTCCAGGAGCCAATGTGGGGTCCCGGAGCTGTGCTGTTCCGAAATTATCTGGAGACACGTTCAACTCCGGGATTGCCTCGGGTGGCTCAACCTCTCCTGCCATTACCTCTAGGGGGAACCTGGCAGGGTTACACTCTGTCCCTATACTGGTGACCCCTACGGCAGGTATCCCTGAGCCGGGATCGTCCGGCTCAGGGCCTGGTTCAATCATACACCTCGGAGGGCTAGGTCGCCTCCCACATAATGTCCAGAACAGGGGCAAGTCTCTTCCCAAAATAACAGCATATGGAAGTCTTTTCATCACCCCCACTTCATGTTGAACCTCTCCACACGAGTTAGCAATGGTGACCCTTTCCATAGGGTATTCACGTAGGTCTCCATGAATACAAAGTACCCCTACTTTATGTCCCGTAGGGTTTTCCCCGGAGACCAAGGAGGCATGTATAAGAGTCACTACACTTCCTGAGTCCAACAAAGCCTCTGCTGTATAGCCATTAACACGTACTTTGCAGAGATGGGGCTCCTCCCCCATAGTAACAGTGCTTACGGTACAAACAGTATGGGCATACATTGATACCCGGCGAGCGTACCGGCAGTCCATTGGTTCTGATGTGAGTGGGCACTGTGCCATCACATGCCCGAGCTGATGGCACCGCCAGCACATAACAGCAGAGGTGTCCCTGTTTCGGGTGTCTGACTTTGGGGAACCGGGACTCCGGCTGACCTTAGTCTGGGGTTTACTCTCTGCCAGGGCTGAAGACAGGGCAGCACCCGAGGAGGGACGGGAGTCTTTTACCAACTGTGAAGGGGGCGTATCCCTATGGAGTGCCCGCCGTGAAGCAGAGTCCCGGACCAACTCCTGGGTAGCTGTGTAGCGTTCCACCAAATTCACTAGCTGGTCTAGGGTACCGGGGTCCCCCTGTCCCACCCACCGTTGAATGGGGGCTGACAAAGTCCGCACAAACCGTTCAATCACCACCCGCTCAATCTTCTGTCCGGGGTTCAAGGTCTCCTGCTGCAGCCATTTTTTTACAAGGTCCAGTAAGACATGGGCCTGTGAGCGTGCAGGTTTTCCCTCCTCAAAGGAATACTGATTCACTCGTTGGGCCCGGAGATAAGTGTTAACCCCCATTCGTGCAAGGATCTCACCTTTCAATGTGCCATAGTCCTTGGCATCCTCCGTGCTGAGATCCAGGTAGGCTTTTTGGGGTTCACCTACCAAGAACGGGGCCACGACATCAGTCCAACGGTCGATTGACAATTTCTCTCGCTCAGCTGTCGTCTCAAACACGGAGAGAAAGGCCTCTGGGTCATCCTCTGCACTCATCTTCGTAAGTGCCGCCCTTACTCTGTCCTGGGCTGCAGGAAGGACTGGATGACCTGGAGTTACCGCTGGGAGCGCTTCTCGCAGAGCAGAAAGCTGCTTAGTCAACAAGCTGTTTGTCTCCTGTTGCTGAACTAACGCCCGCTGGAGCTGGACATTGGTTTGTTGCTGCTGAGCATTAGCCTGTTGCTGCTGAGCATTAGCATGTTGCTGTTGTGCACTGGTTTGTGCAAAAGCCTGCTGTAGTTGAGCAGTAGACTGGGCCAGCTGCTTTACAAGATCCTCCATAGTGGCTGCTGAGTTAAACTGTAACTTTGCAGGCTTGATCATAAACATGTGAAAACTGGGTTGTTGCCCCTAGCAACCAGGCTGCAACGCCTGTAAGCTTCGTGGACCCGCCGATCCACCGCAAACAGTCAGTGAAAATTTTTTCTTTTTTTTTTTCCGGGTAAGTACCTCTTAGGCCATTGCCCTTAGCAACCAGGCTGCCATGCCCGCATTCTCCACCATAATGTGAGGTAGCAGCGTTGCTTGGGCAAAAACGTGAGGCAGTGAGGCAGCAGCGTGTTCACACCAACAGTCTATTTATTGTTGCAGCATAAATAGATCCAATTTCCCACTGTCAAAGTCTCTTCCGGATCACAGCCGGTGCATATAGACAAATTCTTTGCATCAAAAAGTCTTGTTACCTTAGGACCCCGTTAACCGGAGGGATCTGTGTAAGGTTCTCCTAGGCTCACACTCTTGGCCTGTGTTCACTCCACACAGAGCCAGCCCAGCTCACACAGCATGTGTTAGCTTCACCAAGCCTGGCTCTCAACTGAGACACACCCTGCTGTGCTCTGCATGATTTAAACGAAAATGCCGGACATGAGGATTGCTACAAAACCTGGACTGGGAGGAGGGATCTGTCTCCCTGTTACCCTTTGTGCTATACTCCCAGTAATAGCTATAGCAAACTCAGAGGGTTTCCAGACACATTCTGGGGGACACATAGCGGTCTTCAAATATTACCCCTGTCACTGCCTCACAGAGCCGACTAGCCAAGTGAAGTAACACCCTTGGGACTAGTCCACATGCTCATTAGCATAAGATATAAGATCTTTAAAAATACATTTTCTAAAGATCTCTTTATCTATGCTGGTGTATAAAGGGACAGTTAAGCAGCGATTAGCAATATACACCCAGAACTGCTCATGGTTCTGGGTGCATATTACACCTGACAGGTTCCCTTTAACTGGTAGGGCAGCCAGGATAAAGCAGAGCTGAATTTGTTGGTCAGCTTGGATCCAGCAGCTCTGCAGGCAGGAGACCATGTGATCGGTAAGTTAATAGAAGCATCGGCAGATGCTAACTCTGCATATTACTGGCCAGTGCTAACTGCAGTAGAGGAAACAAGTGTTGGTTGCACGGTCTTCTCCTCAGTTTCCTGATTTCCCGTGTGTCTCCAGCAGTGAGAAGCAAACACACGGGGAGTCAGAGAGAACAGGTGGAGAGAAG
This sequence comes from Anomaloglossus baeobatrachus, assembly GCF_048569485.1. NCBI lineage: Eukaryota > Metazoa > Chordata > Amphibia > Anura > Aromobatidae > Anomaloglossus > Anomaloglossus baeobatrachus. Next base: position 231,881,348 of record NC_134358.1, on the reverse strand, counting down.
CGCACAGGCTCCGGGGCTGTGGATGTCGGCTCTGGTGCGGGGGGGTGGAGTGGGTGGGTGGTGGGGGGTTTGGCTCCAGGGCTGGGGGTTGATTCATACCTTAGCAACAGCAGTCACAGGAGTTTCATGTAGCGCACTCGGCTCTGTAATGGATAGAAGGGAGAATCAGCAAGGGCTACAGTGGGTGGGCGGAGCCACGGGACATATAGCTCCCGCTCAGGACTCGGGATCAAAGGCTCAAAAGCAGGAGAGTCCCGCTGTATCCGGGACGGTTGGGAGGTATGCACTATGTACTAAGCTGTGACTGAAGCCGCACAGGCCACGGGTCTGTGACTGAAAGCCCAAGCTTGCTGTCATGATTCCTCAGCTCAGTATGCCTCGGACAGCTCAATCATCCAATCTAGTGCAGGGGCGTGCTGAGCTGTCACTCACCACATCCAAAACATATTTAGAGGAGGAATCGTGACAGACACTGGGAGGAAGAAAGTTAATTTCCTTCCAGCAGTGGGGCCACAGTACGGGAGCTGCATGTCTTTAGAAAACTACTAACTTACAGATTAACCCCTTACCTGCACACACTGCAGTTTTTGATGCGTTCTTGTGCAGTTTGTGGTGACTTTTTAGTCACTATAAACTGCTTGCTTTTCCATCCCCATCAAAGTCTATGAGATTTCAGATTTGCTGTGCGCACGTCGCTTTTGTTTGCAGTTTTGTGGTGACTACAAAACTGCAGCATGCCAATGCTTTTTGCGCTTTTCCCTGCATTTCTCACCGATTGGTGATTAAAAATGCAAAGAAAAATGCATGGTCAAAGATCAGGGCAGATCAAAGTATTATAGTGTGCATGCACAGGCGGTCTTTAACCTTTCCTCGTGCCTGTGCATTACAGTATTTTGATCTGCCCTCAACAAGGCAGATCAAAATGCGCCTGCGCACGAATGCAGTGTTGGCCTGTGTGGATGACGTAGGACGTGTCATCCATACTGGGCTGGGAGATATAGATGGAAACCTTAATGTACAGTAAGTGCTCAGCATAGAGCACAGGATAAATATGAACACCATTCAACTCAAGCAACAAACAAGTCCCCGCTCAGTTCCATCATCTACTAACGGAAATATAGCAGGCTTCCACGTTACTGGATTATAACACAATAGACGCATGTAACGTCTGTAATTGGAAGCATCAGACACGCTGTCACTCAGGGTGGGGGGCGCATCTAACTGCAACCAGTCACAGACACCGATGAGCGGGGAAAGCATATGCATATGCAATGAAGGCAAATGAGTGGCCCCCGGAAGTGAATGAGTGGCCTGGAAACAGTGTACAGATGTAATGGAGCCTCGGTAAGTATAGTGTGCTTCTTTCTATCCCCCTATACCTTCTACCACCATTTTTACTCACCGGATTTTGGTCCCCATAGTCTTATATGGGGACGGGAATCTGTCCCGGAACCGGATTTTCCCAGTGATCTGTGAGTCCGCCCATCATTAGTTGCAATATAAGTGTTATGGTACAAATGGAACAATAAATATGGTTATTTATACTTTACCAACATAATGCTCTATGCCTTATAAATAAGTGATTTTTTTTTAGGGTATTTTTATGGAAAGCAATCAAAATTTGGTAGACTTATATCTCTCTCTAGAATCTAAAGAAACTGGACATTTTGGTATCTTTCAGCTTTACCTGTTATATGGCAGTTAGATAATTACATCATTCACACTTGGGTAACCTTGTCACAATCCCCTAGAGACTTACAAGCTCATTATGAACAGTTCACTAATAGGTGTTTGTGTCCCCACGGATAGAGTGAGTGAAGCAAAAAGAAAGCTAGATGTGGAGAATGAGGCAGATGGGGAAATTAGAATACGATTGCATGCAATCCATATTTATTACAAGGAGTTTCATGCTCCCATCTGCTCTCCATTCCCCGTCTATGTTGTCTGATTACTTTGAGATGAAATGTTTGCTCTGTTGACACAACAATCCATGGCAAATCCATATAGTGTAAGAACGATGGCAGAAAAATAGGGAAAATACGCATAGACCTTGAATTGTATCTCAAGGGCTTAGGGGCACTTTGCACACAACGACATGTTGTGCAATGCTTACGATGCCGAGCACGATAGTCCCGCGCCCCCGTCGCAGCAGCGATATCTTGTGATAGCAGCCATAGCGAATATCATCGCTACGGCAGCTTCACATGGACTCACCTGCCTTGCGACGTCGATCTGGCCGGCGACCCGCCTCCTTATTAAGGGGGCGGGTCGTGCGGCTTCATAGCGACATCACACGGCAGGTGGCCAATAGAAGCGGAGGGGCGGAGATGAGCGGGACGTAAACATCCCGCCCACCTCTGTCCTTCCGCATAGCCGTCGTGAGCTGCAGGATGCAGGTAGGAGATGCTCCTCGCTCCTGCAGCTTCACACACAGCGATGTGTGCTGCCGCAGGAACGAGGAACAACATCGTACCTGTCGCAGTTGCATAATTATGGAATTCCCAGACACTACAACGATGAAACGATTACGTCGATTTTGCGCTCGTTAATCATATCATCTAGGATTTACACACTACGATATCGAGTGCGACGCCGGAAGTGCGTCACTTTCGACATGACCCCTCCGACATCGCACCTGCGATGTCGTAGTGTGCAAAGTGCCCCTTATAGACCCTCTAGAGATAGCACGCTGCTACATTACACAAGTTGACCATCATTCTTACTAATATCTACTTTTTACTACATTGCTTTACCTTCATCCTTCATAAATATTAAGCAGACTTCAAACATCTCTCATTTTCCATCTTATAATAAACATTAGTCAAACAAAAGTTATGTGCTTAGCATAAATGAGTACACCCCTTTTGAAAAGTAAGATTTTACTCAATATCTCAGTGAATACAATAACAATTTACAAAATGGTGACAAGACTGATGTTCATAGAACATTTATTTAACACATGGCATGAAAGCAAAGTTAATAATATACCTTCCTTTACAAAATCTATAGTTTTACTCAAATTACTTGATGCAAAAAATACTGTTCTTCACGTGATTGCTTTTTTTCTTTTCCAGCTCACACAGAGAATGATGTACAGAGTGGTGCGGCTTTCCCAATGCAAGGCCAGGATTCACTCAAACCTAGTTCATTGTTTATAAACCACAGTGCCTAGACTGACTACAGGTTTTCCAACCCAAACTTACAGCTTCATAGGTGTCTATGAGGCTTTAAGTTCAGGCTAGGAGGCTCATGTGCATTGCAGTCCATGTACATTTGTTGAACCAGGCCTAAGACTTTGGAGCCTTGGAAAGAGGCTCCATAGACTTACATTGTGAAAGTGACTTCCAGTTAGCACATAATCTCCTGTCACTGAGTGTTCCTACAAGTTTGCATATTATCCACAGGAGCATTGCAGCTTAAAGTCTCCTGGAATTGTGTCAGTCTCCGCAAGGAGAATAGCTTCCCCTTTAGATTCCTACAAGTTGGAACAGACGAGAAATAGAGCCATGCTGGAAACTCGGAAAAACGGCACCGGTATGTATATTATCACATCAACATTACTCTACAAAGACAATTTCATGGTATTTGGAAAAAAAATTGTTGTGATGGCTTCTTTAATGGTGTTTTCTTTTTTTTTGTACAGTATAATGCAGGTCACATAATTGACCTCTTTCCACTAACAACATAAATACGTTGCAGAGCAACTGTGTCAACAAAAGACATAGTTACCCTTGTTAGCTCAGTGTGAACCCTGAATTTGTGATGGTTAAGGTTCATAAAGGTGGACTTTCACTAAGTGAACTGACTCGCCCACCCCAGGGCTATGGGACACCCGGTGCCGGGCCGGACTAGTCCGGTGGTAGTCAGTGGTGGCTGGGCCCGGCTCCGTGGCCCTGGTGGGTGTCAGTTGAATATGTGGCTGATGACTTTAATGTTTGTGTTCGTGACGCCACCTGTGGTATGCGGCTATTAAGCCGCCGCTGCTGTGTGAGGCCACCGGGATGATGTTATGGCAGCAATGTTAGTACTGCTCCCCACAGGTGGAGCAATGCCCGGGGCACAGTTGGTGCTTGTGGAAGTCTATGGTGCTGCGTGACTAACACGGTGCAGGGCCGACAAGCAATGAAAGAAACAGGCACAAACAGTAGTCTCTTTACCTTCTCCTCTTTTACTCGGCAGAAACTTAGTCCAGGGAGACCGTCACAGATGGTATAGATGATCCGGCCGGCCTGGAAGTGCCTGGGGTGATCTTTGGCCAGTTGAGTATGAGGCCTACTCCTTAATCTTTCTCTGCTGTTTTAGGACACTGCACTTTGGGTTCGCAATTGCCCTCTTGCTGCTGGGACTTGTTGTTCGTCCCCTCTTCTGTGTGGTAGACTGCGCAGGCCCTCTCTGGTGCTTCTCTGCTGGAGCCCACACCAGGCCCTTGGGATGCAGTTGTACCTTCAGATTGCTTCTGGGGCAGGGGGCTTACAGCTCTCCTGCCCTCCGGATTCAGCTACCAGGGATGGATTTTATGCCCTGGCAACTACAGACTCCGATGTCCGAGTCTCTGCTGTGCCTCTCTGCACCTCTTGCTTCACTGGGCCAAGCTATCCCAGCTCTAGGCCCCAGTTTACAAGGCAGCACTACTCTGCGTCTGCACTCTTTCGCTCCTCTCTCCAGACTAACTAACACTTCCTCCTTCCAGCCAGACTTAAGGAATGCTCCCTGAAGTTCCAGGTTCAGAGCTCCCCCTGCTGGCCGGAGGGAGAACTGTGTTGAGTGTTAACTTACTGGCCAATAGATCTCCCAATTACCTCCAGGCTCAGCATTAACCCTTTTGGGAGGGCAATGCTGTTGTGGCGACCAGGTCCTGGGGCGCCACACTCCCCCTTAGTTAAATTCAGTACTCCCGGACTGTAGAGACAAACAAGACATGTTAGAACATTTCATCCCATTATGGGAGGCGCAATTACTTTAACGTTACAACCTTAAACATTACTATAAGAGTCCAGTGTGGCTCCCTGCCGGGTGTCCATTACACTGCTCCATGGGGGACCCGCCGCGTTCAAACCCCCAACGTAGGCTCTGGGCGTGCGTCAGAGCATTGATGACCCCACTCTATGCACGCCGGACGGGTTTTTCTTCAGGGGTGTTGAGCACACTGGTGCTAACTATGAACAATTTAGGTGTTGGCCACCCATAGTCCAGTGGCCCAATTGTCCATTTTCGCAATCAAAGAAAAAGAAAACATTTTGTACACAACATGGCAGACATTTTGCATAACTATTTACATCCTAATAAGTACTCTTTCCCTTATACAGTTGACTCCCTATACCTTAGAGGGGGTTGTCCCCGAGTGCTGCGCTGGGACCTACGTAGCTCTGGTGTTTGCCCCTGACTACGTGGTGCGTCTTCTATCTCAGCACTACAGGTGGGCCTAACCCCCATAGGTAAGCGTGATGGTTGCCTTTGTGATCTAGGAGTCGCCAAGGGTATGACAGGTTCACCACTGACAGGGGGTTGATCCTCCTGCTCCACTGCTGGCGTGTCATCTCGTGCCGGAGCGGACGATTCTTTAGGTGGATCCGGAACCTTTTCTGTTTCTGGCTCGACCAACTGCGGAAACGTCAAAACTGGTACCACTATGGCATTGTTTATTCGGGTCCAAGTTTTGGGGAACTTTCCAAGGATGGTTTGAATCATCTCCCCTCCTTTCTCTTGACTTTGGGGACTTCCTTGTACTCCTTCCATTTCTCTTTGGATTCTGCACCGTTCAGGGCACGCTTTCAGGCGGTCTCGGGAAATTGCTTGATAGGTCTTGCCTTCATCTTTGCTTATGAGGCATACCTTACTATTGTCAAAGTTGGAGGGGATAATGGTGTAGGGCTCGTTTTCCCACTGATCATCCAATTTATGCGTCTTCCGCTTCTTCTTGAGGACTTGTTCTCCAGGTGCTAAGGGAGTTGCTGGGGCTGTTTGATTGTAATGCTGTTCTTGCCTCGTTCTTGCTTGAGACAGGCTCCTCTCTACGCACTCCTGGACCTTACGGTACCGCTGCTGCCGTTCTGTATCCCAATCCTCTATTTCTTGAACCGCCTCAGGCGACACAGTCCCCATCTCAAAGTCTACAGGCAACTTGCCTGGTCTGGCTCGCATCAGGTAAGCGGGGCTGCAGTTGGTCGAATTCACTGGGATGTGGTCTACCAGATCTGGCAACTTTTCTGGCCATTGGTTCCTTTCCTCCAGCGGTAGGGTCTTCAGCATATCAATAACCACATGGTTCATTTTCTCGCACAGTCCATTGGTTTGGGGGTGGTACGGTGTGGTTCGGATTTTCTTACAACCGTACATGTTACAGAACTCTTGGAACACTTCAGCCTCGAATGCAGGACCCTGATCAGTCAGTACCCTTTCCGGATAGCCGTGAGGTCGACAAAAGGATGCCTGGAACGCTCTAGCTGCTGTCCTGGCTGTCTGGTCCTTCACAGGCACTACTACCAGGAAACGAGAGTAATGGTCCACAATGGTGAGGGCGTACACATAGCCTGACCGGCTTGGTGTTAACTTCACGTGGTCCAGGGCCACCAACTCCAGGGGCTGCTTTGTGACAATTGGCTGTAGGGGAGACCTTTGGCTGGCATCGTCTTTCCGCCTCAGGTTACACGGGCCACAGTCTCGGCACCACTTCTCGATCATCTTTCTCATGTGCACCCAATAGAACCGATCACGGAGTAGGGCTTCCAACTTCTTCCACCCGAAGTGTCCTGCGTTATCATGATACGCTGCTAGGACCATTGGAGCATCTCTCTGCGGAACCACTATCTGCCAGACAAGTTCATTTGTTCGATAGTTGACATATCTCTTGCAGAGCTTGCCTTGGTAGGTGAACAGTCGTCCCCTCTCCTTCCACAGCTGCTGGGCTTCCTCTGGAGCGTCTGGGCCAAGATGGGTCTCAGCTTGCGCTAGCTTCTCTTTGACCAATCGCACGGCCGGGTCACCGTTCTGTGTTTCTTCCCAATTATGGTGGAGTAAGGGGTTGACCGAGACCCCGTGCTGGCTTGAGCGCTTCACTCCTACAGCATGCTCACACTGGGACACACCTTGGTGATGGAAAGCCGGTAACTCTATCTCTTCGAGTTCATCCATGTCTTCTCCAGACTCGGGCAAGTGAGGCATTCTGGACAGCGCATCAGCATTGTTATTCTTCTTGCCAGCCCGATACTTGATGGTAAAGTCAAAGTTAGACAGCCGGGCCATCCATCGCTGTTCCATCGCACCTAACTTGGCTGTTGCCAGGTGTGTCAACGGATTGTTGTCCGTGAAGATGGTGAACTTGGCCGATGCCAGATAGTGCTTGAAGCGTTCAGTCACTGCCCAAACAATAGCGAGGAACTCCAGCTTGAAGGAACTGTAGTTTTCTGGATTCCTTTCTGTGGGCCGAAGCTTCCTACTGGCGTACGCTATCACCCTCTCTCTGCCTCCCTGTACCTGGGACAGAACTGCTCCCAGTCCCACGTTGCTGGCGTCTGTATACAGTACAAACGGTTGGCTGTAGTCAGGGTAGGCCAGAATTTCTTCTCCCGTGAGAGCCCCTTTCAGCCGGACAAAGGATGTTTCCAGTTGGCTGCTCCATTCAAATGGAGGGCTCTGCTTCTTAGCCTGCTTTGGCTGGCCCACCAGGAGATCTTGAAGGGGCGCTGCTATCTTGGTGAAACCATCAATGAACCTTCGGTAGTAGCCCACCAGTCCAAGGAACTGCCGCACCTCCTTCACTGTGGTGGGTCTTGGCCAGTCCTTGATTACAGTGACTTTCTCCGGATCAGGTGCCACACCTTCTGCGCTGACCACATGACCCAGGTACTGTACCTTTGGCTTCAAGAGGTGACATTTGGACGGCTTGATCTTCAGGCCATATTTCGACAAGGATTCAAACACTTCTGCTAAGTGCTTCAGGTGGTCCTCATAAGTCTTGGAGTAGACTATTACGTCATCCAGGTACAACAGCACGGTTTCAAAGTTGTGATGGCCCAAGCAGCACTCCATCAACCTTTGGAATGTCCCTGGGGCGTTGCAGAGCCCGAATGGCATACAGTTGAACTCACAGAGACCCATTGGTGTCGTGAATGCAGTCTTCTCTTTGTCCGCCTCTGCCACGGGAACCTGCCAATACCCACTGGTGAGATCCAAGGTGGAGAAATAGTTAGCTGACTTTAAGGCTGTTAGTGACTCCTCTATTCTGGGCAGTGGATAAGCATCTTTATGTGTAATGCGGTTAATTTGCCTGTAATCTACACACATTCTCATTGTACCATCTTTTTTCTTTACGAGCACTAGTGGAGCTGCCCAGGGGCTACAACTATCTCTGATAACCCCAGCCTCCTTCATTTCCCGTAACATTTCCTTGGCACACTGATACTGTGCGGGGGGTACAGGGCGGTATCTCTCTTTAATGGGATGATGATCACCCGTGGGGATTTGATGTTTAACCCCTTTCACCTGCCCAAAATCTAGGGGGTGTTTGCTGAAGACCCGCTCGTACTCCTGTACCACCCGGTAAACCCCATGCTTTTGGTGCGAGGGGGTGGAGTCGGTGCCTACATGTAATTTTTGGCACCAGTCTTCCGGCTGCCCCTTGGAGCCATTGTCTTCCGCCTGGTCGGACGGGATCAAGGGTTCCACTGCTTTAATGGTATTGTTACTGACAGTGTACAGTTTTGCTACAGTGGCGTACCGGGGCAATTTGGCCTCCTCCTCCCCACAATTCAGGACACGGACGGGAACTCTCCCCTTGCGGACGTCCGCTACCCCTCTGGCTATCAGGACTCCAGGCCTACTGTCTGAATACACTGGTTCTACCAAGGCATGGTAATCCTGACCCTTGAGGCCTATTGCTGCCCGACACCATATCAACATTTCACTTCTTGGGGGTATTACAATGGGGAGGGGGTCACTTACCCTCACACTGCCAATTTCTCCTCCGGCTAGCTCTACTTGCTGCCTCCTCATCAGGGCTCTGATCTCCCTCTGTAGGACACGCTGCTGCCCGGAGCTGGCAGTTTCAGACGCCTGTTGCAACAAAATTATCACTTCGGCAATACAATTTTCTATCACATTTGTACCAAGGGTTAGCAGTGGGTCAGATTCTTTGCGATCAATATCTACAATTATCATCCCCTGACATGGCAATTCCACCCGCCCCACTTTAATGGTTACTTCTTTGTACCCAATTTGAGGTAAGGGCTGACCATTACTGGCCACAATCGTTAAATCATCATCTGGGCCATGGTCAATGTCTGAATCAGCCCAATATCTTTTGTACAGTTTGTGGGGGATGGTTGTTACCTGGGACCCCGTATCCAGGAGGGCATTCAAAGGGATCCCATCCAGCACAATGGGAAGGACCGGTCGTCCTCCCACATACTTGCTGCGGCTGGGGTTTGAGCCGGGCTTCCTTACACCTGGGGGTTGGCTCCTGGCCCCAGGCTCAGCCCATTTAAAGGACAGTGTCGTGCAATGTGGCCCGCCTGGTTGCAGTGGCGGCAGATCGGTTGTCCTGTTGAATCATACCGGTCTGTGTCTCTGCCTCGGGTCGGCGGAATCCTCCTCTGTCGCATCCATGGGACGTCATCTGGGCTGGAGGCCAACTCGATTTTTGCAGGCGAGGGGGTCATTTGTAGAGACTGCACGGTCTTGGCAAGGGCAGCTACAGTCTTGGTCAGCTCCTGGAACTGCTGTCTGAGCTCTGCCGTGGGATCCTTATCCAGGGACTGCGCCTCAGCCCCTGCAGTGGCTCGTGTTGCAGGCACCACCCCGGGGTACGTGATAGCAAGAGGCCGGAGGGGTACTGGGTCATTCGGTGTAGATTCTCTCAGTACCCTGATGGCCTGGTCCTTAAACTTTGCAAAGTCCAGAGCAGGGTTCTGCAGGACCATGATACGCAGCTGTGTCCTGTGGGCGTCTGACAGGAGCCCTTCTATGAACTGCTCAGTTAGGAGTTTGTGTTCTTCACGTACACTCTCTGGGTCCACCTGTTTAACTGCTTTCAGGGCCTCCTGCAAGTTTAAGGCATAGTCCCTTATGCTGTCTGTGGCCCGTTGCTTGCACCCAAAGAATCTCATCTTTATCTCTGCTGCGGTGCGGGTGTCAAAAGTGCTCTTTAGTTTGGCCAGTATCTGGGCTGCTGTCCCTTTATCTGTATCAGGCCAGGACTTCGCTTCACGCTGGGCTGCGCCGGCTAGCTGTCCCATTAATATGCCCACCTTCTGGCTCTCAGTCAGCGGATACACCCGGAACAAGCTGTGCAGGCTTTCTCTGAAGTTACTCAAGGTATGGGACTCCCCGGAGTACTGCGGCAGCCATTCTGCTCCTGGTATGTATGGCATGGTGATCGGCATTACCGGCGCTATAGTGGGGGCTGGGGCGACGGCGACTGGGACTACTTCGGCCGGTGCTGCGGCGCCCTGGGCGATGGCAGCCACCTGCTCCCCCTCGGAGTCGGACATCTTCCTCCCCCTTAGTGAACCTTACCAGGCTCCGTTCACTTTTCAAATTTTCTTCCGGGTCGCGCGGGGTTAACAGCGCTCTGCTCTGATGGCGCGCTCCCTTCGCGCTCTTTGTCAGGCACGCCCCCCTTCTTCCTGCGCTCGGCGCGGCTAATGGCGGCGGCAATTTACAACCAGTACACAGTCTTTTACACAGTTCTTCAGGCGCACAGTACCCGGTGTGACCGGGCACGAAATCCTGTTCGTGACGCCAAAAGTTGACTCGCCCACCCCAGGGCTATGGGACACCCGGTGCCGGGCCGGACTAGTCCGGTGGTAGTCAGTGGTGGCTGGGCCCGGCTCCGTGGCCCTGGTGGGTGTCAGTTGAATATGTGGCTGATGACTTTAATGTTTGTGTTCGTGACGCCACCTGTGGTATGCGGCTATTAAGCCGCCGCTGCTGTGTGAGGCCACCGGGATGATGTTATGGCAGCAATGTTAGTACTGCTCCCCACAGGTGGAGCAATGCCCGGGGCACAGTTGGTGCTTGTGGAAGTCTATGGTGCTGCGTGACTAACACGGTGCAGGGCCGACAAGCAATGAAAGAAACAGGCACAAACAGTAGTCTCTTTACCTTCTCCTCTTTTACTCGGCAGAAACTTAGTCCAGGGAGACCGTCACAGATGGTATAGATGATCCGGCCGGCCTGGAAGTGCCTGGGGTGATCTTTGGCCAGTTGAGTATGAGGCCTACTCCTTAATCTTTCTCTGCTGTTTTAGGACACTGCACTTTGGGTTCGCAATTGCCCTCTTGCTGCTGGGACTTGTTGTTCGTCCCCTCTTCTGTGTGGTAGACTGCGCAGGCCCTCTCTGGTGCTTCTCTGCTGGAGCCCACACCAGGCCCTTGGGATGCAGTTGTACCTTCAGATTGCTTCTGGGGCAGGGGGCTTACAGCTCTCCTGCCCTCCGTATTCAGCTACCAGGGATGGATTTTATGCCCTGGCAACTACAGACTCCGATGTCCGAGTCTCTGCTGTGCCTCTCTGCACCTCTTGCTTCACTGGGCCAAGCTATCCCAGCTCTAGGCCCCAGTTTACAAGGCAGCACTACTCTGCGTCTGCACTCTTTCGCTCCTCTCTCCAGACTAACTAACACTTCCTCCTTCCAGCCAGACTTAAGGAATGCTCCCTGAAGTTCCAGGTTCAGAGCTCCCCCTGCTGGCCGGAGGGAGAACTGTGTTGAGTGTTAACTTACTGGCCAATAGATCTCCCAATTACCTCCAGGCTCAGCATTAACCCTTTTGGGAGGGCAATGCTGTTGTGGCGACCAGGTCCTGGGGCGCCACAGAACCACTAGGAATAAGAGAGATTTTCTGCACTGTTTATAGGCAATTTACTGTATTACATCCTTAGTTCAGAATATCAACATGTAGGTGCAGTGAAGAACTTCCAATATGAAGACCTGAAGGTTAATTATAAGACTAAAACATCGGTATGGACTTTTCTGCATTGAAAATGATGGTGTAATATAAAAGGTTGTATGGAAAGATGCCGGACAAGTCTTTATATGAACATGTTTAGTTGACGTGCGTTAGGGTATATGCACACACTGAGTATTTGTACACATTGAGTATTTGAATGCAGAATTTTCCGCATCTCTTGGCAGGAAAAACACAGCAGCACAAACCCGCCTCTTGCTGTGTTTGTCACCTCCGTTACACAAATCTGGAATGGTGGCCCAAAAAAGGTGAAGAAGTTTCAACTTCAATACAGTCATAAGAAGGGTCACCTCAAGTCTGTAGAAAAGTAAGAAAAGTGGACAGTAAAAGATTGGAAACAGGTGATTTGGGGCGAAGAGACGAAAGTCAATAGACTGGACTCTAATGGTTGCAAATGGGTCTGGAAGAAACAAGGGAAAAATGGGCTAATAGATAGAGATATAAAGGAACTGTCAAGTTTGGTGGAGGAAGCCTGATGATATAGGGTTGTTTTACAGCCAAAGGCATTGGATAATTGACCAGGATTGATGGTGGTTTCAATGCTGAGCTATATGTGAGTATCCTACAAGACAAGTTACTTCAGACACTGAAGTACTATGGTTATGAAAAGGACGACACAGTGTTTCAGCAGTGCAACAGCCTGAAGCATTCATCAAGATTGGCGAAAAAATGGTTCACTGACAATTAAGTAGAGGTGCTGGATTGGACCCCACAATCACCAAACCTTAACCTAATCGAAGACTTGTGGGTACAGATGAAGAATAACCTGTATAAATACCCAAGTGACACCAGTATGCACCAACATTGGGAACATGTAGAAGAGACCTGGGAACAACTTTTGGTCGAGACATGCTTGAAAGATTCATGCAGTATTGAAGCCAAAGCTGGATTTAAAAAATACTAATAAAATACTAAAAAATGTATTTAGATTTTTAGAAGCAAAACAGTAACAATGCAATAACATGACAAGAATCTGCATAGCTAATCATATGCTAAATAATTGCAAGTCAAATTTATGTATGATATAGCCAAGATGATTATCTATAAAATGAAGGTAGTCTCACACTGAAAGCTGTAGTGGATGGTGAAATATGGAGCCTTAAAATAAGAAGTTCTAAACATTGTTACCCTTTTGCTCATCAATGTATCTCTCCTCATTGATGTGTCCAGTGACCATCTTACAGTCTGAAAACTGACGTCACCACTCTGCAGAGATGCCAGGTCTCAAGAGATATTCCTGCTGCGTGGAACTTTACTTTCTAATAAATTGGTGAACGAGGTACAGTGTCTTCTTTTCATTTCTATTTTTCAGATTTCCATTTGTTTACTCTGTCAAAATCTCTGAACTATGTGAGACCTGGATGGTTTTTTTGTTTTTTTTTTTTTAAATAAAATGGTGAAGCAGAAAAAAAGTTGGAGAGTGTTTTTCCCAAAAAATATTTGTGTTTTTTTTTTTTTTGCATACTGGGTTAGTAATGAGGGTGTCAGATAGACAACTCTTCATTACTAAAACCAGGGATTGATGCCAGTCAACACTAAACAGATAATATCAACTAAGACAGTGCAAGCACATGAGAAAACCAAGGTGCAAAATCAAATAATAACCACATGTAAAGATTATAGTATGCTTAACACACCTGTAAACAATGCAGGAGAAGAGTTACTATATGAATGTGCCCTAGGGATACCGAAGGAGTATTTCACACTCATATTGACACTAAGGCCAAATACAGGTGCATCTCAATAAATTAGAATATCATCAAAAAGTTAATTTATTTCAGTAATTCAATACAAAAAGAGAAACACATATATTATATAGTCATTACACACAGCGTGATCTATTTCAAGTGTTTATTTCTGTTAATATTGATGATTATGGCTTACAGCCAATGAAAACCCAAAAGTCATTATCTCAGAAAATTAGAATAATTATATAAAACCAACTGAAAACATGAATTTAAACTCAGAAATGTTGACGCCTACTGAAAAGTCTGTACAGTAAATGCACTCAATACTTGGTCGGGGCTCCTTTTGCATGAATTACTGCATCAATGCGGTGTGGCATGGAGGCGATCAGCCTGTGGCACTGCTGAGGTGTTATGGAAGCACAGGTTGCTTTGATAGCAGGCTTCAGCTTGTCTACATTGTTGGGTCTGGTGTCTCTCATCTTCCTCTTGACAATACCCCTTAGATTCTCTATGGGGTTTAGGTCAGGCGAGTTTCTGGCCAATCAAGCACAGTGATACTTTAGTTATTAAACCAGGTATTGGCACTTTTGGCAGTGTGGACAGGAGCCAAGTCCTGCTGGAAAATGATATTTCCATCTCCATAAAGCTTGTCGGCAGAGGGACGCATGAAGTGCTCTAAAATTTCCTGGTAGATGGCTGCGCTGAATTTGGTCTTGACAAACCACAGTGGACCTACACCAGCAGATCAAATAGCTCCCAAACCATCATTGTATGTAGAAACTTCAAACTAGACCTTGAGCAGCTTGGATTGTGGCCTCTCCACTCTTCCTCCAGAATCTGGAGCCTTGATTTCCAAATGAAATGCAAAATTTACTTTCATCTGAAAACAACATCTTATACCACTGAGCAACAGTTCAGTTCTTTTTCTCCTTGGCCCAGGTAAGACGTCTATGGCATTTTCTATTGGTCATGAGTTGCTTGACACAAGGAATGCGACAGTTGTAGCCCATGTCCTGGGTAAGTCTGTGTGTAGTGGCTCTTGAAGTACTGACTCCAGCAGTGGTCCACTCCTTGTGAATCTCCCCAAAATTTTTGAACAGCCTTTTCTTAACAATACCATGAAGGCTGCGGTTATCCCGGTTGCTTGTGCACCTTTTTCTACCACACTTTTTCCTTCTGCTCAATTTTCCATTAATATGCTTGGATACAGCATGCTGTGAACAGCCAGCTTCTTTAGAAATTACTTTTTGTGGCTTACCCTCCTTGTCGAGTGTGTCAATGACTGCCTTCTGGACATCTGTCAAGTCATCAGTCTTCCCCACGATTGTGTAGCCTACTGAACCAGACTAAGGGAACATTTTAAATGCTTTAGAAGCCTTTGCAAGTGTTTTGTGGTAATTATTCTAATTTTCTGAGATAATGACTTTTGGGTTTTCATTGACTGTAATCCATAATCATCAGTATTAACAGAAATAAACACTTGAAATAGTTCACTCTGTGTGTACTGACTCTATATAATACATAGGAATAGATCACTCTGTTTGTAATGATTACAGTCATATGAAAAAGTTTGGGCACCCCTATTAATGTTAACCTTTTTTCTTTATAACAATTTGGGTTTTTGCAACAGCTATTTCAGTTTCATATATCTAATAACTGATGGACTGAGTAATATTTCTGGATTGATGGATTGAAATGAGGTTTATTGTACTAACAGAAAATGTGCAATCCGCATTTAAACAAAATTTGACCGGTGCAAAAGTATGGGCACCCTTATCAATTTCTTGACTTGAACACTCCTAACTACTTTTTACTGACTTACTAATCCACTAAATTGGTTTTGTAACCTCATTGAGCTTTGAACTTCATAGGCAGGTGTATCCAATCATGAGAAAAGGTATTTAAGGTGGCCACTTGCAAGTTGTTCTCCTATTTGAATCTCCTATGAAGAGTGGCATCATGGGCTCCTCAAAACAACTCTCAAATGATCTGAAAACAAAGATTATTCAACATAGTTGTTCAGGGGAAGGATACAAAAAGTTGTCTCAGAGATTTAAACTGTCAGTTTCCACTGTGAGGAACATAGTAAGAAAATGGAAGAACACAGGTACAGTTCTTGTTAAGCCCAAAGACCTGCAGCTTCATCTTGCTGCAGATGGTGTCAATGTGCATCGGTCAACAATACAGCGCACGTTGCACAAGAAGAAGCTGTATGGGAGAGAGATGCGAAAGAAGCTGTTTCTGCAAGCACGCCACAGAGTCACCTGAGGTATGCAAAAGCACATTTGGACAAGCCAGTTACATTTTGGAAGAAGGTCCTGTGGATTGATGAAACAAAGATTGAGTTGTTTGGTCATACAAAAAGGCGTTATGCATGGAGGCAAAAAAACACGGCATTCCAAGAAAAGCACTTGCTACCCACAGTAAAATTTGGTGAAGGTTCCATCATGCTTTGGGGCTGTGTGGCCAATGCCGGCAGCGGGAATCTTGTTAAAGTTGAGGGTCGCATGGATTCAACTCAGTATCAGCAGATTCTTGACAATAATGTGCAAGAATCAGTGACGAAGTTGAAGTTACGCAGGGGACGGATATTTCAGCAAGACAATGATCCAAAACACCTCTCCAAATTTACTCAGGCATTCATGCAGATGAACAATTACAATGTTCTGGAATGGCCATCCCAGTCCCCAGACCCGAATATCATTGAAAATCTGTGGGATGATTTGAAGTGAGCTGTCCATGCTCGACGACCATCAAACTTAACTGAACTGGAATTGTTTTTTAAACAGGAATGGTCAAATATACCTTCATCCAGGATCCAGCAACTCATTAAAAGCTACAGGAAGCAACTAGAGGCTGTTATTTTTGCAAGAGGAGGATCTACAAAATATTAATGTCACTTTTCTGTTGAGGTGCCCATACTTTTGCACCGGTCAAATTTTGTTTAAATGCGGATTGCACATTTTCTGTTAGTACAATAAACCTCATTTCAATCCAGAAATATTACTCAGTCCAATAGTCATTAGATATATAAAACTGAAATAGCTGTTGCAAAAACCCAAAATGTTATAAAGAAAAAAGGTTAACATTAATATGGGTGCCCAAACTTTTTCATATGACTGTATATAATATATGCGTTTCCTTTTTTGTATTGAATTACTGAAATAAATTAACTTTTTGAGAATATTCTAATTTATAGAGATGCACCTGTAGGTTATTATCCATCTCTATAGCATTCACTGCTGTCTAAAAACGCATGCAAAAAAGAAAGCATAATGCAGCAAATTCGCAATCATTTTTATACCTGTGGTTTTATTGTATTTTTGACTGATTTCAATGAAGTGAATGGGTCAAAAAATGCTGCAAGAATTGATATGCTGCAAACACAGGAGGACAAAGGAGTTAATTGTGTTAAATTAAATCTCTATTTCTAATTATTAGAAGTGATAGATTTTTTGATATATATTTTTTTCTATATGAAAAAGACACGATGACACAAAATACACATAAAAGCACATAACACAACAAGAAAGGACGTCAAAAAAGTACAAAAGAAAAATGAGAGGTAATACAGCACGGACGCAAAAAGAGTTAATATGCTAGAGAATAAATACAGTATATCTCACTCAAAACTGATGGCAGTTATTATTATAGAAAAAGGGGATCACAGATAATTAAAATTAATGACTATTAAATGAGTCATGTTCGAGCAGGACATTTTAGGGTATGTGCGCACTTCTGCGTTCTATTCCGCAGCATTTAAGTCACTGCATGTACATTTCCAAACGCAGCCGAAAAGCTGCGTTTTGAAATCATTGTGTATGCAGAATTCATGCGTTCTGGATGCTTGCTCTGCCATAGACAGAGTTGGAAAAGCATCCGGAACGCACAAAAGAAGTGACATGTTGCTTTTTAGAATGCAGCGTTTTGGCAAAATATTTCAGTAGCCAAAACGCAACGTGCAGATGGAATTTCCACAATCATAATAGATTGTGCTGGGGACGCAGGACGCATGCTTCTATGCTGCAGTGCAAAACGCAGAGTAAAAGCATGCAACACGCAGACCTGCGCACATAGCCTTAGGCCCCCTTCACACGCACGTGAAAAACACGTGCGTGTCTTACGTTCCTTTTTTCGGGTCCGTGTTCCGTATTTTATGTCCGTTTCTCCGGTACGTGTGACATCCATGTGATGGCATATGCTAGCTGTGTGTGCGTGTGATACGTACGTGTAATGTCCGTGTGTTGTCCGTGTGAAATGTTCCGTGTGTGATGCACAATGACGTTGCTACATACCCGCTGACAGCAGACAGCGACGCGCGATGAGAATGAACTCGGTTGAACTTCACCCGACTTCGTTGTGATACCACGGCTCTGTCTGTGTCACGTCCTGATTAGTGGTCACCCGTGAAGGACTCACCGGTGACCGCTAATCCCCTGAGTGACTGAAGTGAGCAGCGCGATTTGCGCTGCCGTCACTCAGGTTACCCGCGACCTGCTGGAGTCCTCCACCCGAGACCGCAACTCACTTGTGACTTCATCGCTGATCGCACAGCACACTTCAGTCACTCGGGAGACTTGCTGTCACAGTTGTAGGATCTAGCAGTGGCCGCGAGTGACCTGAGTGTCATCATCACTGAACGCGCTTCTCACCTCAGTTGCTGCGTGGAGCTTACAAGAGTGGCGGTGTTCTACTGCAGCTCCTGTCACCTTCATGTAGCAGAGCTGAGAGCGTCGCGGGACCTCCGTGGATTCCGCCGGACCTGGAGGGATTTTCGGGGCTTAATAAAGTGGTGAGCGAGGGTGTTTTGTTTTTTTTTTATTATTTCAAATAAAGGATTTTTTTTTGTTTTTCGTTGTGTGTGTTTATTTTCTTTAACTTACAGGTTAATCATGGAAGGTATCTCAGGGAGACACCTGTCATGATTAATCTTGGACTTAGTGGCAGTTATGGACTGCTGCCATTAACTCCTTATTACCCCATTTGCCACCGCACCAGGGCAATTCGGGATGAGCCGGGTACAGTCCCGGGACCGTCGCATCTAATGGATGCGGCAATTCTGGGCAGCTGCTGGCTGATATTGTTAGACTGGGGGGCTTCCCATAACGTGGAGCTCCCCATCCTGAGAATACCAGCCTTCAGCCGTGTGGCTTTACCCTGGCTGGTATAAAAATTGGGGGGACCGCACGCCGTTTTTTCTTAATTATTTATTTATTTTTTTTACTGCTCGATATTGACACGCCCACCAGCGGCTGTGTTTGGTTGCAGTGAGACAGCTGTCACTCAGCGTGGGGGCCTCTCTCACTGAAACCAATCATAGGTGCTGGTGGGCGGGGAAAGCAAGGAATATGAGATTGAAAAATGAGCGGCCGGCTTTTTCAAAATAGTAAAAGCCGCTGGAATTTTTTTAACAGCTATGCAGTGCCGCGTTGGTGATCGGGGAATGGTGAGTATGAGGGGGGGTGAGACTGACTGACAGACAGAGAGGGACAGACAAGAGAGAGAGACCGACCGACGGACTGAGGGAGATTGACTGACGTACACAGAAAAAAAAGATTGACCGACATCGCTTCAAAAAAGCACAAAATGCACACGGACCATACGGAGATGCATCCGTGTCACATACGTGTGCTCACGGACCCATAGACTTTCATTAGGTGCGTGTGTGCGTGTTCCGTGCAGAAAACAGACATGCATTAGTGTAATACGGATACACATACGTATCACGCACACGGACACATGGACCGTACGGAAAAACGCACGTGTAACTCCAAACATTGAATAACATTGGAGTACGTGTGTCTGTGTCTCCGATACATGCGGGCACGGACCTAGCACGTACCAGAGACACGTGCGTGTGAAGGGGGCCTTAAGCAAGCTGATTCTCAAGGAGGAGAGACACCGCTCGCCCTCCCTGAATAAACCACATGTGGGGATTTATGTTCCCCCAGTGAAACGTACGTTGGTGGATCTGTGGGGAAACTTTTCCTTCCTGGTACGTTGCTACTGATTGGCGCTAAAAGCACTGGGCACTTTATTGGTATGATATCACCTTACATGCCTGTTTACATGCTTTCTCTCTTGCACTCTGATACTTTAAATTGGGGAATAGTCATTAATTTTTATTACCTATGATCCCCTTTTTCTATGATACTTATATATATACATACAAAGCATGTGTGGAGAAAAAAGGGCACAGAATTTTAGGAAAAGAATATCTCGCCAACCATTAAGCATGTGGGTGGATCAATCATGCTTGTGTTGCAGGGAATGGCACAGGGATCATTTCATGGGTAAACGGAAGAATGGATTCAATTAAATCTTAACAAATGCAAATTCTTGATGCAACATAAGACCATCCAGATGAAAATATAATATTTTGTATGCTTAAATGGCACTCCTATACTCCCAGACTAGCTGCACTTGTAACTTAGTTGCCTCCACCATGTTTTACAGAGGATGTGGTGTGCCTTGGATCATGTGCCATTCCCTTTCTTCTCCAAACTTTTTCTTCCCATCATTCTGGTACAGGTTGATCTTTGTCTCATCTGTCCATAGAATACTTTTCCAGAACTGAGCTGGCTTCATGAGGTGTTTTTCAGCAAATTTAACTCTGGCCTGTCTATTTTTCGAATTGATGAATGGTTTGCATCTAGATGTGAACCCTTTGTATTTACTTTCATGGAGTCTTCTCTTTACTGTTGACTTAGAGACAGATACACCTACTTCACTGGGAGTGTTCTGGACTTCAGTTGATGTTGTGAATGGGTTCTTCTTCACCAAAGAAAGTATGCGGCGATCATCCACCACTGTTGTCATCCGTGGACGCCCAGGCCTTTTTGAGTTCCCAAGCTCACCAGTCAATTCCTTTTTTCTCAGAATGTACCCGACTGTTGATTTTGCTACTCCAAGCATGTCTTCTATCTGTCTGATGGATTTTTTCTTTTTTTTCAGCCTCAGGATGTTCTGCTTCACCTCAATTGAGAGTTCCTTAGACCGCATGTTATCTGGTCACAGCAACAGCTTCCAAATGCAAAACCACACACCTGTAATCAACCCCAGACCTTTTAACTACTTCATTGATTACAGGTTAACGAGGGAGACGCCTCAGAGTTAATTGCAGCCCTTAGAGTCCCTTGTCCAATTACTTTTGTTCCCTTGAAAAAGAGGAGGCTATGCATTACAGAGCTATGATTCCTAAACCCTTTCTCCGTGACTTGTGTCACTGTCCAAATATTTCTGGCCCTGACTGTATATATATATATATATATATATATATATATATTAATACATAAAAGGTCCCAGAATATTGAACATTATTACTGGAAGGGGCTTGGGATGTTGGACATTATTACTGCAAGGGGCTCAGGATGAGGGACATTATTATGAGAAGGGGCCCGGGAAGAAGGATAATATACCAGGATAGAGGATAGTATACCAGGGCTAAGCCCAGGATGGGTGACTCTAATACAGGATGGGGATCATTATTAAATCATGAGAGAGGGGGCAACATCTTTGTCTTTATAGGAGTTAGGGGCACTTTGCACGCTGCGACATCGCAGGCCGATGCTGTGATGCCAAGCGCGATAGTCCCCACCCCCGTCGCAGCGGCGATATCCTTGGGATAACTGCCGTAGCGAACATTATCGCTACAGCAGCTTCACATGGACTCACCTGTCCTGCGACCGTCGCTCTGGCCGGCGACCCGCCTCCTTATTAAGGGGGCGGGTCGTATGGCGTCACTGCGACGTCACACGGCAGGTGGCCAATAGGAGCGGAGGGGCGGAGATGAGCGGGATGTAAACATCCCGCCCACCTCCTTCTTTCCGCATATCCTACGGAAGCCGCAGTGACGCCGGTAGGAGATGTTCCTCGCTCCTGCGGCTTCACACACAGCCTGAACGAGGAACAACATCGGACTGTCGCATCAGCGTAATCATGGATTACGCCGACGCAGCACCGATGATACGATTACGACGCTTTTGCGCTCGTTAATCGTATCATCGAGCCTTTACACACTACGATGTCGCATGCGATGCCGGAAGTACTTAATTTTCAATTTGACCCCACCGACATCGCACCTGCGATGTCGTAATGTGCAAAGCCCGCCTTAGAATTCGATAAGGGCCAACATGCTGGTCGGGTCAAAGTCAAAATTTTACCTCTGGGCGCATCGTTCATCTAGGAATGCCACTGGTTCAAATAATATTTTTTCTGCACAGACCGAATGTCCTTGTGCGAAAAATGCAGCATGCACTAGTCTCCTCCATTTTTGCGGATTAAATTTGGTTGGTTTCATTGCAAAGATTACACAGTAAACTGAATTATTATTTTTTTGAATTGTGGAAGTATGGAAGTAAAAGGTGGATGTCATACGGATGTCAAAACTGGACAAACAAATGAAATATGATGAAAAATCAACTAGTTTGTTTCTGATTGAAAACTGGATGATTTTTCTTATACTCGTTTGATTCCAGCCTTGCTACAATTTATTCCACTTAGCATCTGTGCAGCAGTTTCCAGATAATCTCTCTAATCTTACTAGTGGTTTAGTGATCTGTACTTTACAATGAATATGCCTTTTCATATGTCCTTTTATTTTTTGAGACCAGTTGTTTGACACCCCCCTAAAAAGAGAAACATGTCTTACTGTAAATCGTATTGTGGATCTAAAGCCCGCTTTACACGCTGCAATGTATCTTACAATGTGTCGGCGGGGTCACATCGTAAGTGACGCACATCCGGCATCGTAAGGTACATTGCAGTGTGTGACAGGTACGTGCGATTGTGATTGAACGTTAAAACGTTCATCGCATACACATCGTACCTTTCTCTAGAATTGCACGTCAAATTGTTCATCGTACCCGGGGTAGCACACATCGCAGTGTGTGACACCCCGGGAACGATGAACAGATCTTACCTGCGTCCTGCGTCTCCCGGCCCACAATGCGGAAGGAAGGAAGTCAGCGGGATGTTTACGTCCCGCTCAGCTCCGCCCCTCCGCTTCTATTGGCCGGCTGCCGCGTGACATCGATGTGACGCCGAGCGTCCCTCCCACTCCAGGAAGTGGACGTTTGCCGACCACATCGAGGTACGTGTGATGGGGGTTAATCGTTTGTGCGGCACGTTCAACAAATTGAACATGCCAAACATACGATGGGGGCGTTGTAAATCGCATACGATATCGTATGCGAAATTGCAACGTGTAAAGCAGGCTTAACTCACCAATACAAGTCAATGGCCCCTTGAAAAAATGGATTGCACACAGATGTCATCTGTATTCTGTCCGTATTCTTTTGTTTAAAGTTTATAAGAAGCTAAGGTTTTTTTTATACATAGATGCTACAAGGATTCCAAAAATTGACATACATACCAAAAATAAATAAAGCATACTGAAAGCAACATGGACCATTTTGATCTATGAAAAAAAAGCACATCTGAAACCGGCCTAAGGCCAGGGTCACACAATGGTATTTTCTTAATCTAAGAAAAACGGTCTTTTGCAGAGAATAAAAAAGGGAAATGGGCGGATGCAAAGGCTTGAGCACCCTGCATTGTTAGTACCTAGTAGCACCTCCTTTGGCAAGTATCATAGCTTGAAAACACTTTTTGTAACCAGTCTTTCAATTCTTGAGTGAGGGAAAAGTCTTCCAGTTCTGTGAGATTTCTGGCTCGTCTTGCATGCACTGCTCTTTTGGAGGTCTAGCCACAGATTTTCAATGCTGCTCAGATCAGGGAACTGTAAGCTCCATTGTAAAATCTTCAGCTTGCGCCTTTTGAGGTAATCTGCTGTGGATTTTGACTTGTGTTTAGGACCATTATCCATTTGTAGAAGCAATCCTCTTTTCAACTTCAGTTTTTTTTTATTGTGTTCTGCCTGCATCAAGAATTTGTTGAAATTTCCTTGAATCCATTCTTTCCTCTACCCGTGAAATATTCCTGTGTATTATGTTCACGGGGCGAGCGCGGGTTTAGTGGGTCCAGTGGACCAAAGGCACCGTTCACTGGCCTGGAGAAGCAACTACTGCCGAGTCTTCACTACCGCCACTGGAAGTGGCAATAGGTTCACATGCATGTAAGTGGCAGGCAGAGAACAGCACAAGGGTATCTGTGGTACCTCGACAGCTGGCACTGCAGATATGAACAGTCTCTGATGATAAGAGCAACAGCAGCAGCAGTTGTTGAGAATTCGGCTGGGATGGAAGGTTGGATGGATGGATATATGTAGCAGCGGCGGCTGACATGGATACTTTCAGCAGGGGCAGTAGATAACGTATGACCAGCTGACGTGGATCATTACAGCAGCAGTAGTAGTGGTCTTGTATTGCACTGAAACATAGACATGAATCAGCAGCAGCATAAAGCACAATAACAGTGGCATTATAATGACAGCAGTAGCAACACATGGGACCTGAGAACTAGCAACATGTGTAACTCGTTGCCCAAGCATCTCCCTTAAGGAGAAGATACCTTAAATACCTTAAGCCTCATAGCTGACCTGAGAGGCACTTCTGGGTCAGGGTGCACTGGCCCTTTAAGAAAAGGGTCTTGTCCGCGCACATAGCCTCCGGGCAGTCCCAGGAGGTCTGTGTAGTGTGTGCAGACTTTGGGAGACAGCAGCATGGACTGGAGACAGTCGGCTAGGAAGGCGAGAGGGACGGTGCCCCAGCCAGGAGAGTGGGACAGGACAGTGTGGGGATGCTGGCATGGGCGTGCACCGTGCCATTGGCTGCAACACAACCCCAAAGAATGATTGATCCACATCCATGTTTAATGGTTAGTGATAGGTTCTTTTCCTGAAATTCTGTACCCTTTATTCTCACATACATTTGATCATTGTGACCAAAGAGTTCTGTTTTTACCTCATCGGTCCACAGTACTAGTTTCCACAATGCATCAGGCTTGTTTAGATGTTCTTTTGTATACTTCTGATGTTGAATTTTATGGTGAGGATGCAGGAGAGGTTTGCTTCTGATCAATCTTCCATGAAAGCCATATTTGTGCAGGTGCCTCTAAACAGTAGAACAATGTACCAGGACTCCAGAGTCTGCTAAATTTTCCTGAAGGTCTTTTACAGTCAACCGAGGGTTCTGATTTGCCATTCTAGCAATCTTACGAGCAGGTCTCACAGACATTTTGCTTAGTTTTCCAGACCTTATCTTTACCTCCACTGTTCTTTTTAACTGCCATGTGTTAATTACATTTTGAACTGACAAATGGCATCTTGAAAATGCTTTGCTATCTTTTTATAGCCTTCTCCTGCTTTGTGGGCATCTACCATTTTGAATTTCAGAGTTCTAGGCAGCTGTTTAGAAGAACCCATCACTGCTGTTTCTTTGGTACAAGGTTAGAGGAGGCTGGGTTTTTTATAAAGCTGTGAAATTTGCATCACCTGGCCTTTCCTAACCGTAGTTAGTACCATACTAACAATAGATAGTGAACAAGCCATAACCATAACAGGCTAAGGAAGGCCTGGATCTTTGGTGAAAATTATCTGAACACACAAATCTCCAAAGGTGCCCAAACTTTTGGATCGGCCCATTTTACTTTTTGTAATTTTTAAAATGTAAAAAATGACTTTTTTTTTAGCCTAAATTACAAAAGAAACATGTTATGTTTAACATTATGCCTTTTAGAGATAATTTCATCTTCAACTTGCTTAACTGTTCACAATGACAGTAATTTTGACCAGGGGTGTTCAAATGTTTGCATGCTACTGTACAACTATATATGATATGTAATAATTGATATATTATACCACCCTTCTGACAAATTTTCATTCAGTGGGACTCTATGATAAAGCTGTAAGCTTACTACATAAATATGGGAACACAATCGAGCTTACTTCATTGATACTGGACCAGAACTACTATATAAATACAGTACCAGAACTGAGCTTACTACATAGATATGGGAAGGAACCAAGCTTACTACATTAGTATGGGACCAGAACTGAGCCTACTACATAAATATAGTACCAGAAATGGACCAACTACATAGATATCAGAACAAAACCAAGCTTACTACATTAATACAGTACCAGAACTGAGTTTGCCACAGAGATAAAGGAACAGAACTAAGCTTACTGCATAGATACGGGTACAGAACCAAGCCTCTTACATAAATACGTACCAGAAATGAGCTTACTAGATAGATACAGGAGCAAAACCAAGCTTACTACAGAGATGTAACAACATGATGTCAGATTAAAAACTCTGTAGATTGGAAATTGTAAACTGTTCTCATTGTTTTGCCTAATCCATCCAACGGCAAGTTATGTTGACAAAAAGTATACTAAAGTTTGATAGTAAGGCCCTTTTGAACTCCACCTTTAAAAAAAACCCAAAACAACCTTTTGGAAACTTTATTGTCACGTTCAAAAAATCTATTCTAATTTTGTTTTAGGATTCAACTGTTTTCATACTCTCTGCACTCGTCACATCACTGCCTCCTATGCAGTTTGCCTACTTACAATCACGTGCCAACGTTTCTCTTCTGCTTTCCTCAATTGAAACAATGATAAAAGCAGAAAAAAGTGCCTGGCACATGATTGACTTAGCTGTATGTGTGCACGTGTGCATATTATAAGTATGCAAACATACACACATACAGTCCACTGTGCGGCCATGTCTGCTAGCAGTGATGTGGCCGGGTTGGCACTGTGCCCTTAATTTTGTTTCTGTACCGGCCAAGCCGTGTCACTACTAGCAGACACTGTGCCCTGTGCATGGCCAAATCTGCTAATATGACAGCCATCATGCAATATGCTGAAGACAAAACAGGCGGCCCTGCACCATTGGTAGGGGAGTGGCCCACAAAGCATTTGCCCCTCTGCCCCCTGGCCCAGCCCGCCCCTGCATAGAGTGTAATAATATTTTCTATTGGGCTATTTTACCAACTGGAAATAACAAAAGGGGCAATTTGCTATATAAGGGACACAGTGGTGGGTATAATTATATTTTGGGCACTATCATTGTTACCATACCACTCAGCGGGTGCAGTAATAGGAACATATATTGAAGTATTAGGCTCAAAATTGGGGTATCAGCAGTATGGATAGTATGTTTACACTGCAAATATATCATGGCAGGAAAAACCTATCATGACGGTTGGGACCCGATGGAAAAGACTGGAAAAGTGAAGACTCGATTAGTAAGAAAATCAGCTAGAGATCACTATTACTATACTGTAACCTCTTAATATATTCAGCAGAACTGGTATCTATCATTATATGGATCCCTTATGGTGGTAATATCGTGGTCTTTGTATAGTAATTTTCCTCTGATGAAGTTCCCCTTTACTCACTATTATCATTGTGCGCTGTCATAGTCATAAACATGGTTACCTAGGTTAGTGGACCATAATGATGTGTTTTGCATCCCCCGTGATGTCTCATTAGCTATGCCTCTGCTAAGTCACTTAAAAGACATTACCAGTGATGATTAAAGGGTTAAATATATTTTCACTATTGGGTTTGTAGTTACAAAGTGACACTGTAGTGAAACTGACACATTTTTCTGAAGCTGTAAATGTAAAAAATAGTGGATTGATTATGCACAGCAAACTCAACACCTCACACGTGAAAATATTACGATGCTGTGTACTGTGCCTGTATCCAAGCGAAATGTACAAGTGATCTATGGAGACTCTACTGACATAGCAGGGGTTATGGGGCCTGCTGTGTATGGGGACTGGTGCAGATGGGATTGTTTTCTCACTTGCTAATTCCCACTGCTCTACACCTGACTAACTAAAAGAAGTAGCAGAAAATATCAGATAGATAGATAGAATAGATAGAGGTATCGAAACAGGGTCCAAAAGGTAAGAAGACAATTTCCACTTTCAACACGGCACATAAAAAGATGCATTATCATGAACTATTGGACTCCAAAGGGGCCACATAAAGTTCATGTACTGGGTCCCTTTTCTGTCTCTGTCCACCCCTAGCTAGATGGATAGATAGATAGATAACAAAAAAAAAAAGAGACGACTGGCAGCACTCCCAATAGTGTGAATCTGTTCATAATGCATAATATAACTAAGAGAATAACAGTCGAACACTGTAATGGCAAACTAATATAAAAACATTTAGAAGTGTTTGGCATATTAGAATGGCCATTGTAATACCTGCCCAGCAGCCACGTCACAGTAAACTAATAAAAAACTAATATAAATGCATCTGTCTGGACTCCTAGAAACATACATATAAGATCAGCGAGTAACCATGGAAGTTAAAAGCACATGATGCAATTGGGTATTTTGTTAGGAGCCCAGACAGATGCAGCATAGAGTAGGACTCAACAAGGGAGGTTGCTGTGACGTGGCTGCTGGGCAGGTATTATAATAGCCATTCTAATATGCCAAACACCTCTAAATGTTTTCATATTCTTTTTTATATTAGTTTCCCATTACAGTGTGTGACTGTATTTCTCTAAGGTATATTATGCATTATGAACAGATACGCACCTATTCTCCCTATTGGGTGTGCTGTCAGTCTGCTCTTTTTTGTTTTTATATATATATATACATTATATATATATATATATATATACATATACATATATATATATACATATATATATATATATATATATATATATATATATATATATATATAAAAAAATATATAGAAAGGAGTGATGTCCTTTATATAGGCCGTGCACCCCATCCCCCACCTTACCCAATAACCTTATTTGCTTTAAACTTCCATGTGTATACAGAAGGGTATGTGCAGTTGCTGAGTATTTGGTGCAGAAATTTTCTGCATCTTGTGGCAGAAAAATGCAACAAAAACACAATTTTGGTGCATTTTTGGTGCGTTTCTTCCTTGTGTTTTTTATAATGAAGTCAATGGGTGGAAGACCTGAAAAAAGCAGGCAAAAATGCACCAAGAATTGCCATGCTGCAGAATATTTTCTGCAACAAATCTGCAAGGAAAAAATAAGCAACATGTGGACTACACTTCAGTATTCTCATTCACTTTGCTGGCAAAAGGATAGGCAGTGCTTTTTTTGCGGCGGTACGCGCCGGTACGGCGTACCGGAAAATCTGAAGAGCGCCTCTGTCCACATGGCTAATTTGTAAACTATGCAAATTAGCCATGTGGAGCGGAGGTACAAGCCAGAGGCGTCTCTAGGGATGAGCTGGCGGGGCGCTGTCGGGCTGCCTGATGCGGCGGTGTTGAAGTCTGCCGGGTGGGAGCTGCTATTCTTTGAGCATAGCTGTCACGCTGACAACCACACTCATAGAATCTGCAGTGCACGGCTCCCACTGCTCAATTGTCCTTGTATCTGTCAGACGCGAGGACAATTGAAGCAGTGACGCCAGCGCTGACTTCCGGGTCAGTGCGACGGCTGTCATGTGATCAGGTCAGCTGATCAGACTGCTGACCCGGAAGTCAGGGCTGCAGCGCAGAGGCGGCAGAGAAACGCTGATAAGTGCTCCACTGTGGAGCTGAAGAAGACACGGACGGAGGAACATTATCGGGTAAGAGGGGAGTATTTATGAAATAGTTCCCTCCCACACCCTCTCTCCCCCATACTATCTGTGGACACACTTTGGGGAGGGGGCAATATGTATATACACAGTATGGGTGGGGAAGGGAGCTGTGGACAGAATATGATGGGAAGAGAGGATGGGGAGGGGGAAGTATCTTTGGACACAGTATGGGGAGAGAGAGGATGAGGTTTCATGCATGGGGAGAGAGAGGATGAGGTTTCATGCATGGGGACAGAGAGGATGTGGAGCGAACTGGAAAGAAAATTTGAAGACACAGAATAAAGAGTGACATGGTATGAGGAGCACGTGGGCAGGATGGGGAGTGAGGTGGAAAAGTATATGGACACACAGGAGGTAGTGAGGAGACAGTAAGGGGTGAGAAGAATGTGAGGGGCACAGAATAGAGACTGGGTAGTGGAGGGGGGCGGTATGGGGAGGGGGCAGAATGGGAGGACAGTGTGAGGTTATAGCAAGGAGGGGGAGTGTGATGAAGGCACAGTATAAAGACTGGACAGTATAAGGGGACACAGTGTAAAGGACACTGTAAACAGTAGGCTCAGTTTGGAAAGAGGGAATATGTAGGCCATGTACCATAAGAAGGACAGTGTGGGTCATATTTTGTGCAGAGAACACAATGAGGGGCCGTTATTTATTCAGGGGAACAGTGTAGGGCAGATATTTTTAAGTAGAAGTATTATAATCATTCTGCTACTTTTAGGGGCATCGTGTCGGGATGCACTGCAGAAGACCGGAGAAGATGGAAATCTGCAGAGACAAGATGTGAATGTGAAAAGTCATCATTGCGTCAGGACAAGATGAATAATTGAAAGAAATGACTAGAGACAACATTATCTATAAGGTACCTGAATGTAAATGTTTATTTGTGATACTATGTCTCATCATTAGACCTGGGTCCCACTTGCGCATTGCTTCTGATGGGAGCGCAGTGGGACCCCCACTGATCAGCTGATTATGGTGCAGGTGGCCGGAAATGCTTATTTCTGGATCTGCTCCCTCCTCTGATGGTGTCCGCGGCCGGGTACTGCACATCCGCCTCATTGATTTTAATAGGAGACTGCTGCCACTATCCGAAGACGAAGCAGATACAGAACTGAGCACTTCCGACCACCTGCCACCACCGACACCTAGAGTAGGGAATTGGCGGGGTTGCCAGGTGCCGAACCTCGACCAGTCTGACATTGGTGACCTATTCCAACGAAAGGTCATTAATGGTAAAGTAGTGGACAATCTCTTTAATAAAGTCTTTTGCCGTCTGACAAGTTAACCCCTTAGTGACGGAGCTAATTTTCACCTTAATGACCAGACCAAATTTTGCAATTCTGACCAGTGTCACTTCATGAGGTTATAACTCTGGAACGCTTCAATGGATCCCGGTGATTCTGAGATTGTTTTTTCGTCACATATTGGACTTCATGTTAGTACCAAATTTAGGACAATATTTTTTGCGTTTATTGAAGAAAAAAATTGAATATTGGCAAAAATTTTGAAAATTTAGCAATTTTCAACTTTTGAATTTTTATACCGTTAAACCAGAGATTTCTGTGACACAAAATAGTTAATAAATAACATTTCCCACATGTCTACTTTACATCAGCACAATTTTGGAAACAAAATTTTTTTTTGTTAGGAAGTTAGAGGGGTTCAAAGTTTATCAGCGATTTCTCATTTTTACATCAAAATTTACAAAACCATTTTTTTAGGGACCACATCACATTTGAAGTGACTTCAATAGGCCTAGATGACAGAAAATACCCAAAAGTGACACCATTATAAAAACTGCACCCCCCAAAGTACTCAAAACCACATTCAAGAAGTTTATTAACCCTTCAGGTGCTTCACATGAACAAAAGCAATGTAGAATGAAAAAAAGCAAAAATTAAATTTTACCTAAAAATGTTGCTCTAACCCAAATTTATTCACTTTTAGGAGAACTAACACAACAAAATGGACCCCAAAACTTGTTCCCCACTTTCTTATGAGTGCGCCGATACCCCACATGTGGTCAGAAACCTCTGTTTGGACAAATGGGAGGGCTCGGAACAGAAGGAGCAATATTTGAATTTTGGAAAGCAAATTTGGCTGAAATAGATTGCGGGCACCATGTTGCATTTACAGGTCCGCTAAGGTACCTAAACAGAAGAAACCCCTCACAAGTGATACCATTTTGGAAACTAGACCCCTCAAGGCTTCTA
This sequence comes from Anomaloglossus baeobatrachus, assembly GCF_048569485.1. Lineage (NCBI taxonomy): Eukaryota > Metazoa > Chordata > Amphibia > Anura > Aromobatidae > Anomaloglossus > Anomaloglossus baeobatrachus. Next base: position 231,849,986 of record NC_134358.1, on the reverse strand, counting down.
TCTAGGGGTATAGTGAGCATTTTAGATCCACAGGTACTTCACAGATTTTGTTAACGTTACGTTGTCATATTGAAAATTTTAATAATTTTCTCAAAAATGTTGCTTTAGCATCAATTTTCTCACTTTTTCAAGAGGTAATTCCAAAAATTTGACCTCAAGGTTTGTTAACCACTTTTTTATGAGCGCGGTGATACCTCACATGTGGTCTGAAACCTTTGTTTGGACAAATGGGAGGGCTTGGAACGAAAGGAGCAATATTTGAATTTTGGAAAGGAAATTTGGCTGAAAAAGATTGCGGGCACCATGTCACATTTGGAGGACCCCTAAGGTACCTAAACAGCAGAAACCCCACACAAGTGACCCCATTTTGGAAACTAGGCCCCTCAAGGAATTTATCTAGATGTTTGGTGAGTACCCTGAACCCCCAGGTGCTTCACAGAATTTTATAACGTTGAGCCATGAAAAAAAAAAAAAAAAATTTACCACAAAATTGTTATTTCAACCAGGTAGCTTTTTTTTTTAACAAGAGTAAAAGGAAAAAATTCAGCATAACATTTATTGTGCAATTTCTCCTGAGTTTGGCGATACCTTATATGTGGTGGAAATCAACTGTTTGGGCGCATGGCAGGGCTCGGAAGGGAAGGAGTGCCATTTGACTGCAAAATTGGCTGGAATCAATAGCGGACGCCAGGTTGCATTTGGAGAGCCCCTGAGGTGCCTAAACAGTGGAGGTCCCCCACAAGTGACTCCATTCTGGAAACAAGACACCTCAAGGCTTTTATCTAGGTGTATAGTGAGCAGTATGAATCCACGAATACTTCACAGAATTTGATAAGCTTAGGTTGCCATATTGAAAATTTTCATTTTTTTCACAAAAATGTTGCTTCAGCATCAAATTTCTCACTTTTTCAAGAGACAACAACAAACCGTGGACCCAACAGGTTGTTATCCAATGTCTTATGAGCACAGGGATACCCCACATGTGGCCAAAAACCTCTGTTTGGATAAATGGGAGGGCTTGGAATGGAAGCAGCACCATTTGAATTCTGGAAAAGTTGAAATAAATTGCGGGCACCATGTCACATTTGCAGGGCCCCTTGGGTACCTATACATTAGAAACCCCCACAAGTGACCCCATTTTGGAAACTGGATTTTATTCAGGAGTATAATAAGCATTTTGAATCCACAGGTACTTCACAAAAATGTTGCTGTAGCAACCAATGTCTCACTTTTAGGCTATGTGGCCATGAGCCAGCGACACGGCGTCTAGTACACAGTGTCAGCCTCCTGCAGAGATGTGAGTGTTGTGCACGGGAGAACGCAGCTGCCCATGCCCACGATTTGGGTTCAGGCCGCTGTGGAGCTCTATGCTACCTGCAGAGAACACTCATCTCCGCAGCATAAATTGACATGCTGAGGCTCGGGAAGCTGCGCCACAGGTCAGTTTATGTGGCGGAGAAAAGAAGCACATTGGGCAAGCACATTGGGCATGGGATTTCTAAAAATCCTTCCACTGTGCTTCTACTGCACAATGCAGCGTTATGGACGCAGGGAAAACACTGCGCCCAAAACGCTGCAAATCCCGATTGTGGGCGCACAGCCTAAAATGCTACAATGGATGAATGGATACATGTCAAACATATATAACGTCCCACCCCCTGCATATTCTAAGCTGGCGCCCTTTAGTGCCTTTCATGTGGCACTAAAGGGTGCCTAGCCTTGTATTTAGCCCCCCAAAAAAATAATAATTAAAATAAACGACGTGGGGTCCCCCCCATTTTTGATAGCCAGCTAGGGTAAAGCAGACAGCTGTAGCCTGCAAACCACAGCTGACAGCTTCACCTTGTCTGGTGATCAATTTGGAGGGCTCCCCAGGCGTTTTTTAAAAAAAAACAAAAACGTGGGGTCCCCCCCAAATTAGATCACCAGCCAAGGTGAAGCGGACAGCTGGGGTCTGGTATTCTCAGGGTGGGAAGAGCCATGGTTATTGGACTCTTCCCAGCCTAAAAATAGCAGGCCGCAGCCGCCCCAGAAGTGGCGCATCCATTAGATGCGCCAATCCTGGCGCTTCGCCCCAGCTCATCCCGCGCCCTGGTGCGGTGGCAGACGGGGTAATATATGGGGTTGATACCAGCTGTAATGTCACCTGGCATCAAGCCCTGGGGTTAGTGATGTCACGGCATCTAAACAGATACCCGACATCACTAACCCAGTCAAGTAATAGACAAAAAAAAAAAGACAAAAAAAAATTTATTTGAAAAAAAAACTCCCCGAAACATTCCTCTTTCCCCAATTTATTGAAAATAAAGAAATTATGGTCGCTGTAATCCGCTGTAATCCGTGAGGTCCCACGCCGACTCTGGATCTTCTAGAATATGGGGGGCACGTTCAGGGAACGTATCCCCCATTTTCTGGAAGAGCAAGCTCTCCATGAGCAGTGTGGGTGCAGTAATCTGAGAATACTGCACTCACACTGCCCCGGTCCAACTTAGGGCAGAGTGACCTGCAGTAACCTCATTCCAGAATATCAGGGGCACGCTCACAGAACGTACCCCCCATTTTCTGGAACAGCAGTCTCTCCATGTGAGGACCACACTCCTCACATGGAGAGACTGCTGATTACTGCACTCACTCTCCCCCGGTCCACAGTGGAGCAGCCTGTGCATCAGCAACGTCAGCGTCCCTGCAAGACTGACGTCGCTGATGCACAGGCTGCTCCACTGTGGACCGGGGGAGGAATCCAGCTGACAGCCGCTGTCTGCGCATGCGCCGTCAGCATTCAAGAAGGAGGCGGCGTGATCGCGGGACGGATCACCAGACAGGTAACGTATGACCGGGGGCTCGGGGGCTGGGGGGCTGGGGGGGGTGATGGGGGGTGACCTAGTGGGACCTGGGGGAACCTGGGGGAACCTGGGGACACCTTTCTGCCGCATGTGACGTGTCACATGCGGCAGAAAGAGCAGAATGAATGCGGGGGAGGGGGGGTGGCTCTGGAGACCCGGAGGGGGCTCCGGTGACCAGAGGGCTCCGGTGGACCGGAGGAGGGGTCAGGGGGAGGACATTTCCCTCCGATCTGAAATGTTTGATCATTTCAGATCGGAGGGAAATGAATGCAGAGCCGGCGGCGGCAGTTTTCAGCGCGCGTCGGCGCCATCTTGCACGCTCCGGAGGGGGGCTCTGAGGAACCGGAGGGGGCTCCAGGGACCAAAGAGCTCCGGTGTACCGGAGGAGAGGTCAGGAGGGGGACATTTCCCTCCGATCTGAAATGTTTGATCATTTCAGATCGGAGGGAAATGAATGCAGAGGCGGCGGCGGCGGGAGTTTTCAGCGCGCGTCGGCGCCATCTTGGATTTTCCGGAGGGGGGGGGGGGGTTGGATGGATTTCTCCGGTACCGGGGGCTTTGGGGGCACTAAGGGCTCACATTTATTTCTCATCTGACATGTTTGATCACGTCAGATGAGAAATAAATAAATTTTACCAGCCATTTTTTTTTATGTTGTCGCCGGTATACGGTGTATACCGGCGATCGCATTAACGGGGTGCATACAAAACACCCCGATTCATAATCTGGGGGGTCTCAGCTACCCCCGGTAGCTGAAACCCCCGAGATTTTTCGTCACTGGGGGGCGCTACAGGGTTTTTCCGGCCTGACGTCTCAAGACGTCGGAACAGAATAAGTACCCTGTTTTTCCGACGTCTTGAGACGTTAGGCCGTCGCTATGGGGTTAAGGGTTACTATGTTTTTATTTATGTTGTTGGGAGCATTAAAGGGGTTGTCCAAATTTGTGATGAGTCTGCAGTCACTCCTTGTGTCACTCTGACTGCAGCCTTCTGAATTTACACAGTGTGCACACTGCACTCTGTCAGGATTCTCTGGTGCCGGCGGTGAGAGTGGGAGGTTATGAAGCTGCAAGTATGCGATCTACATAGGTGTGGTCACGCTCAATGAAAATGAATTGACTGGGGCTGGACACATCAAACCAGAATATGGCCACAAGTATACAAATCTATGATCGTCCATTCTCCACTGGCACCCCCGCTCCTCAATGTTGGCCGGCGGTGCCTGACAGCACACCCCCCCCCAATCCCCGCCTCACAGATGCGTACCAGCAAATATTTTTTTACAAAAAAGGCACTGAAGATAGGCATGCAAATTGGTGACATATCTGCACCAAAAACTGCAGAAAACACATTGTGTGTGCACATGGCCTAAAGTGGTTTTCGTAAATCTCCACTTTGTTATGAATCAAGGTGTCATCTAGCAGTGGAACACCACCCGCTGTGGTAAGGCAAACTCAGTTTGCACCATAGCGTTCAATGTAAACTGAAGCCACACCACAAACCTAAACAAAAACTGAAACACACATAACTAGATGACTGATAAGTTGATACATTGTCACATTCATGTTTGAAGCTTGAACAAAAGCTTGAAAAAAATAATAATCATCAAGAAATTCTGAAATTCTGAAGAATGAGTTTGGAATATTTTGATATTTTGAGAGTATGTTGAAAAAAGTTTCCTAAACAGAACAAACACAGTTACGCTAGGCATTGCTTAGTAATAAAAATTATTTTTCAATGCAATCTGCATGGAGTTTTATACTCTCACCACATTTGATGGATGGGTACGTAGCTTTAGGCTAGTTTCACACTTGCATTGAATGGCATCCGTTGCATTGCGTTGTGTGACGGATGCAACGGATGCGTTGCATATAGTGGCACAACGAATGCAACGGATCATACAAAACAATGGAATCTGCTTTTTTTTTTTTTTTTTTTTACAGTTTTACAGGCGGCAGACTATTTTGAGAACAATCAGCTGATCGTTCACAAGTCGGCCGCCGGGCGATCAGCTGATCGCTCTCAAAAGCCGGCTGCCAGGCGATCAGCTGAGCACTCTCAAAAGCCGGCTGCCGGGTGATCAGCTGAGCGCTCTCAAAAGCCGGCTGCCGGGTGATCAGCTGAGCGCTCTCAAAAGCCGGCTGCCGGGTGATCAGCTGAGCACTCTCAAAAGCCGGCTGCCGGGCGATCAGCTGAGCACTCTCAAAAGCCGGCTGCCAGGCGATCAGCTGATCACTCTCAAAAGCCGGCTGCCGGGTGATCAGCTGAGCGCTCTCAAATGCTGGCTGCCGGGTGATCAGCTGATCGTTCGGCCACCGAGAGACAAAACAAAGTTTCTGTGATTTAAAAAAAAAAAAAAAAAAAGGATGAGCGTGCGCAGTGAAAAAATAAAGGATTCTGCCGCTCAAAAACCGTTACATGCTGTGTTCCTTCCGCCCGGCGGAAGCAACGCAGCGTCGGCCAGCGGAAGCAAAGCAGGTACATCAGTCACAATCCGTTGTCCATACAAGTCTATGGGAAGCAGCAGAATCCGTTAATGGATTCCACTGTTTTCCAAAACGGCGGATGGCGACTGAAGGAAAAACACGCAAGTGTGAAACTAGCCTTACTCATGCATACACATGCCTTGTTGTGAATGGTGTACTGTATATGTGCTTGAGAAATTCTGAGCCCTACTGGGCACAGGAACAAATGTATGGGGGTAATATATAGAGATCTGTGCATATAAAAGGTGAAATAGTTGCCCATAGCAACCAATCAAGTAGCTTCACAATCTAATCTAATCTGCCCTGGAAGAATAAGAGCTGGACTGTGGTTCCTAAGGGAAGCTGAGGCAATTTTCTGTTTCATATGAGATGTTATTATGCATACTGCAGTATTACATGAGCAACAGGTGATAATACAAGAAAGATGGGAATTATACAAAATGTCATACTCTTGTCAAAACTTTATATCAAATCTGTCTATCTATCTATTCCTCCCTTTTATACCATTCTTATGAAAAGCAGAGCACCACGGCCATCATATATTATTGCATTTGCACCTGTTTTTTTACCTTTTTCACCTATATTTGTGTTTGCACAAAGTTAATCTTTCCATTTGCGCCCTTTTTGAACTTTATTGTATATTTTTGCCTTTTTTTTTGCTGTGGGCAGGGTATTGGGTGTCTAGTTTTTCGCATCATTCACTTTTTGATAATTTTCAAAAAGTCACAAAATTTGCCGCAAATTTACTCCAACCTTTCCCCACTTAAAGTGATTTTATGTACGCCAGTTTTATATGTGCAATTTTTGGAACATTTTGCTAAACATACATTTTTTTGCACTAAAAAGTTGCCAAATCATTAGATTTCATTAGAATCATTAGATCGATAGATTAGGACTTTTCTTGTCCTTTACACAAAATTAATGAACCACGTGTGCCATTTTAATGAATTTGGGGCAAAAAAATAAACAACGCCAAAGGATATCAGAAGACAAAAAAGAAAAGTGACTTAAATGAACAACAAATGGTAAAAATGATTAATTGGGTTCTACATGACACAGGATCTGAGCACCGGCTAATGTAAATGTATGCTGAGGATAAGTCACAGACATAGCAAAGCATGATCAATCAGATAGAGACCTTTGTGTGGAGGACAATGCACAGAGATCCTCCAGGCGGCTCACAGCACACAGCAGCCTTTGTTCCAGGTAAGCAAGTGTTCAATATGAATCTTGTCTAATAGACGTTCGCTGTCGAGATGTACAATGAGTAATGATGGGCGGCCAATTCCACCAATCATTCCGGCTGTCTACTCCATGGTACTACAGCCTATTCTCTCAATGGCAGGTAATAGTATTGTATTAAGAGAATGAAAGGGAGGAAATTCTGGAGAAACATCGCATAATAACAATAATAATAAGGACATTGTTTCCGATCACATCCACGCTCTACCCTTCCTGTCTCAGTGTGTTGACCCTTTTCTGCAGTATTCTACAAAGCCCATATACACAGAGAGTCACTTTGTACACATGAGGCAGAGGTAATGAGGCGCCACCATACAGTGCCTCGTAATAGGTATTAAAATAAAGGAAGGTGTCTCATTTACCTGGGGCTGTAGACATGTACACAGCTGCCTCCGCTCCTCCTCCTCTCCCTGTGTTGTCCCCATCAGCATCTGAGAAGTGAAGCTTTGTTACTACTACACAGTAGACTGGGCAGCTCCTGGAAGAAGTCACTATAGCAACAGACCGCCTAAAGACTCAGGCACTGTGCAGCAGCTTTACCCCCTCCTGAGTTCATTCAAGAATTCCCATTGAGTAAGGGATGGAGGCTGCAGGAGGAGCCATCATCCTGGGCGCAGCACTGATTGGATTCTAGCTACAGAGCATCTGTGCGATGATGCCAGAAATAGGACTGGGCATGGTACTGCAGCCAATAAATGGGAATTGGCAATATACGGAATTAATAATACGTCACGTGATGCTGCATTGTCATTCCAAACTTTAAATCAATCTCGTCATTCACAAGACAACAACAAGCATTATAGAACCGTGATAGTAAAACACATATTTCACTGAATTCATGGCTGTGTGCTGGGATTAATTGTGCCCCTGGTAAGAATAAATATCAAAGTTTATAGTCCTTACCTATTAAAGCAGATAGCAGGTGACATACGATACGATACGATACACTTTATTGATCCCGTGGGAAATTATGGTATCACAGCAGCACAACTTATATCATAACATGAATTACTTAATTCATAAGACAGTAGAGTTGACAGAAGAACATTATACATTGGATAAGGTCATATAGCCTATGCTGATAATAAACAAATATAGTGCACATGGAAGGGGGCGGAGAAGAGAATGCCAACTATTTTTAAAAATGAAGTTGCGTGGCTGCCAGATTTTTACTGCTGAGGGGGTACCGATAGGGCCAGGACGAGGGGCTGGGTGTGTAGGCATCCATCCACCTAGGGCTCTACTTACTGCCTCTCCGAGGGGGACACACTTTGAGAGAAAAAAAAGAAGCGACATTGCTGACTACCTGTGGCCAACTGGCACCTTTGCACGGCTGAAGGCATTGAACACACTGACGGCAGCGGTGCAGGTATGGAGGTTAGCGTTGTCACCAGTGACTCCGCTCACCTTTCTCCCTCCATGTGCCATGGCCATAGCTCTTTCCCTATCAGATGCAAATACAACTGCTGTGAGCGCCGACTGGGACAGGAGTAGAGGAGCTGTAAGCCCTTCAGCTCCCTCCTAACCCAGCAGAATGCAGGCCACTCCAGGCCTGCGCCCTGCTGGATATGGCACACACAGGGGATGTCGAATGGTGTGATGCAGTGACGTAATCGCGCCATCCAGCGCCACCTGCTGTACAGGATAGAAGAGGAGACCGAGTTGCTCTGTACAGGGAACAGGGATTTGATGAAGATTTTTTTTATTCCTATGTGCCACTGAATGGGGGAGATGACAAGAGCAGCTGACTATGGAGAAATGTGGGAAAAAGACTGATGGCACTTCCTAACTTTCTAATGTGAACAGGTGCATACTAATTTTTCACTTAAATTGCTAGCTAGTAGCTACCCTTTCAAATTTAGAAATCCCAACCACATGGCACACTTTAAAACTAAATAAAACAAGTGATATCCATGATGGTTGTTATTTCGTCCCCTTTCTCAACTTAAAAATTATATATAAAATTCCCAACAGTGATTTTAAAATGGTATCATTTATTAGAGAAACCCTGCGTAATCTACTTAAAAATAAGAACCCTTTACTTAAACTGATAGTACTAAGTTATATCATCATATCATAGAAGATACCAAATTTGAAAAAAACAACTATGTTCTTGCTTGGAAAAGGGAACTAAAGCAACAGATCTCAGAAGAAATGTGTCAAGAAAGCTTAAAAGCAACAATCTCTTCTAGTTCTAGTACGACTCTTCTAGAGACACATACAAAAATACTAATAAGGTGGTACTTTACTCCATCAAGAATTCACCAATTTAACAGAGATGTCACCTCTGCTTGCTGGAGGAATTGTGGTGGGATTGGTGACTTAATGCATATCTTTTGGAGGTGTCCAGCACTAAAGGAACTCTGGTCGGAAGTATCGAAATCAATCAATAACATAAGTCATTCAAACATTGTTCTCACCCCTCAAAAAGCCCTTCTCGCCTTAGATCTAGAAGAAATAGTTCCCATATACAGACCCATTATTATCCATATTTTCCTCATTACTAAAAACCTAAATGAAGCCAATTGGAAGAAAATCGACGTCCCCAATACATCACAAATTGTTAATACTCTCGCCCTTCATGAAAAATATGAAAAACATTATGCTATTACAAATAATTTATGCACCCCATATTACAAACGATGGAATCCATGGAACCAATTCCGAGTATTGACCACGTGAACAAATATTTGTGCATCAAATATACACCACGTAGAGGTATCTTCTTACAACTCATGAATAAATATGGTCATTTAATTTGTTGTCACAGATAAGATCATTTATTCGATCGCATGTAATTTGTATATATTGTAAACAAAGATGACAAAGAGAATGGCACGAGAATATTGCAAAAAGGTAAGTTTTATTGAAAAATATTATTAAAAGTATTTAATATCAAGACAATCAAGGTTTTTGCAATGAAAGATAAAAAATAGATAAAGTCACAGAGATATAGGTGGAGGAATATGGTACAGAACACAGTTGTAATTACATAAACCATACCACCACTCAAATAACCCTACCGAAGTAATGAGAAATGTGTATATATATATATATATATATATATATATATATATGTAAACCAGGTAAGTGGCTCCAATGAGAGATGGGAAACCAGTGAATATTAGTTGTAGTAGGACAACTGGCATATAATAGTCAATATAACAAGTCCCATATCATAAAATACACTCAAAACATCAAACGAATGGCATACATAAACTACAGTGAATATAGTAATGACGGAAAGAGCCAATCTAGATAATTTATAGATGTACCAATAAATGAGGGCAAAAAGGAAGAAGTTACAAGGAAACCCCTAAAAATCCCCTATAGTCGTGTGGAGGCAACATTAATTCAGGGGGAGGGGCTTTGGGAAGTGGGAGAGGGGGAAAGTAGAAATAGATGCACCACTGATAATCCCAAAAGGGGAAGGATAATAAAGGAATGTAAAGAGGCCAGATACATAAACCTGTATAAAACAGGGAATGCCAAAGGGAAGACAAAAATAATAATGATAGTGAGGATTACCACCGGTGCGTCTATATTCCAAATGTGGCCAGAGAATAAGGACTAGTCGTAGGTTACAGAGGCAAGGCCACAAAGGGTAAAATGGTTTCCCATCTCTCATTGGAGCCACTTACCTGGTTTACATATATATATACATTTCTCATCACTTTGGTAGGGTTATTTGAGTGGTGGTATGGTTCATGTAATTACAACTGTGTTCTGTACCATACTTATAATTCATCCATTCATCTCTGTGACTATCTCTTTTTTATCTTTCATTGCAAAAACCTTGATTGTCTTGATATTAAATACTTTTATTAATATTTTTTAATAAAACTTACCTTTTTGCAATATTCTCGTGCCATTCTCTTCTTTGTCCTCTTTGTTTACAATGTTTCTTTTTGAAGTTGGCACCCCTCCTGTGGGAACCTTTGGAGTGTATCCCTCAGTGTATTACGAATTTAGCCATGTATTTATTGTTTATAATTTGTATATATGTATTAGTTATATTTAATGATTGAATAAGCCTTGTTCTGCCTAAAGGACGCAGCAACATCTCTAAAGCGATATCGTTGGGGTCACGAAATTCGTGATGCACATCCGGCTGCGTTAGCAATGTCGTTGCATGTGACACCTACGTGCGATCGATAATCACGTGCAAAATTGCTAATCGTTGACATGCTCCCCTATTCCCAATTATCGCTGCTGCAGGTACGATGTTGTTCGTCGTTCCTGCGGCAACACACATCGCTATGTGTGACACCGCAGAAACGAGGAACATCTCCTTACCTGCGGCCGCCGGCAATGAAGAAGGAAGGAGGTGGGTGGGATGTTACGTACCGCTCATCTCCGCTTCTATTGGGCGGCTGCTTAGTGACGTCGCTGTGACGCCGAACGAACCGCCCCCTTAGAAAGGAGGCGGTTCGCCGGTCACAGCGACGTCGCTAGGCAGGTAAGTAGTGTGACGGGTCCGAGCAATGTTGTGCGCCACGGGCAGCGATTTGCCCGTGATGCACTATCGATGGGGGCGGGTACGCAAGCTAGCGATCTCGCTAGCAGGATCGCAGCGTGTAAAGCGGCCTTTACCCTCTACCCTAATTTTTCCTTCCTCCTGTCCCTGTTTCCCCAATTAAATTACACAACTTTCCACAGCCCAACCTTCCCTACATCCTTCCTATGCCTATCTTATAACTAACCCTTAATAGAAGCTTTAAGAATATAGAAGTCTTTTGTTATCCATGTTGTATTCAATCATATTCAACTATGAAATAGTATCAAATTCCTTCTCCCCTTTCCCCTTCTTAATTATTGAAAATAAAAATATTTCAAAACAGGCGCATACTGAGCATGAAACATAACAAAAAAGACAGTTGCACTCTGTTACCATTAGAAAGTTAGGAAGTGCCAAAAGTCTTTTTCTTAGATTATAGGGTCATGCCTTCTGATTGAGCACTCCTGTCCTTTAGCCTTTGACGATTTTAAGTCTTTATTTTCAGGTTCCCATCCGCCCATAAATTGTAGGATTTTTATCCCAAAGAGAGGCATTAGTTGGTAGAGACTCAACAATAAGAGGTCACCTTGGCGCTGGCTGTTTGGCTCACATAAAATTGGCCATTTTTGTGTGTAAGTATCTTAATTTCTACATGTTTTCTATAGCAGTAATATATGTCTATATTTCAATATCATTGTTACACATATCGCAGCACTACAGAGTGCAACTGTCTCTTTTTTGTTACTATGGAGATATGTGGTTAGGCTGTGGAGAAATACATGGGATGGGCTGTGCAGACATGTGGGGCCGGCTGTTGGGAATTACGTGGGGTAGGCTGTGGAGACGTGGGGCTGACTGTGGTGAAATATGTGAGGCTGGCTGTGGAGACATGTGGGACTGGCTGTGGGGAATTATGTTGGGCTGGCTGTGGAGATATGTGGAGCTGGATGGATGTGAATAAATATGCAGGTCTGGCTGTGGGGAAATATGTGAGGCTTGCTGTGGAGACATGAGGGGCTAGCTGTGAGGATATACGTGGGGCAGGCTGTGGTGACATATATGGGATGAGCTGTGGAACATATGAGACTCTGGCTGTGGAAACATGTGGGGCTGGCTGTGGGGACATTTGTGGGGCTGGTTGTGGGAACATAGGTCGGGCAGGCTTTGGGGACATACCTGGGGCAGGCTGTGGGGACATATGTGGGGCTGGCTGTTGGGAAATACATGGGGCAGGCTGTGAGGACATACGTAGAACAGGCTGTGGGGAAATACATGGGGCAAGCTGTGAGGACATACGTAGAACAGGCTGTGGGGAAATACATGGGGCAAGCTGTGAGGACATACGTAGAACAGGCTGTGGGGAAATACGTGGAGTTGACTGTGGAGACATGTGGGACTGGTTGTGAGGAAATATGTGGAGCAGGCTAAGGATACATGTGGGCAGGTTGTGGATACCTGTGGGGCTGGCCTTAGGGAAATATGTGGTGCTGGCTGTGGAGACATGAGGGGCTGGCTGTGGAGACATGTGAGGCTGGCTGTGGAGGCATGTGAGGCTGGCTGTAGAGACATGTGAGGCTGGCTGTAGAGACATGTGAGGCTGGCTGTGGAGACATGTGAGGCTGGCCTTGGAGACATACATGAGGCAGGCTATGGGGACTTACATGGGGCAGGCTGTGGGGAAATATGTGGGGCTGGCTGTGGAGATGTACCGCCCCGAGGCTCGGCCGGCGGCCGAGCCGCTCGGATCCGGGCTCGTCAGTGGGTGGCTCGAGCTCCTCCTGGACCCGGGGGTCACGTCACTCTGAAGGGATGCTGGTGCTACGTAAGGGGTGGTGTGCGGTGGGGAGGTCCACGGCCGATGCCGCGGTTGTTTTTGGGAGTTAAGTTCATGACGCCACCCACGGGTTGTGGTGAATGGATGGACACCACCGCTGCCGTTGACTAGGCTCCTGGGGACGGTATTGCGCAGCTTGGTGTTGACCCCTCCATGGGTAGGGGGTGATGGTCCCGGGGGCCCGAGGGTGCTGAGGAGGGGGAATGCGTGCTGGCTTGTAGGTGCGGTGCGCGGCCCGAGGGCACTGTTGTACTCACTATTACAGACACACTGGAGTCTCTGGTAAACCAAACAAGATGGTGGACGGTGCCTGCAGCTGGCTGCGCTTTTCCCCTTTTTCAGGTTGGTGGTTTTCGCCTTTCTCCTGCACCTCACTTTTAGAATAATGGTGACTCCTATGCCTGAGCAACGGTAGTCCGCTCCCCGGCTTTGTGTGTGCCAGCAGAGCCCGTTTGCCCGCAGACGCTGGCCCGTGGGATCTCGATGCCTGGGTGGTGGCTTTCTATCCCACTGGTTGCGCTGTTGTCTTCAGTCGGGTCTTGGGTGGGAAAGGACCTAAAGTCCAGACCCCAATCAGTGAATGCAACTCGGTCCAGTGGCTTCTGGGCCTCGTACTGGGTCTGAGTGCCCCTCCTAGTGCTCCGGTTTCCAATCGGTTCCCCGCTTCGGTACCGGCGGGCCACTACCCGGTCCCGGTCCCTTACGGTTCCACCGGCTGTAATCCCAGCTCCTGCAGGCGGCCACCACCGTCTACCTCCTGGCCACAGGGTATCCGGGCTCTGACCCAGATCCCTGACAGACGTCTACTCTTTGCTGCCACTCTCCTCTACTCCTTTCACTGAACTCTCTGTTTTTCCCGCCTCAGGCTCTCCGAACTCCTCGGTTGGCGTGGCCAACCGCCTGGCCCAGTCCCCCGGGTGTGAACGTCAAGTCCTGAGAGGTGTGACTCAGGGTTTTAAGGTTGGCTGCTGTTACCTTTTTAGGGGAAGGTGTTTGTGTAAGGGCCTACCTGTGACTACCTGGCTAGTCCAGGGCATCACAGAGACATGTGGGACTGGTTGTGGAATAGCATGTTAGGTGGGCTAAGAATACATGTGGGTTTGGACGTGGAGACATGTGGGTCTTGTTTTGAGGATATATGTAGGGCTGGCTGTGGAGACATGGGAGGAGCTGGCTGTGGGGAAATTTGTGGAGCTGACTGTGGGGAAATATGTGAGGCTGTATGTGGGGAAATGTATGGGGCTGCTGTTGAGACATGTGCGGCTGCTGTGGGGAAAAATGTGGGACTGGCTGTGGAGACATGAGGGGCTTGTTATGGAAACATATGCGGATCCAGCTGTGGGGACATATGTGGGGCTGGCTCTGAGGACATACATGGGTTAGGCTGTGGGGACATACATGGGGCTGGCTGTGGGGACTTACATGAGGCTGGCTGTGGGGGCATATGTGGGGCTGGCTGTGGGGACATGTGGGGCCGGCTGTGGAGAAATATGTGGGGCAGGCTGTGAAGATGACTCGCCCACCCCAGGGCTATGGGACACCCGGTGCCGGGCCGGACTAGTCCGGTGGTAGTCAGTGGTGGCTGGGCCCGGCTCCGTGGCCCTGGTGGGTGTCAGTAGAATATGTGGCTTGATGAGTAAAGTTTGTGTTCGTGACGCCACCTGTGGTCTGCGGCTATTAAGCCGCCGCTGCTGTGTGAGGCCTCCGGGGTGATGTTATGGCAGCAATGGTGGTACGGCTCCCCACAGGTGGAGCGGAGCCCCGGGGACACTGGTAGTGCTCGTGAAAGTCTATGGGGTTGTGTGGCTAACACGGTGCAGGGCCGACAGGCAATGAAAGAACCAGGCACAAACAACAGTCTCTTTACCTTTTCCTCTTTTACTTTGGGAACAGTCCAGTCCTGGGAGACCGTTACAGGTGGTGATGGGGATCCGGTCGGCCTGGAAGTACTTGGGGTGATCTTTCTGGCCAGCTGAGTATGAGGCCTACTCCTGTGCTTTTCTTTGTTATGATAGGACCCTGCTTCTCTGAATCCAGCAATGGCCCTCTTTGCTGCTGGGACTGATGGTACATCCCTTTCCCTCTATAGCAGGCTACGCAGGCCCTCTCTGGTGCTTCTCTGCTGGAGTCCACACCGGGCCCTGATGCTGCAGCTGTACCTTTGGGATGTTTATGGGCCAGGTGCTTACAGCTCTCCTGCCCTTCGGATTCGGCTACCAGGGAGTATTTTAAGCCCTGGTGGCCACAGACTCCGATGTCCGAGTCTCTCCGCTGCCTATCAGCTACTCCTGCTTCCCTGGGCCAAGCTACTCTAGCTCTAGGCCCCAGATCCACAGGACAGCTCACTCTGCGTCTGCTTCCTTCCACTTCTCTCTACAGACTGACTACTACTTCCTCCCTCAGGCCAGACTTGAGGAAAGCTCCCTGGAATTCCAGGTTCAGAGCTCCCCCTGCTGGCCGGAGGGAGAACTGCATTGGGTGTTAAACTTGCTGGCCAATGGACCTCCCCATTACCTCCAGGCTCAGCATTAACCCTTTGGGAGGGCAATGCTGTTGTGGCGACCAGGTCCTGGGGCGCCACACTCCCCCTTAGTTAAATTCAGTACTCCCGGACTGTAGAAACAAAACAAAACAGGTTACAACATTTCATCCCATTATGGGAGGCGCATTACTTAAACGTTACAAACTTAAACACTACTATAAGAGTCCAGTGTGGCTCCCTGCCGGGTGTCCATTACACTGCTCCATGGGGGACCCGCCGCGATCAAACCCCCAACGTAGGCTCTGGGCGTGCGTCAGAGCATTGATGACCCCACTCTATGCACGCCGGACGGGTTTTTCTTCAGGGGTGTTGAGCACACAGGTGCTAACTATGAACAATTTAGGTGTTGGCCACCCATAGTCCAGTGGCCCAATTGTCCATTTACTTAATCACCTAAGACAAAAAGCATTTTATACACAACATTACAGACATTTCACATAACTATTTACATTCTGTTAGGTATTTTATTTTCTATGTTCTATACCTTGGAGGGGGCTGTCCCCGAGTGCTACGTTGGGACCGGCGTAGCTCTGGGGTTTGTCCCTGACTACTTGGAGTGTCTGCCCCCCCCGTGTTATTGGTAGGCCTAACCCTGACAGGGATGCACGTTGGTTGCCTACGGGATATCAGATTCGCCAAGGGTACGGCAGGTTCGCCACTGGCAGGGGGTTGAACCTCCTGTTCCACTGCTGGCGTGTCATCTTGTGTTGGAGCGGACGGTTCTTTAGGTGGATCTGGAACCTCTTCTGTTTCTGGCTCGACCAACTGCGGGAACGTCAAAACTGGTACCACTATGGCATTGTTTATTCGGGTCCAAGTTTTGGGGAATTTTCCAAGGATTGTTTGGATCATCTCCTCCTCTTTTTCTTGACTTTGGGGACTTTCTTGTACTTCTTCCACTTCCCTTTGGATCCTGCACTGTTCAGGGCACGCTTTCAGGCGGTCTCGAGAAACTGCTTGATAGGTCTTGCCTTCATCCTTGCTTATGAGGCATACCTTACTATTGTCAAAGTTGGAGGGGATAATGGTGTAGGGTTCATTCTCCCACTGATCATCCAATTTATGCGCCCTCCGCTTCTTCTTGAGGACTTGTTCTCCAGGTGCTAAGGGAGTTGCTGGGGCTGTTTGATTGTAATGCTGCTCTTGTCTCGTCCTTGCTTGAGACAGGCTCCTTTCTACGCATTCCTGGACCTTACGGTACTGCTGCTGCCGCTCTGTATCCCAATCCTCTATTTCCTGAACTGCCTCAGGTGACACAGTCCCCATCTCAAAGTCTACAGGTAACTTGCCAGGTCTGGCTCGCATCAGGTAAGCAGGGCTGCAGTTGGTCGAATTTACCGGGATATGGTTGTACAAGTCTACCAGATCTGGTAACTTCTCTGGCCATTGGTTTCTTTCTTCCAAAGGTAGAGCCTTGAGCATATCAATAACCACATGGTTCACCTTCTCGCACAATCCATTGGTTTGGGGGTGGTACGGTGTGGTTCTGATTTTCTTACAACCGTACATGTTACAGAACTCTTGGAACACTTCTGCCTCGAATGCAGGACCCTGATCAGTCAGTACCCTTTCAGGGTAACCGTGAGGTCGACAAAAGTATGCCTGAAATGCTCTCGCTGCTGTTCTGGCTGTCTGGTCCTTCACGGGCACTACTACCAGGAAACGACAGTAATGGTCCACAATGGTGAGGGTGTACACATAGCCTGACCGGCTTGGTGTTAACTTCACGTGGTCCAGGGCCACCAACTCCAGGGGCTGCTTCGTGACAATTGGCTGTAGGGGAGACCTCTGGCTGGCATCATCTTTCCGCCTCAGGTTACACGGACCACAGTCTCGGCACCACTTCTCGACTGTCTTTCTCATGTGCACCCAGTAGAACCGATCACGGAGTAGGGTCTCCAACTTCTTCCACCCGAAGTGTCCTGCGTTATCATGATAAGCTGCTAGGACCATTGGAGCATCTCTCTGTGGGACCACTATCTGCCAGACGAGTTCATTCGTTCGCCAGTTGACATATCTCTTGCAGAGCTTGCCTTGGTAGGTGAACAGTCGTCCCCTCTCCTTCCACAGCTGCTGGGCTTCTTCTGGAGCATCTGGGCCAAGATGGGTCTCAGCTTGTGCTAGCTTTTCTTTGACCAATCGCACGGCCGGGTCACCGTTCTGTGTCTCTTCCCAATTATGGTGGAGTAATGGGTTGACCGAGACCTCGTGCTGGCTCGAGCGCTTCACTCCTACAGCATGCTCACACTGGGAAACACCTTGGTGATGGAAAGCCGGTAACTCTATCTCTTCGAGTTCATCCAGGTCTTCTCCAGACTCGGGTAAGTGAGGCATTCTGGACAGCGCATCAGCATTGTTATTCTTCTTGCCAGCCCGGTACTTGATGGTAAAGGCGAAGTTAGACAGCCGGGCCATCCATCGCTGTTCCAACGCACCTAACTTGGCTGTTGCCAGATGTGTCAACGGATTGTTGTCCGTGAAGATGGTGAACTTGGCCGATGCCAGATAGTGCTTGAAGCGTTCAGTCACCGCCCAAACAATAGCGAGGAACTCCAGCTTGAAGGAACTGTAGGTTTCTGGATTCCTTTCTGTGGGCCGCAGCTTCCTACTGGCGTAAGCTATTACCTTCTCTCTGCCTCCCTGCACCTGGGACAGAACTGCTCCCAGTCCCACGTTGCTGGCGTCTGTATACAGTACAAACGGCTGGCTGTAGTCAGGGTGGGCCAGAATTTCTTCTCCCGTGAGAGCCCCTTTCAGCCGGACAAAGGATGTTTCTATTTGGCTGCTCCATTCAAATGGAGGGCTCTGCTTCTTAGCCTGCTTTGGCTGGCCCACCAGGAGATCTTGAAGGGGCGCTGCTATCTTTGTGAAACCATCAATGAACCTTCGGTAGTAGCCCACCAGCCCAAGGAACTGCCGCACCTCTTTTACCGTCGTGGGTCTTGGCCAGTCCTTGATTACGGTGACTTTCTCCGGATCAGGTGCCACACCTTCTGCGCTGACCACATGACCCAGGTACTGTACCTTTGGCTTCAAGAGGTGGCACTTGGACGGCTTGATCTTCAGGCCATATTTCGACAAAGACTCAAACACTTCTGCTAAGTGCCTCAGGTGGTCTTCATAATTCTTGGAGAAGACTATGACGTCATCCAGGTACAACAGCACGGTTTCAAAGTTGTGGTGGCCCAAGCAGCACTCCATCAACCTTTGGAATGTCCCTGGGGCGTTGCAGAGCCCGAATGGCATACAGTTGAACTCGCAGAGGCCCATTGGTGTCGTGAATGCAGTCTTCTCCTTGTCCGCCTCTGCCACGGGAACCTGCCAATACCCACTGGTGAGATCCAAGGTGGAGAAATAGTTAGCTGACTTTAAGGCTGTTAGTGACTCCTCTATTCTGGGTAGTGGATAAGCATCTTTATGTGTAATGCGGTTAATTTGCCTGTAATCTACGCACATTCTCATGGTACCATCTTTTTTCTTTACGAGCACTAGTGGAGGTACCCAGGGGCTACAACTATCTCTGATAACCCCAGCCTCCTTCATTTCCCGTAACATCTCTTTGGCACGCTGATACTGTGCGGGGGGTACAGGGCGGTATCTCTCTTTAATGGGATGATGATCACCCGTGGGGATTTGATGTTTAACCCCTTTCACCTGCCCAAAATCTAGGGGGTGTTTGCTGAAGACCCGCTCGTACTCCTGTACCACCCGGTAAACCCCATGCTTTTGGTGTGAGGGGGTGGAGTCGGTGCCCACATGTAATTTTTGGCACCAGTCTTCCAGCTGTCCCTTGGAGCCATTGTCTTCCGCCTGGTCAGACGGGATCAAGGGTTCCACTGCTTTGATGGTATTGTTGCTGACAGTGTACAGTTTTGCTACAGTGGCATACCGGGGCAATTTGGCCTCCTCCTCCCCACAATTCAGGACACGGACGGGCACTCTCCCCTTGCGGACGTCTGCTACCCCTCTGGCTACCAGGACTCCAGGCCTACTGTCTGAATACACCGGTTCTACCAAGGCATGGTAATCCTGACCCTTGAGGCCTATTGCTGCCCGACACCATATCAACATTTCACTTCTTGGGGGTATTGCAATGGGGAGGGGGTCACTTACCCTCACACTGCCAATTTCTCCTCCGGCCAGCTCTACCTGGTGCCTCCTCATCAGGGCTCTGATCTCCCTCTGTAGGGCACGCTGCTGCCCGGAGCTGGCAGTTTCAGACGCCTGTTGCAACAAAATTATCACTTCGGCAATACAATTTTCTATCACATTTGTACCAATGGTTAGCAGTGGGTCAGATTCTTTGCGATCAATATCTACAATTATCATCCCCTGACATGGCAATTCTACCCGCCCCACTTTAATGGTTACTTCTTTGTACCCAATTTGAGGTAAGGGCTGACCATTACTGGCCACAATTGTTAAATCATCATCTGGGCCATGGTCAATGTCTGAATCAGCCCAATATCTTTTGTACAGTTTATAGGGGATGGTTGTTACCTGGGACCCCGTGTCCAGGAGGGCATTCAAAGGGATCCCATCCAGCACAATAGGAAGGACCGGTCGTCCTCCCACATACTTGCTGCGGCTGGTGGTTGAGCCGGGCTTCCTTACACCTGGGGGTTGGCTCCTGGCCCCAGGCTCGGCCCATTTAAAGGACAGTGTCGTGCAATGTGGCCCGCCTGGCTGCAGCGGCGGCAGATCGGTTGTCCTGTTGAATCATACCGGTCTGTGTCTTTTCCTCGGGTCGGCGGAATCCTCCTGTCGCATCCATGGGATGTCATCTGGGCTGGAGGCCAACTCGATTCTTGCAGGCGATGGGGTCACTTGTAGAGACTGCACGGTCTTGGCAAGGGCAGCTACAGTCTTGGTCATCTCCTGGACCTGCTGTCTGAGCTCTGCAGTGGGATCCTTATCCAGGGACTGCGCCTCGGCCCCTGCAGCAGCTCGTGTTTCAGGCACCACCCCGGGGTACGTGATAGCAAGAGGCCGGAGGGATACTGGGTCATTCGGTGTAGATTCTCTCAGTACCCGGATGGCCTGGTCCTTAAACTT
Organism: Anomaloglossus baeobatrachus; assembly: GCF_048569485.1. Taxonomy (NCBI): domain Eukaryota; kingdom Metazoa; phylum Chordata; class Amphibia; order Anura; family Aromobatidae; genus Anomaloglossus; species Anomaloglossus baeobatrachus. Next base: position 231,829,487 of record NC_134358.1, on the reverse strand, counting down.
TGCAAAGTCCAGAGCAGGGTTCTGTAGGACCATGATACGCAGCTGTGTCCTGTGGGCATCTGACAGGAGTCCTTCTATGAACTGCTCAGTTAGGAGTTTGTCTCCTTCTCGTACACTCTCTGGGTCCACCTGTTTAACTGCTTTCAGGGCCTCCTGCAAATTTAAGGCATAGTCCCGTATGCTGTCTGTGGCCCGCTGCTTGCACCCAAAGAATCTCATCTTTATTTCCGCTGCGGTGCGGGTGTCAAAAGTACTCTTTAGCTTGGCCAGTATCTGGGTTACTGTCCCTTTATCTGTATCAGGCCAGGACTTCACTTCACGCTGGGCTGCGCCGGCTAGCTGCCCCATTAATATGCCCACCTTCTGGCTCTCAGTCAGCGGATACACCCGGAACAAGCTGTGCAGGCTTTCTCTGAAGTCGCTCAAGGTATGGGACTCCCCGGAGTACTGCGGCAGCCATTCTGCTCCCGGGATGTACGGCATTGTGATCGGCATTACCGGCGCTACAGCGGGGGCTGGGGTGGCGTCGACTGGGATTGCTTCGGCCGGTGCTGCGACGCCTCGGGCTATGGCAGCCACCTGCTCTCCCTCTGAGTCGGACATCTTCCTCCCCCTTAGTGAACCTTACCAGGCTCCGTTCACTTTTCAAATTCCCTTCTGGGTCGCGCGGGGTTAACAGCGCTCTGCTCTGATGGCGCGCTCCCTTCGCGCTCTTTGTCAGGCACGCCCCCCTTCTTCCTGCGCTCAGCGAGGCTAATGGCCGCGGCAGTTTGCAAACAGTAACACAGTCTTTTAAGCACAGTTTCTGCAGGCGCACAGTACCCGGTGGTACCGGGCACGAAATCCTGTTTGTGACGCCAAAATTTGACTCGCCCACCCCAGGGCTATGGGACACCCGGTGCCGGGCCGGACTAGTCCGGTGGTAGTCAGTGGTGGCTGGGCCCGGCTCCGTGGCCCTGGTGGGTGTCAGTAGAATATGTGGCTTGATGAGTAAAGTTTGTGTTCGTGACGCCACCTGTGGTCTGCGGCTATTAAGCCGCCGCTGCTGTGTGAGGCCTCCGGGGTGATGTTATGGCAGCAATGGTGGTACGGCTCCCCACAGGTGGAGCGGAGCCCCGGGGACACTGGTAGTGCTCGTGAAAGTCTATGGGGTTGTGTGGCTAACACGGTGCAGGGCCGACAGGCAATGAAAGAACCAGGCACAAACAACAGTCTCTTTACCTTTTCCTCTTTTACTTTGGGAACAGTCCAGTCCTGGGAGACCGTTACAGGTGGTGATGGGGATCCGGTCGGCCTGGAAGTACTTGGGGTGATCTTTCTGGCCAGCTGAGTATGAGGCCTACTCCTGTGCTTTTCTTTGTTATGATAGGACCCTGCTTCTCTGAATCCAGCAATGGCCCTCTTTGCTGCTGGGACTGATGGTACGTCCCTTTCCCTCTGTAGCAGGCTGCGCAGGCCCTCTCTGGTGCTTCTCTGCTGGAGTCCACACCGGGCCCTGATGCTGCAGCTGTACCTTTGGGATGTTTATGGGCCAGGTGCTTGCAGCTCTCCTGCCCTTCGGATTCGGCTACCAGGGAGTATTTTAAGCCCTGGTGGCCACAGACTCCGATGTCCGAGTCTCTCCGCTGCCTATCAGCTACTCCTGCTTCCCTGGGCCAAGCTACTCTAGCTCTATGCCCCAGATCCACAGGACAGCTCACTCTGCGTCTGCTTCCTTCCACTTCTCTCTACAGACTGACTACTACTTCCTCCCTCAGGCCAGACTTGAGGAAAGCTCCCTGGAATTCCAGGTTCAAAGCTCCCCCTGCTGGCCGGAGGGAGAACTGCGTTGGGTGTTAAACTTGCTGGCCAATGGACCTCCCCATTACCTCCAGGCTCAGCATTAACTCTTTGGGAGGGCAATGCTGTTGTGGCGACCAGGTCCTGGGGCGCCACAAAGACATACGTGGGTTAGACTGTGGGGACATACGTGGGAAATATGTGGGGCTGGCTGTGGAGACAAGTGGGGCTGGTTGTAAGGAAATACAATATTTGGGGCTGGCAGCGGATATATGTATGTGGGGCTGGCTGTGGAGAAATATATGAGGCTGTCTGTGGGGAAATATGTGGAGCTGCTTTTGGAGATGTGGGGCTGGCTGTGGAGCCATGTGGGGCTGGCTGTGAGGAAATGTGTAGGGCTGGCTGTGGAGACATGAGAGGCTGGCTGTGGGGAGATATGTTAAACAAGCTATGGGACATATGTGGGGCTGGCTGTGGAGACTTGGCGCTGGCTCTGGGGACTTATGTAGGTCTAATTGTGGGGATATACGTGGAGCTAGCTGTGGTGACATACAGTACATGGGGCTGGCTGTGATGATATACGTGGGGCTGCCTGTGGGAACATTACAAGAGGGTCTGGGGTAAAATTTTACTAGATGTGGGGGTCATTATACCGTGGGCCATGGAGCCATAATAATGTAAAGAGGGCTGTGATGACAATACTGTATTGGGGCTGTTGAGGATGTTATACCTGTATACGGGGCTGTGGGGACCTTATTGTATAGTTGGCTGTGGTGGACATCATACTGTATATTGGGGGCTGTGGTGGACATAATGCTTAATGAAGGGTGTGGTGGACATCATAGTGTATATTGGGGGCTGTTGTGAACATCATACTGTATGAACAGCTGTGGTTATCATCATACCATTTAGGGGGACAGTGTGAGGAGGGTGTACAGTTTGAAGAGGACAACATGGTGGGCAGTATGAAGGAATAATGTGAAAAGGGGGCACAGAATGATATGGATGGGGCAGTGTAAAATGGGGGCATGGTATGGAAAGATGTTAAAATGGCCGGGGACAGTGTGGAGATCTAGAGTGTAAAGGAAAACAGTGGAGCGGGAACAGCCATGGTATAGGTTCATAAGGGCGAATGGTGTGTCGGTTATAGAATATTAAGGCGGACAGTGTGGAGGTCATATAACATAGGAGACTTATTTAGGGCATAATTGGGATAGATATTGTTATTTTTAGTGCATTTTAATAACACTTATTTTTAAGGGCACTGTGTCTGGATGTGCTGCAGAAGACCAGAGAAGAGAAATGTCTGAAGAGAAGAGTTGTGGATTGAAAAGTCATCATGGCATCTTGACAAGATGGAGACAAAAAGAAACAAACAACTCAGAGAAAATGTATTCTATAAGGTAACTGGATGTAAATGTTCACTTATTGATTCTGACTATCTCATCAGTCCGCAGTCTGATAATTACTTATCACAACAACTCCCAGCATCTCCTCACCACTAGAGATGAGCCACCCCCCTGGCGTTCGAGTTCGGTTTGGTTCGTCGAACGGAGGCCCCGTTCGACGAACGTTCGACGAACTGTTCGACGAACCACTCGAACCCTATTGAAAACAATGGGAGGCAAACACATAAAAACACATTATACATGTACACATACAGTTAATAAACATTGCCATAACACAGGTCCACGCGACGCGTCCTGCACTCTCTCTCCCACCGCTTGACCTTCCGATAATCGCTGCATCCTCCCGGTAACCAGCACTGATGACAGGACCTATCGTGACGTCAAAATAGCATGTGACCAGTCACGTGTCTCTTATCTCATTTGCTACAGACTGGTCACATGGCTAGACGTCATGCTAGTGTGGCGCCCTGGACAAGCCAGGTCGTCACAGAACTACACCAACACAAACCACACCCCGGTTAGGCACACCGAAGCCAAACACAAAAATCCTTGCTGCCTTCCTCCAGGGGCTGATGTCCACACCAGGGGGTGGGCCAGGCGATTGGTCCCGCCCACCGAGGAGTTCACAGTCCTGGAGGCGGGAAAAGGAGTCAGTTTAGTTTTCAGTTTTGAAGTTGGAGGGAGTGAAGTGGTAGAGGAGCAGTCTGACGGCGTCCTGGTGTGTGGCCCGGACGGAACAGCAAGGTTGGCAGACGGTGGTGACCATCTGCAGGAGAGGCTGATTGGAGCGAACCGTAAGGACCGTGGACGGGCGGTGGCCCGACGGTACCGGATCGGAGAGCAAAGAGAAGCCAGCACCATCCGGCAGGGCTTACGGACCCCGACCAGGCTAGGAGTCGCCGTAAAACTGGTCAAATCCGTTAGCGAAGGGAACCTCCGGGGTTTCCCAGCAGTCAAGACCCGATTGAAGGCAACAGCTCACACCATAGAGGGAAACACAGTCACCGCCAAGGCTACAGTTCCCAGGGCCCGAGCCTGCGGGCAAAAGGGGCTCCTTCAGCATCCATCCAAGCTGGGGAGCGGGTTACTGGTGGGAAGCCATTGGAACCGTAGACACAATACAGGTGCAGGGAAAGGCAGTCACCATCAACCTACCGGGAGAGCTACCGCAGCCGTCTGTGGGACCCGTCCATCCAGCCGTTTGTTTTACCGGAGACTTTGCATTCATCATTGGCTGAGTGAGTACCACCGTGCCGTGCGGCACAGCGCTGCCCCCGCGACCCTGCACCTCACCAGGCCCCGTAACCCGCCTGCCATCCATCCCTACCCCTCACCGGGCCCCGGGACAACCAACCCCCCTACCCACGGAGGGGAGAACCAACATCCAAGCTGCTCCCTGTCATCGCTCCCGGGATCCCCGTCCAGAGCAGTGGTGGTGTCACCAATCTCACCACAACCGTGGGTGGCGTACCGGACAATATCCCTAAACCAAACCACCCCACTTTCACTCACGGGCGAAGAACGCCGCTCGAGTCCCCGGGATCCGGCCCACCGCTCGAGCCACCACCGAGCAGCAGCAGCAGCCGGACCCGAGCAGTGGGTGAGCGCAGCGTCCCCTCCTCCGCCCGCGACACTAGGTCCTGTAAGAGCATCTCTTCGGTACGCGGTGATCGTTCAAGCATCTCCGTGTACCGGCGAAATGCTCTGACACATGGTCGGCTTCCCCGTCCATGCATGTGGGCGCTCTTTACAGAGTCAGCCCACATGAAAGGACTAGATGCCAAAGCCGGTGAGTTGCGGCACTGGGAATCACGTGATTGGAGCACCGTTGCTATGGTAACCCGCCTGTTAGCGGTGATGTCACCGCTTACAACACGCAGCTTCTGCTCACTCACTGAGTGAATAGACTGCACGAGAAGCAGCAAAGTCTTCCTCCCATGCAGTGCTGTCTGATGTAGCAGAGCTGCATGGGTTGAAGGAGAAAGAAGACAGAAGAGCAGGATCGTGGAGGGCTGACAGGGATAGAGTTGAGTGCGGTTCGCGGTTCGAGGTTCTCCAGTTCGCAGCTCGAGTGATTTTGGGGGCTGTTCTAGATCGAACTAGAACTCGAGCTTTTTGTTAAAGCTCGATAGTTCTAGATACGTTCGAAACGGTTCTAGCAGCAAAAAGACCAGCTAATTCCTAGCTGGCTTTCCGCTGTAATAGTGTAAGTCACTCTGTGACTCACACTATTATGAAATTTCAGTGTATAGTGTGCGGGAACAGGGCATTCAGATCACTGCTGTATGGATAATGGCGATCGCCATTTTTTTTTTTTCCTTGTCTTCCTTCCCTAAGCGTGCGCGTGTAGTGGGGCGAGCCAGCATGTCAGCCAATCCCAGACACACACACACAGCTAAGTGGACTTTTAGCCAGAGAAGCAACGGCATGTGTGATAGGATGTCCATGTCACATGTCCCTGCATAATAAAACCGGACAATTTCCTCCAGCACGCCATTATCTGCCTTCTGCGTCCTTGGTGTCAGTCATCACTGGCGCAGCTCCTATCGCCGATACTGCTGTGTACGCTCCATACACAGCGCTGTACAGCATAGGGATAGCACTTTCTATCAGTCCTTTTAAGGGCTCATACCGGCAGGGTCAGAGCCATAGGTGACAGGTCCGTGAAAACAGAGTTTAACAGCTACACAAGATGACAGCGTCTGTGTAGCTAAGGTCAGGGATTTCCTCGCTGCATTTCCCCATTAGGAGGGATAGAAAGGCAGGCTTCCTTTCCTCTACCCAGAGACCCACAACCCTGCCACTGTACCCTCCTGCCCTTTGCACACTCAAACTCATTGTTACTAAGCCATTATACTAGCAAACACTGAGTGAACTTAGTGGCATCCTAAACGTGGCTATTGGACTTCTGTATTGTCCCACTAGTGCAAAGATATTTGCAGCACGTCTGCCTGCATTGCACACTCAAACTCATTGTTACTAAGCCATTATACTAGCAAACACTGAGTGAACTTAGTGGCATCCTAAACGTGGCTATTGGACTTCTGTATAGTCGCACTAGTGCAACGATTTTTGCAGCACGTCTGCCTGCATTGCACACTCAAACTCATTGTTACTAAGCCATTATACTAGCAAACACTGACTGAACTTAGCGGCATCCTAAACGTGGCTATTGGACTTCTGTATAGTCCCAGTAGTGCAAAGATATTTGCAGCACGTCTGCCTGCATTGCACACTCAAACTCATTGTTACTAAGCCATTATACTAGCAAACACTGAGTGAACTTAGTGGCATCCTAAACGTGGCTATTGGACTTCTGTATTGTCCCACTAGTGCAAAGATATTTGCAGCACGTCTGCCTGCACTGCACACTCAAACTCATTGTAACTAAGCCATTATACTAGCAAACACTGAGTGAACTTAGTGGCATCCTAAACGTGGCTATTGGACTTCTGTATAGTCCCAGTAGTGCACAGATATTTGCAGCACGTCTGCCTGCATTGCACACTCAAACTTATTGTAACTAAGCCATTATACTAGCAAACACTGAGTGAACTTAGTGGCATCCTAAACGTGGCTATTGGACTTCTGTATTGTCCCACTAGTACAAAGATATTTGCAGCACGTCTGCCTGCATTGCACACTCAAACTCATTGTTACTAAGCCATTATACTAGCAAACACTGAGTGAACTTAGTGGCATCCTAAACGTGGCTATTGGACTTCTGTATAGTCCCACTAGTGCAAAGATATTTGCAGCACGTCTGCCTGCATTGCACACTCAAACTCATTGTTACTAAGCCATTATACTAGCAAACACTGAGTGAACTTAGTGGCATCCTAAACGTGGCTATTGGACTTCTGTATAGTCCCAGTAGTGCAGAGATATTTGCAGCACGTCTGCCTGCACTGCACACTCAAACTCATTGTAACTAAGCCATTATACTAGCAAACACTGAGTGAACTTAGTGGCATCCTAAACGTGGCTATTGGACTTCTGTATAGTCCCAGTAGTGCAAAGATATTTGCAGCACGTCTGCCTGCATTGCACATTCAAACTCATTGTTACTAAGCCATTATACTAGCAAACACTGAGTGAACTTAGTGGCATCCTAAACGTGGCTATTGGACTTCTGTATAGTCCCAGTAGTGCAAAGATATTTGCAGCACGTCTGCCTGCATTGCACACTCAAACTCATTGTTACTAAGCCATTATACTAGAAAACACTGAGTGAACTTAGTGGCATCCTAAACGTGGCTATTGGACTTCTGTATAGTCCCAGTAGTGCAAAGATATTTGCAGCACGTCTGCCTGCATTGCACACTCAAACTCATTGTTACTAAGCCATTATACTAGTAATTTATGCTGCCAGTTTAAGGGCCGTAGTTGCATTGTCAGGGATAATTATTGTTGTTTATTCTGCTGTTAATAAAGCTAGACCACCGCTGCAATCTACACCACCTCTCAATTTTTACTACCACATTTTAAGTGCACAATCTTGTCGCAATCAACATGAGTGGCAAAATGACAGATGCTGGTGGAAAGGGGAAGAGGCGTGTTGTAAAAGGAAAAAAAGGGTTTGTCCGTGGGGAAGGTGGCAAAGCTCCATTAACATCTGCTGAAGATAGACCATCTACCAGCAAAAGTAAGATGTCTATTACTTACCGTGGACAATCCGATGTGCTCCCTTTTTTATGGACACGAACAACAGGAACAAAGGTAGATGATGGCCAAAAAAGGAAAATGCTTGAATGGATCTCAAGTGGTCCAACAAGTGCCCTCTCAGCCACCTCAACTACCGCATCCAAAAAACACCAGCTGAGTTGTCAGCCCAATCAAACCTGCTTTTTCCCAGCTCTGAAGTCTCCATCAGCCCTGCACAGTATGGTGGAACTGAGATGGCTGAGTCTGCAGAGCTGTTCAGTCACACTATAGCCTGGGAATCAGAGGTCTGCTCCCAAGCTACAGTGAGTACAGACCAGGAAATGGTCTGCAGTGATGCCCAGAACCTTTGTGACTCTGATTCAGGCCATGAGGACCAAGTTTCTGAGCATAATGTTGACCCTTTGTCACAAACTGTAACACCTGTGGTTATAGACAATGAGGAACATACTGATGACGATGAGACGCAGATACCAGATTGGGATGACAACTTAAATATTCGGTCAGGGCAAGAAGAGGCTCGGTCTGAGGGTGAGGGGAGTGCAAACACAACAATTGATGATGAAGTTCTAGATCCCACCTACTGTCAACCCACAGTCAGGCACTCGAGGAGGTCAACAGAGGCGGTGGAGGAGGATGCAACCGACGACGAAGTTACTATGCGCCTTCCTGGACAGAGTCGGAGCACTGGTAGCACGTCTACAACTGCATCATCAGCCACCACTCTGCCTCTGAGCACTAGTCGGGGGGGCTCAGCAGGTCGCATGCCCTCAAAGCCTTGCCTAGCCTGGTCCTTTTTTGACATAGAAAAAGATCACCCAAATTATGTGATCTGTAAAATTTGTCGTGATTCTGTTAGTAGAGGTCAAAACCTCAGCAGTTTGACAACTTCTTCCATGAATCGTCACATGAATAAATATCATATGTCCCAGTGGGAAGCTCACCGTGCTGCAATGCGGCCTAGCGGAGCGAACCATCCACGGCCTGCCCCTTCCAGTGCATCTGCGTGCTCTTCATCTTCTAGGACTGTGGGGACAGCTGTCACACCTGGTTTTCCACGCACAACTTCCACCACTGTAACCGCAACAGGCAGTTTGCTTGGTAGGTCGTCAGTTGGTTTGGAAGGGGAAACAAGTGCGTGTGTACAGCTCTCTCAGACATCGATAGCACCAACGTTGGATGAAGGCAACATCATGTCTCCGCTTGCACATTCCTCACAAACCTGCATTTTTCCAGGGACACCCCACTCAACACCGTCTACACACAGCAGCCAGATCTCTGTCCCTCAGATGTGGACAAATAAAAGGCCATTTCCTGCGACCCATGACAAAGCTAAGAGGTTGACTTTATCCCTCTGTAAGCTCTTGGCTACCGAAATGCTGCCTTTCCGCCTGGTGGACACACAGGATTTTAGAGACCTTATGTCTGTCGCTGTGCCCCAGTACCAGATGCCCAGTCGCCACTACTTCTCTAAGAAAGGTGTGCCCGCGCTACACCAGCATGTCGCACACAACATCACCGCTTCCTTGAGAAACTCTGTGTGTGAACGGGTGCATTTCACCACCGATACTTGGACCAGTAAGCATGGACAGGGACGTTACATGTCGCTGACTGGGCACTGGGTAACTATGGTGATAGATGGTGAAGGGTCTGCTGCACAAGTCTTGCCGTCCCTACGACTTGTGTGTCAATCCTCTGTCTGTCCAAGTTCCGCCACTGCTTCTGTCTCCTCCACCTCATCTGTGTCCTCCACCTCCGCCCCAAGCCTGCCTGGTCAGGCCACCAGCGTTCTCACTGCGCAGAAGGAATCACGCACCCCTCATTACTATGCTGGCAGCAGAGCGCAACGGCATCAGGCGGTCTTTAGCTTGACATGTCTTGGGAATAGGAGTCACACAGCTGAGGAGTTGTGGTCAGCTCTGCGGTCCGAGTTTAATAAATGGTTGTCTCCACTCAACTTGCAGCCTGGTAAGGCCGTGTGCGACAATGCTGCAAACCTGGGCGCGGCCCTTCGCCTGGGCAAGGTGACACACGTGCCTTGTATGGCTCACGTGTTGAACCTTGTTGTCCAGCAATTTTTAACACACTATCCCGGCCTAGATGGCCTTCTGACCAGGGCACGAAAACTGTCTGCTCACTTCCGCCGTTCAACCGCCGCAGCTGAGCGACTTGCATCGCTCCAGAAGTCTTTCGGCCTGCCGGTTCATCGCCTGAAATGCGATGTGGCGACACGCTGGAATTTGAATCTCCACATGTTACAGCGACTGTGGCAGCACCGCCGAGCCCTGGTGCAATACGTCATGACGTATAGCCTGGGCCAGCGAGATGCAGAGGTGGGGCAGATCACCCTGATGGAGTGATCTCAGATCAAGGACCTATGCACCCTTCTGCACAGTTTCGACATGGCGACGAATATGTTTAGCGCTGACAATGCCATTATCATCATGACAATTCCAGTCATTTACATGCTGGAGCACACGCTAAACGCTATTCGGAGTCAGGGGGTGGGACAACAGGAAGGGGAGGAACTACAGGAGGATTCATATGCGCAAGACACAACATCACCAAGGTCCAGATGTTCATCATCACCAACGCGGCAGGCATGGGACCATGGGGGACAGGGATCAACAAGGGCGCATGGTAGCAGGCGAAATGTTGAGGAAGGTGCAGGAGAACATGAAGAAATGGAGGACGAACTGTCCATGGACATGGAAGACTCAGCGGATGAGGGAGACCTTGGTCAAATTTCAGTTGAAAGAGGTTGGGGGGAGATGTCAGAGGAAGAAAGAACGGTTAGCACCTCTATGCCACAAACACAGCGTGGACTTGGTCCGCATAGCTGCGCAAGACACATGAGTGCTTTCTTGCTGCACTACCTCCAACATGACCCTCGTATTGTCAAAATTAGAAGTGATGATGACTACTGGCTTGCCACACTATTAGATCCGTGGTACAAGTCCAAATTTTGTGACATAATTCCAGCCATAGAAAGGGACGCACGTATGCAGGAGTATCAGCAGAAGCTGTTACTCGATCTTAGCTCGGCTTTTCCACCAAACAACCGTGCAGGTGCAGGGAGTGAATCTCCCAATTGTAACTTGACAAACATGGGACGGTCTCGTCATCTTCAACAGTCTACCCGTACCAGTAGCACCCTATCTGGTGCTACTGGTAACAGCAATTTTATGGAATCTTTTCATAATTTTTTTAGACCCTCCTTTGCAAGGCCAACAGAGACAACAAGTCTGACACATAGTCAACGGCTGGAGAGGATGATACTGGAGTATCTGCAAATGAACATAGATGCCATGACTTTGCAAATGGAGCCTTGCTCATTTTGGGCTTCAAATCTTGAAAAATGGCCAGAGCTCTCCACTTACGCCTTGGAGATTTTGTCGTGTCCAGCTGCCAGCGTTGTCTCTGAACGTGTCTTCAGTGCTGCTGGGTGTGTTCTGACAGATAAGCGCACGCGTCTGTCCAGTGACAATGTGGACAGACTAACGTTCATCAAAATGAACAAGTCATGGATCCACAAGGAATTTACTACCCCTGTGTCATCCTGGGGAGAGTAAATGCTTGTGGATTTCGAATGTGCTTGATGCAAATCAAAACATCCTGTTTGCAACTAGGGCACAAGTGCTGCCACTGATGGGGTGTCTGTGTGGCCCAACTTTTGGAAAAAATGGAGACTCCGCTTGGAGTAACCCTTGCTTACATTGTTTTTAAAAATGATCCAAGATGCACAGCGCTGTGATCAGGAAAGACTTTGCTACCTACCCCGGGGTCATCCTGGGGACGGTTAACAATGGCGTATTTTTGAATGTGCTTGATGCAAATCTAGCTGTGAAGTGTACAACTGGGGCACAACTGCTGCCACTGAAGGGGTGGGTGTGTGTGGGGCCCAATTTTTGGAAAAAAGGGAGACTCCGCTTGGAGTAACCCTTGCTTACATTGTTTATAAAAATAATCCAAGATGAAAAGAACTGGGATCAGGAAAGAGTTTGCTACCTACCCCGGGGTCATCCTGGGGACGGTTAACAATGGCGTATTTTTGAATGTGCTTGATGCAAATCTAGCTGTGAAGTGTACAACTAGGGCACAAGTGCTGCCACTGAATGGGTGGGTGCGTGTGGGGCACAATTTTTGGAAAAAAGGGAGGCTCCGCTTGGAGTCACCTTGCGGTGTTTTACATGATTTTAGAAGGGCGTGCCATGCCTATATCTGTGTCTCGTCCTCTTTCTCGTTACGCTCTTTTGTTTTCGCATGAGAATTTGTTCTTGTCACTTTCCCATGTTTTTGTGTTGTGTTGTGAGTTGTTTGTCACCTTTTGGACACCTTTGAGGGTGTTTTCTAGGTGTTTTTATTTGTTTGTGAATGCCTGCCATTGTTTCCTATGCAGTTCGAGTTCGGTTCGCCGAACGTTCGACGAACCGAACTCGAACGGGACCTCCGTTTGGCGAACTGAACTCGAGCCGAACCACGACCGGTTCGCTCATCTCTAGACAGGGAGTAATAAACATGGAGTCTCTAAGTGTGTCTGTGTATTTATTTCTATTAAAGTATTTTTTCTCTGTGTGGTGTCTTTTTTTTAACCCTTTATTGGAGATTCTTTATGGCCATGTCAAACTTGCCTGACATTAAGAATCTCTGGCTTAATACTAGCTAGTAAAACAAAGCTAGTATTAACTCATTATTACCCAGCAAGCCACCCGGCTTCAGGGCAGCTGAAAGAGTTGGATACAGCGCCAGATGATGGCGCTTCTATGAAAGCGCCATTTTCTAGGGCGGCTGCGGACTGCAATTCGCAGCAGAGGCGCCCAGAAAGCTCGGGCCAACCTGTGCTGTAAATTCCAATCCCTAGCTGCCTAGTTGTACCAGGCTGGACACAAAAATGGGGCGAAGGCCGTGTTGATTTTTTTTTTTGCAGAACTACAAGGCTCAGCATACTCCATCCAGGACTTTATGCAGGAGTTTTTTGCCCCCCAAAAAAATTACGTGGGCTTCGCCATGTTTTTGTATGCTAGCCAGGTACAGCAGGCTTTTTAATTATAATTTTTTAGGATTGTTGTGTCTATGTTTGGCATTACTAATTGCAGGGGAAGATATGTCATGCTCGGTTAGTAATATGTGTCCCTTTCTGTCTTTTTTGAGGTTTTTTGCACACCATATGTGGATATTATATTTATCCTTTTATACATGATGACTAACGACGGGATACATGGGATCTTTATGCTGCATGGACGATTCACCTTTTTGCTCCATCTCAAGAAGAAGACTGACACGCTGCAAGCAAGCACATGTTGCACACATCAGGAACATCTGAAATTCAATTGATTATGGCAACTATATATATGGACTTTGCTACTGTGCTTCCTCTGTGTGAATTTCAGTAAACGAGTCGTGACGTGGGTGGCATGATATAGGATCTGTCATTGTATTTTTAATAATGATATTTAACTCGAAGGGCAAAGCCTTGAATTGTCCTGAGAGTTATCTGTATGTAGTTGTACATGCATTTATACGTGTATCTGCAATGACAATTCGTTTATTTGAGCTGGAATGGAACTTTCCCTTCCTTTTTCACATATGATTTATATACTGGACGTTCATTTGGACATCGCTATCTTCATCTGTACGTCTTGCACATATCCCAGTTTGTATCCAAACTAATATATGTATATAATATGTACCATCTGATATACTGATATGTATGTGGATTCAATGATAACTTTTTGGTTGTAGCGCTTTATAGATAATGAAAAACTATTATGTGATCATCTTTAGATGAAATGTGGTACACATATATTGTGATACCTCTCTGGTCTCGATCCTTAAATAGTCCTGTATATTTTTCAACATGTAAGTGCTCTTACCGCTCAGCCATCCATGCTGTGCGCGGCTGAAATTTGACTGGAGGATTCCTCACTTGGCAGTACGGCCATCGGGTATGGGGAGCGCACAGGCTCAGTAATGATGGCATCGCGTTAGCCTTGGTTGTGGAGCCTAGACGTGCCCTGACCCTGGCCAGAATCTGAGTGAGGTCATTTCCTGCACATCCCCCAGTTGTAATGAAGCCCGCGCCGATACAAACATGGATTCTAGCTGGCAATTATGCACCACATGAATATAATCCAAAACGGATATATAAGGGGCCATAGTCAGGTATGACATGTATCTGCCTCATGATGAAGCCCAGGTGGTGAAACGCGTTGAGGCGTGGTGGGCTTGAGACTGAACTACTTTGTTACTTTGTTATTTTGATTTTCTATACTATATGTCCTGCCTTGATGATTGTTTAGTGTACTTTTACTGATTCTGTGTGCAGCTGGTCAGCAGCCCCTTATACTGACATGCAGTGTCACGGTCTGTGCCCTGCACTTATTTAAAAGCATGATTTATAGAGCTCTTTTTTTGCCATCGGGTCACAGACTGTGACCGATAGCAGCTGCATGTATGGTGAGCGTCCTGTCGGACTCACAGCACGACCCACGCTGACACCCGATCTGAGAGTGTGATTATAGGCAGCTGCTGTTGGAGCGGGCAGTCAGGTATAACAGGTTAAACAACTGCGATCTTTAGCAGCGCTGGACATCCATGACGGTCATTAATTAAATTAATGTACAGTGAGTTTATTTACGGACGGTCTCCTTAGTGCGGTGGTGGGAATGCCCAGCGGCACTTATATTCATGCTATTCTTGAGACTGTGTTAATGATTTATCTGGATGTTTAGGATGTATGCTAATTTCATTAATATACTGTAAGATCTGCGGTTGGTTTCATCTGTGCAGCAGAGGCAATGCCCAGTGGCACCTATATTTATGCTATTTTTGAAATAACTCTGTATTCAAGGGATACTCTACTTATTAACCCTTTGAGTCTTGACTGAGATTTCCCTCTTCTGGTTATACTTTGATCTGCTTCTCAGGATTGACACTCTAGTGCACCTATAGTATTGTGGCTATAGGTACAGGACGATTTTCACACAGACTGATATATATTATTCTGAATGTCTATTCCCCATGGTACATAGGGGATAAGCAAGTCTCTACCCACCCTCCCCCCAATTCGTGGGAGATATATTTGTACTTCTCTCTACCTTGTTGTGCCCATGTCCATATATGTTGTTTTTATTTTCAAATTTAATAAAATGATGCATTTTTATAAGGAACATTAGCATCGTGTATATTCTTCTTTGGAGGATATAAGTGGATTTATATTATCAACTGGCCCTAAGCCTGAAATTCATAGTGTCACGCCAATATTCGACATGGCCACTATGAATTTCTAGTACAGATAAAAAAAACCACAAAACACAGAAAAATAATTTTTTTAGAAATACAACACAATTAGTGACTCCATCTCTATTGAAATAAAGAACCCCCCTCCGCAGTAATCCAGGGTCAAGGGTCCCGCGCCGTCCAATCTGGATCCAATATCATCTGATTGGTTTGCTGGAAGGCAAAGCGATCAGATGATGTGTTAGGTTCAAGGGCCTGAATCATATGACACAGCAGCTGACTGTATAAACGACTTTTATACAATCAGCTGATGCATCAGAGCAAAAAAAACCCCAAAACTACACACTTCTGTGCAGACTCCTGTCCGACAGCATCAGCTGATAGTTTAGCCGGCCGTGCGGTAAAAAGCCGGCCTCACCGCTCGACTTATAGTGTCAGCTGATTCCGTCAGGTGACCGCATCAGCTGATCATCGCCAGGTCAAAGAGAGAGGGAGAGAGGGAAAGAGAGAGAGATGGAGAGAGAGAGGGAGAGAGAGAGGGAGAGAGAGAGGGAGAGAGAGAGAGAGGGAGAGAGAAAGAGAGCGCAATGCAGCCTCATTCTGTGAACTGCTCCGATTTTAGAGGTGTGTCCCGTGGCTAACAGCTGATGTCCGGCTCCTCCCCTCAGTGCATAATTAAATTAAATTATAATTATAAATAAATAATAACTATAATTTAAAATGAATAATTTTTTTTGCCGGGACTAGAACTCGTGAACTAATGCTTCTTAGATGGGAGCTCTATCCATTGAGCCACTGGCTCTAATGAGAAACAT
This sequence comes from Anomaloglossus baeobatrachus, assembly GCF_048569485.1. NCBI lineage: Eukaryota > Metazoa > Chordata > Amphibia > Anura > Aromobatidae > Anomaloglossus > Anomaloglossus baeobatrachus. The sequence continues at coordinate 231,813,583 of NC_134358.1, read as the reverse complement.
AGGCAGATTTGGTAATCTTGACGTCTACATTGTAGCGTGAAGTCTGGTGACAGCGCGGCTCACTTCAGGTGCTGCGTGGAGAGAACACAGATCGCTCCCTGTCATCTTCATGTAGCAGAGCTGAAAGCGTCGTGTGGATTACTTCGGACCTGGATTGTTGTTTGGGGAATAATAAAATTAGGTGTTTTTTTGTCTTTTATTCCAAATAAGGGATTTTTCGCTGTGTGTGTGTTTCTTTACTTTCATTTACAGTTTAATCATGGAAGGTATCTCGGGGAGACGCCTGGCATGATTAACTCCTTATTACCCAGATTGCCACCGCACCAGGGCAATTCGGGATGAGCTGGGTAGAGTCCTGAGACTGCCGCATCTAATGGCTTTATCCTGGCTGGTATCAAATATGGGGGAACCGCATTATTTATTTATTTTACTGCACGATATAGAGCCGCCCGCCGGCGGCTGTGATTGGTTGCAGTGAGACAGCTGTCACTCATCGTGGGGGCATGTCTGACTGCAACCAATCATGGGCGCAGGTGGGCATGGAAAGCACGGAATTACTAATTGAATAATGAAGCAGCAGCCATTTTCAAAAGAGGAAATGCCGCTGGAGATTTGTGACAGCCGTGCAGCGAGACGCCCGTGATCGGTAAGTAGGAAAGAGATAGGGATTGTGCTGGGGACGCAGGACGCATGCAGATACGAAAAGTGCACACATACTTACTGTGAAAAGACACGCTTTTGGTGCTCGAACCATTCTCGAACGTAACTCGAACTGCCGAACTTTTAGCAAATTGCTTGAGTTCGTCGAACGACTCGAACACCCCCCAAAATCACTCAAACATGAAATTGGTGAACCTCAAGCATCGCTCATCTCTACTCACCACTATTAAGGACATACTTTCATGTTGTGAATATCATCAGAGATGGTACTGTTCCCGAGAGTGTTTCTGGACTCCCTCTGCTGGCTAGTGCTGGTAGTGAGTCTAATTCTGCATCTATCACTCAGACAGGTGTTGGAGATGATTGCTTTTTCAGGAAGCCTATGGAGTCCAGCCTGGGGGGGATATAGGAAGGCAGTCTCTGTCTAACCTTTGCCGGTGATAATTGTTTCTGCTTCATGTGAAGATGTCCTGAATTTTCTCCTCCAGCCTTTTGGCTTTTGCCTTTCCCTTTTAGGTTTTTGTTTTGCCTTTTTGCGCCTTTTTAGATTCTCCAGGAATGATTTATACAGCGGTTTTTCATTCCTTTTAATCAATTTTGTTCCCATCTCATCCTGAGTCTGCAGCTATGCCTGATAATTATTTTGTTCTCTTAGTCTGGGCTTAGTTAAAGGCTGAATTTGCACTGAGGGGCATTTCTGCTTAATCTATGGCTTTTTCTAAATCAGCGTTTGAGAATATTCCCTTTTGTTTCTTGCAAGTGAATAAGTGCTCTTCCTGCACTATTTTGGAGGGCAATTTATCCCCAGCAAGAAAGGGAGTTGCTACTCCCTGTTTGATCAGGAGTTTTGTATTTTTGTATCTCATGTGTTTTTGTAGTTATGATCTTTTCTATTATATTTGCATTTTCTATTTAAATGTATTTGCACAAGAGTTCCTGATATAGTGGGAGGAAAGATTGTGTGATCATGTGATCTTTAAGGGAAATTTTGATTATCAGGTGTTGGTGTTATTCAAGGTTTTAACTGGCTGCAACCAATAATTTATCCTATACTTTTGTATCTAGCTAGCAGGACCTCACTTTGCTTATTTCTATATCTACCATCTGTGTGTTGTTTTTTTCTTACATAACCATCATATCTTGGGGCTTTGAGCTTCCTTTGTGGCTGCTCTGAGGCAAGTCACGATTCCTCATTCCAACTTTGAGGTTAGTTAGTTCTCCAGCGGTGACGAGACGTCTACATTTGTTAGGAACGCTCCACGGTTACTTCTAGTTGTGTTTGTGTAGTCAGTGCATTGCAGCCAGCTGAGTTTCCAACTACTCTTGTGTATTATCATCAACCTTTTTCATGGGATTTTTGCAAGATCTTTTGTAGTCTCTGGACCATAACACTTTCAGTTGTAGGTTTATGAGATACAAATGTATATGGGACTGACTTGACATTACAATTGATCGCTATACTAAGCTTGGTGATGAAGGAGTAACGATGACTAAAATAGCTTTCACTTTTTTCTTTTGGTTTAAGCTTGGTGATGTATTCATGTACAGTCATGACCAAAAGTTTTGAGAATGACACCAAAATTATATTTTCACATGATCTGTTGCCCTCTGGTTTTTAATTGTGTTTGTCTGATGTTTACATCACATACAGAAATATAATTGCAATCATATTATGAGTACCAAAAGGTTATATTGACAGTTAGAATGAGTTAATGCAGCAAGTCAATATTTGCAGTGTTGGCCCTTCTTCTTAAGGACCTCTGCAATTCTCCCTGGCATGCTCTCAATCAAATTCTGGATCAAATCCTGACTGATAGCTGTCCATTCTTGCATAAGCAATGCTTGCATTTTGCCAGAATTTGTTGGTTTTTGTTTGTCCACCCGTCTCTTGATGATTGCCCACAAGTTCTCAATGGGATTAAGATCTGGGGAGTTTCCAGGCCATGGACCTAAAATCTCTATGTTTTGTTCCAGGAGCCATTTAGTGATCACCTTTGCTTTATGGCAAGGTGCTCCATCATGCTGGAAAAGGCATTGTCGGGCGCCAAACTGCTCTTGGACAGTTGGGAGAAGTTGCTCTTGGAGGACATTCTGGTACCATTCTTTATTCATCGCTGTGTTTTTAGGCAAGACTGTGAGTGAGCCGATTCCCTTGGCTGAGAAGCAACCCCACACATGAATCGTTTCAGGATGCTTAACAGTTGGCATGAGACAAGACTGGTGGTAGCGCTCACCCCTTCTTCTCCTAATAAGCTGTTTTCGAGATGTCCCAAACAATCGAAAAGGGGATTCATCTGAGAAAATGACTTTACCCCAGTCCTCAGCAGTCCACTCCCTGTACCTTTTGCAGAATATCAGTCGGTCCCTGATGTTTTTTCTGGAGAGAAGTGGCTTCTTTGCTGCCCTCCTTGAAACCAGGCCTTGCTCAAAGAGTCTCCGCCCCTGCAGAAGCACTCACACCAGCCTGCTGCCATTGCTGAGCTAGCTCGGCACTGCTGGTAGTCCAATCCCACAGCTGAAACAGTTTCAAGATATGGTCCTGGCATTTGCTGGTCCTTCTTGGGCGCCCTGGAGCCTTTTTGGCAACAATGGAAGCTCTCTCCTTGAAGTTCTTTATGATGCGATAGATTGTTGACTGAGGTGCAATCTTTGTAGCTGCGATACTCTTCCCTGTTAGGCCATTTTTGTGCAGAGCAATGATGGCTGCACGTGTTTCTTTAGAGATAACCATGGTTAACTGAAGAGAAACAATGATACCAAGCACCAGCCTCCTATTAAAGTGTCCAGTGGTGTCATTCTTACTTAATCATGACTGATTGATCGCCAGCCCTGTCCTCATCAACACCCACACCTGTGTTAATGGAACAATCACTTAAACAATGTTAGCTGCTCCTTTAAGGCAGGAATGCAATGATGTTGAAATGTGTTTTGGGGGTTGAAGTTCATTTTCTTAGCCAATATTGACTTTGCAAGTAATTGCTGTTAAGCTGATCACTCTTTATGACATTCTGGAGTATATGCAAATTGCCATTAGAAAAACGTAAGCAGTAGACTTTGTAAAAATGAATATTTGTAGCATTCTCAAAACGTTTGGCCATGACTGCACTGCTGTTGGTGGTTCTAGTGATGTATTGATATACTTACAGTGGTACTGGTGACATACACATGTACTGATGATAGTACTGTTGTATTCATTTACTGATGGTGGTTCTCGTGATATATTCATGTACTTATTGAGGTTCTGGTGATGTGTTGATGTACTAATTGTGGTTCTGGTGATGTATAATTGTACTGACGATAGTACTAGTGTTGTATTAACTGACAGTGGTTCGCGTGATGTATTTATGCACTGATTGAGGTTCTGGTGATGCATTAATGTACTGATGGTGGTTCTGGTGATTAATTCATGTACTGATGGTAGTTTTGGTGATATATAAATGTACTAATGATGGTACTGGTGTTGTATTTATTAACTGATGGTGGTTCTCGTAATATATTGTACTGATTGACGTTCTAGTGATACATTAATGTACTGATGGTGGTTCTGGTGATTAATTAATGTACTGATGGTGGTTTTGGTGATGTCTAAATGTACTAACAATGGTACTGGTGTTGTATTTATTAACTGATGGTGGTTCTCGTAATATATTGTACTGATCGTTTTGGTGATGCATTAATGTACTGATGGTGGGTCTGGTGCCATATTCCTGTACTGATTGTGGTTCTAGTGACCCATTTATTTAATGGTTCTGGTGCTGTATTTATGTACTATTGATGGCTCTGGTGTTCTATTTATGTACTGATGATGATTTTGGTTTTATATTCATGTACTGATGATGGTTCTAGTGATGAATACAGCACAAGATTCAATTTCACATCACCAGAGCCATCAAAGTACATGAGTACATCATAAAATTATGACAAAAAAACCACTATCAGTACATTAAAATATCACAAAACCACAATTGGTACAGGAATATGGAACCAGAACCACCATCAGCACCAGAACCATTATTATTTTTGTTGAAAACTGTATTTGTTGATTGACGGAAACAAAATCACTCATATGTATCCCTTTATCTATAATGGAGTCTGTTTAGTTTCCATTAGGGTATCTGTCAAATGCTGGACATCTTAATTGAAACCAATTGGCCCCCATGATAATTAAGTTATATTAGTTTCCATGACTGACCTTGGGTCTGATATTATAGAATACGATGTCAGGGATGGATATTGCTACTTGCTATTGTTCCCAAACAATGAGAGATTTTATATATAACTTTGAAAATGCTACTCCTGTTGCGCCTGACCCCTAAAGTACATCACTTTTGTTTAATTTTGCTGGTATTCTCGGGTGCAAAAAGTAACAATTCTATCCATTGGAGGAGCAAGGGGGGTGCAATAGAGGTACTTTTAGCTTGGTCTTTGACCTATTCCTTTATTGGGGGCTGAGGGTTCTTCAGAGAATGAGTGGGCAGCAAGGGCTTAATCTAGATCATCAAAATACCTTGTCCCTGCCCTGTAAAATAAAAAAGCAGTATCTAGCAAGCCAGTAGATGTAAAAGATAAAATTTAATATTTTTTTTTGAAAAATTATTCTTATAAATCTATAAATTCCATTCTCTTACTGGTAATTAGTGGCAGAAGTGAAAATTTATAGTCCACTAGGGATAAACAGGAGATGCGTTTTGGCTACGCCTTCTTCACAGTCTTAATAGAAGAAATGTTGAAGAAGGTGTAGCCGAAATGTGTCTCTGGTTTATCCCTAGTGGACTATAAATTTTCACTTCTGCCATTCATTACCTGTAAGAGAATGGAATTTATAGATTTTTAAGAATAATTTTTCAAAATAAAATACTAAATTTTATCTTTTCCGTCTACTGGCTCGCTGGATACTGCTTTTTCATTATACTTGGACGTTGGCAAGGACTTCTGCCTTTTTCTGTCGCAGAGCAGCACAATGAACTATCTCTTGCAAGGTTAAAATGTATTACTGTTAAGCTGGCATTGCTAAAGAATTTTTATTCTTTATTTTTTTTCTTGTCCCAGCCCTGGTTCCTGATTATATAAAGGAGTGCCAGGCTGTACTTGGTAGGATGCTGAGTGGTAGAGTTGTGCAAATCATATACATTAGCATGTCCAATTCCATTGGCCATGGCAATGGCCTGACCATTTTAAGGAAGAAGGAGCACTGTTTCTTACTTGGTGTTCACAGGCCTGGGACAATGTCACAAGTGTGTCACACCGCAAAGATGACATTGTGCTAGGCTGGCAAATCAAAAGATGTCAAGTTGTACTCCCTCTCTCATCCGGCTGGCACTAATTTCATGGCCAATAGAGTGGAACATGCTAATCGATTCACATCAACTCTAATGAGTGACATTTCCCTTGGGCAGTAGTAAATTCAGCTAGTACAAAAGCATCTGCCAGGGCTTCCAATAGGTTTAGGTATATGCCCTTGCCAAGATTCAAATTGGGCCCCCTGCGTTGGTAGAGTGAGGACACCAGGATTTGGCACTCCATGGCTCTGCAACAAGTGCTGCAAGGAGAGAGGCACAGGTAAGAGAGGTAGTTGGCCTACCTAAAAGAAGCAAAACAGGTAGGAGAGGGAGTCTCATTATTACTTGATAGTAGAAAGCCCACAAAGTGCAGACCCAGATACTGCAAATGGAACAGAGAGAATCCCCAGCTATTGCTTTTGGAGATGGTCTAATAACAGCTACAATAAGCCTTAGTGCTGCTGAATAGTGTTGCTGCAAAGAGGTGCTGCAGTAACCAAACAGCTGCAGTGCCTGAAGTGATGCCAAAGCGCCATAGCACAGAAGTCTCCGAGCTGTAGATTAGTCCTGAGAGACCAATGAGTCTGAAAGATGAGGGAGACTCTCTCCCTGCCAAAGTGCCAGGTGATAGAAACCAGGTGCAAGGAAGAAAGCTACATGTTGGGTACAGGTAGCAACACAGAGTCAATGGGAGTGTATACTTTAGCCCATGTGTTAGCTCATAGAAGTCCCTGTTTAGTTGGACAAACTGCAGGAGAATAACTCCAAGCTGAAGAAGGATTTACCAGTATCCGTCAAGTGACAGATGCTATCCTCAAGATTTGCGTGTAAGGCTCTTTTCACATATGCATATACAGCACGTACGTGAAAAATGTGTACCGGAGTTATATCAGTGAGCCATCAATGTGTCATCCATACGTCATACATGTGTCATCAGTATTTTTCTGGTATGACTAAGAAAATGAAGATATTACAAAGCTTCTCCTATACTTTCTATGTTAAACACATACAGCACACGAATGACACATGGATGGCACATGAATGCCATCTACGAGTATATGTGTAAGTATTTTTTTACAATCCCATAGTCTTATAATAGCCCTTCTCATCTGTACTGCCAGAAAAAATGGACGTATTCGTATGTTTTACATAGACACAAGGTCTATGTGAAAACACAGACAAGCGAGCAGCCTCATTGATCATAATTGGTACTTGTGGTACCTGTGAAAAAATAGATGCCACATGTAACAGAAACAAACACATGTACAAGGGGCCTTACTCACGGAATACCTCTGCCTGGAGCTGCAGTCTGTAGTTATAGTCCCAATACAAAACATCTTCACTGTGAGAGAATGCGAGCCATTTTGTATTCTACAGAAACCATCTTGTCTTATAACTAAATGATGTCATAGGGTTCAACTAACACTGATGGGCAGGGAAGTTTCGCAATTTCTACACACCCCTGCGGCTCTTATTGGTGCATAATCATTTCTTTGTTTGGGATACTATATACGCTGGACACATGATGTAATAAAACAAACTCTCAGTGTACCATATTAGGCCTCTTTCACAAGTCCGTGAAAATTACGCACGTTTTTCACGGACGTATCAAAGGTGCGTTTTTCCCTCCGTGAGCCATGTTTATGGCACACGTGTGTTCTCCGTGTGTTATCCGTGATAACACACGGAGAACGGGAACTTTCTGCTCACCTGTCCCTGGCTTTGCTGTGCGTGGTGCTGATCTAAGGTCTCCGGTCCTGTCGACTTCCCGCTGCTGCTGCGTCTGGCCGCAGTGAAGTGAATATGCAATGAGCATAATGAGCGGCGGTCAGAAGCAAGTGACAGCAGCGGCAGAGACAGCAGGGCTGGAGAAGGTGAGTAAAGATTTGTTATTTTTTTTCTCAGACACGTGTGTTTTCTCCGGTGCGTGTCACACGGAACACCTCCGTGTGGTCCGTATGCGGGCCGTGTGACACCTGTGATGCCAGAGAAAAACGGACATGTCTACATGTGGAGCACAGGGGCACACTTATGCTCCACACGTACACACTGTCCATGGCAGAACACGCACGTGAGCGCAGACCCATTGATTTTAATGGGTCTACATGTGCCCGTGTCTCCGGTACGTGAGGAAACGGACCAAACATGAACCGGAGACCCGGACGTGTGAAAGAGGCCTTAGTGTGTGCGCTGTATTGATTTCTCCGCGCGCTTGTAAAACAAATCTTTTTAATTTAGAGTTCCAAGGGCATAGCAGGAGTGTATTTTGCTCACAGCAGCTGTGACGCCCTGGTCTATCAGGTCGTCACAAGAGTGCCGTGCAATCTGCCCTTCTGCATGGTACCCGCTCCTCCTTGGTTACAGGTCCTGTCCCTTTGGTGTTGCTAAGAGCAGGTATACACAAATCCTGAGGAACACTCTGCACCACACCCACCAAACACCCATTGGGTAGCCTGAGGGGAATAGGGCCGCCCCCAGATGGAGGGATGGAAGTAGGAGGGCCAGAAGTCTCAAGAGAAGAGAGTAGAAGAGAAGTGCCAGTGAGCAGTGAAAGGAAAGGTCACGCTACGGAGCTGGGCTCCTGTAACAGTCCCAGGTGCCAGACGTTGGTCTGGCATGGAAGGAGCTGGAACCCCGGTCGCAGGTGGTAGTGACAGGGGGCACTGTACTGCCACAGAGGGCAGACCAGCGGCCTTGTGCTACAACTGGGCAGGGGCCAGGGCACGACGGGAAAGCGGACCCTAGGCTGGGAAGTAGCTTCACGCAGCCCAGTAATTCACCCGACGGGAGCGGAATTTTCACGAACCACTCCCCGCCCACTCCAAAATCGGGGGTATTAGCGCAACTGAGGGATAGAACTTCCCAAAATCGTCCAGAAAATTCCACACGTGAACCCTGAGACCAAGCTCACCCTGCTAGCCACGCAGGTGAGTGGGTCCTGAGTAGTTCTAGGCGAAAGGGATCCACCAAGTATAAACACGGTGCCAAGGGACAAGGCTTCAGACCAACGTCAAAAGGGCACGGACCCAACGTGTCTGGACAAAGCCTGCAGGACGTTCAAGACTTTGGTTTAACTGGTGTCAGTGTCAGCATCTCTGGACTGTGTGAGTACATGGTGCCCCTCTGCTCCCCACGGGTCCCCAGCCTGCCAGCACCGAGCCCCGGGACACCTTCCCCTGCCCACGGAGGGGTTAACATCTACAGCTGCTATTCCATCGCTCCCGGGCGCTCCCCTCTCCCCTAAACAGAGCAGCGGTAGCAGCAACATTATCCAAATCCACCCTTTTTACCCCCTTTTATTTTCGAGAGGCCGCGCGACCCCGCCTCGGGTCCGGAGACCCCTCGAGCCACTGCGGATCCGGATCCAAGCAGCCCGTCGACTATCGCGGGGGCGGTACACAGCCACCCCAATCTAAATGTCATAGCTACATTTGAGATCATATTGATTTCAATCTACCATTGAGATTGAGGACAATAAAGTATTTAAAGAGCTTGCCCACTACTTTATGACAGATGCCTAATGATACAAGGGTGGTGGAAAGGTAAAAAAGAAACAAAAAAAATCCCACTCATTTACCAGCTGCTGCCGATCAATATGTAGTGATTGAATTCAGTGGTCACATGATGCCTGAAACCCTTCTAGTGGTGTGACATTTTTGAATTCTTTTTCCACCACCTTGAGCCCATTAAGCAACTGATACACAGTTGTGGACAAACTTTTTAAAGGCAATCTGTCATTTCCAAAAATGTTATTTACTCGTAGATATAGGGGTAATCTGCAGTTAAAAAGCATTTACATTATGTTTTACTGGAACAGCTGCTACAGGGACAAATTAAGTTTTCCCTGCAACCGCTCGCCTCCAGTTACCGGGGTTGTACAGGAAGCTCTTAAAGCCACTTTACACACAGATTTAAATCTGCGGCAGATCTGTGGTTGCAGTGAAATTGTGGACAATCAGTGCCAGGTTTGTGGCTGTGTACAAATGGAACAATATGTCCATGATTTCACTGCAACCACAGATCTGCCAAAGATTTATCTCTGTGTGTAAAGTGGCCTTAAGGCTAGGGGAACATGAAGGTCCGCCATTAGGAATTTCTGTGTGAAGTGAAAGCTGCACCCCAAATTCAGAGAAATATGAACAAGCATAACTGCTTTATAATACATAAGGAATGAAAAATACAATTAGCCATATGAAAAATTGAAAAATTGAAATGTGGCATTGAATAACTGAGGATTATTTGAAAAAAGAGATATTTAGCTAATGTATTGATCAATTCATTACTGCCCCATAACCACTTCACAGTAATCTCTTATTTATGGGGTCCCTAACCAAATGTTACCTCTATATGCGGTTAAAACCTGCTTATGTGCATGGCCAGGTCACAGAAACTGATGGACTAACAGGATACAGCAGCCCTCATTGATAAAGATGAAGGCAGCACAGGGCAAAATACTGATGAGACAACCACTCACAACCTACAAATTCATGGAGGGGGTGATTGTTCAGTATTAAAATTGCACAGGCATTATGCTTGTGTGGCGCCCCTGACCTGGTCAGGCACCACTGAGTACTGCACCCATGCTGGGGGCAGTACAATACAGGTAATCTAGAAGGCTGACCAAGGTGTGATTACACAGGCGCATAGTAATCAGGTCTCCCCCATGGACCTTTGGTGGACCCCTGGGGAATCCAGGAGGGAGCGTGGCCTCCATCTCAACTCAAGGGGTGTGGTAGAGAGCCTGGTTGCTAAGTTGCGTAGGCAGGCACAGTGGGGAGGGAGTAGTGAGCCAGTTAGTGAGTGCAGCTCAGGGAGAGCAGACGCATGCAGCAGACCCTGGAGTCTGGCACAATCTGACAGCGCACGTGCAGTGGCTACCGACGAGGGAGAATGGTCACCTGGGAGTGCCACCCAAAAACCACCCAAGGCTGGAGGCAAGCGGTGGCTGAGTAAGGGGACTGCCAGGGAGGTACCAGGCCCAAAGAGTAACAGGTCCCAGTGCAGAGATTTATTCAATTTTCTCCTGCCAAACCTGCCGGAGGGGGCACTTCAGACCCCCACCACAACACCACAGAGTCCGCAGCCACGTAGCAACGAGAGGGCCCATAGCTCACAAGAGGCAAGCAGCCGGAGTGACCTCGTCCAGGCTACAAGCAAACGGGCCGAAAAGAGGGGAGAACAGGCAGCAGCAACTTCCCTGGGTGACCCCCGTAGGGACTTCAAGTCGGGGGTCATCCCAAAAACATCAGGACTAGAGAAGGCGAGTCGGTAGTCACCCTCACAGTCAGCCTGAAGGAATTCCTGGTTTCTCCTGGTTAATCCCAGCTACGCCCGGGTACTCACTCTGCCATCTACTGTGATAGAGTAAAAACCCTGAAAGACTGTCTGGACTGTGCCTGAGTCATTCTGCGACCTGTGGTTCCGCACACCTACACAGGGCCCTGGTGCCCGCCTCACTCTCGGGAGGCCACTACATCTAGCTGTATCCAACATCAGCCCCAGGCGTCCCCTAACCTGCAGCGGCGGCTCCCCCTGACCGCAATACCGAGAGTGGCGTCACGAAAATCCTAAGGAAGCAACCTACCTGTGACCAGACCATCCCACGTGGAGTCCCTGAAGATAATGCACCGACACAACACCTGTGGGGCTTCACACTTGTACATGGGGCGGGTAATTTAGTGCACAGTGCGCCTGACTTACAGCCTATTACTGAAGTCCCTACTATTAGATCAAACGGACTACTCAGCACTCTATCATTGCACTCCTCTGGGACAGACACACTAGAGAGTACTCTATCATTGCACTCCGCCGGGACAGACACCCTAGTTTACAAGACCAACGTAGATGGGATTGGCTGTAATCGAGAATTGTGTACATAGAAATATAAATAAATGAGGTATTAGTTAATTTTTTGGCAAAAATGCGCAAGCTCACAACTTAATTTCAAGGGTCCTCATTGTTTTGTGAGTCCCTACACTAAAGTTATAAGCAAAGCCACAGAAAAATTAAAATTTCCCAAATTTCATAAGTTCAATATAGCAAAAAAATGGGCAACAGTATTTATCTGCCCAGGTCACAGAATATAATGCAGTAAATGGATGTGTGTCACCTAGCGTTATGGGGTACTTGGTCCCGGGCGGTGTATAACTAGGTAATATTACTTTGGTGGCCGTTGCCCGGTTCCGTGCTCTGGGTGCTTTTTGAAAAGGGGGGGTTATTTACAGGGGATTTGAATAATGTTCACACGTGACACCACTTTGGCAGCCTGGATGGTAGACCCTCCGCAAGCAGGGCCGGCCCCCAGAGGGTATGTGATGTGACGGGTGTCGGAAGAAGGTAGTCCACACAAGGGGTTCAGTGCAACTGGTTCTTTACTCACTTTATGGTGTTAACTGGTTACCCGAGGCCGGCTAGTTTCACCTTCAGGTCCCCTTAGTCCCAGTGCCAGATTAGTAATCTGATGCCTTCTTCCCCTGCACCTGTCTCTGGTTGGTAGGTCCCTGTGGCGTAGAGCAGCTGGGAGTCCCCGTATGGTGGTCTTCCACTGCAGTCCGTATGACGGTAGCATGAACCCTGTGGGGTTGGAGTCTCTGGTCCTGTCCTCGATTCTCCCTTTGCTACTGAGTCCCGGACTTCAAGGTCAGTGAGGTCCTTGATGGTCCCCTCACTGTGCAGGTGTTATCAGGCCTGCCTGGAGCTTCTGCCTGATCTAGGGTCCAGTACCCCGTTGATGCTCCACCGTACTCCACCGGCAACTAACCCCCTAGTCAGTGCATCTGCTCACGTCCATAGTTACTGCTTGACTCTCACTGTCTCTACTGTCCACCATCTGCCCCTCCCACCTGGTCAACTAGTGGACTGGACTGGCTCCACCTCTAGGCGGCCATCCATTGGTCCGACCCTAGCCTTGTTCCATTCTATGGGGGATTGCTGGGGAAAACTGAGATTATCTGAAGTGTTTGTGTGTTACCAGCAGGGCCGTCACTAGGAATTTCAGGGCCCCATACTGGCAAAATTATGGGGCCCCCTTGAGACTCCGCCAAGGCTCCACCCCTGCTCCTCTTCCACCCCTCAACTTTCCACAGTCTGCCACTACTCTTGGAAAAACATTATATATATAAATTTAATATATATTTTACTCACCCTCCCCGGCTTCCACGTCATGCGGTGTCCTCTCTGAGCCACGATGCATTTCAGCTTGATATGCGCCCTTGAATGCACATCCAGCTGAAGCAAGATGGGGACCGGGGTCGGTGGGCCCCTCCAACACCCCCGGCGATCGTCCCGCACCTGTCTTTGGCTCACAGAGCAAATACCTGTCTCCGCCGGTTGCCGAGTCCTCGCCACCTCCATGGCTCTGCTTTCCTGCAGCAGTGTGATGACCTCATCACACTGCTGCACGCTAAGCCCTGCTCTGCCCCTTCCTCCAGCACAGGAGCGGACTCTGAAAGCTGTGCAAGAAATTGTGCCTGGGCCTCCCTTTTATAATGGTGACAAAGCTGCAGATTCATATGTATATAAAACACATATATATTACATAGTGCCCTCTTTTGTTAAGTACAGCACAATTCCTTACATATTGGATTCTCTTGTCATTTTTGTTATTTATAGAGCTCTGTCTTTATTTCATAGATTCCTCTCTTGTTAGATATAAAATGACATGACTGTTGATGGAACATGATAAGCTTCTTTTCTGATGGACAGCAGTCATTTTATATTTAACAAGAGAGGATTATATAATAAAGAGAGGGAGCTGTGAATAACACAAATAACGAGAATATGCTGTATAGGAGATGGTGCTATACAGAAAAAGAGAGGACACTATATAATAAAGGACAGCACCATACATACTGTAACTAGTGAGGATGTTAATAAGGGACAGTGTTACACATAATAAAAGGAGAAACAATGTACTTAAGGACAGTGCTTTACATAGTAAGTACACTAAATAATGAGGTTGCATCCTGCATCTGTGTGCAGTGTCAGTGTGCTGCTTGACTTTTTTCTCAGACAGCGCACTGACCCATGGAGTTTCCTATTCCTCATAATCAGATCAGAACAGCACATGCTCCGAGTCTCGCAGATCTCATTCTCAGAGCTGTGGTTTTCACAGATATGTGAATGCATCTATGAAACTCTAGGGGTCCGTGTGCCGTCTGATAAAAAAAAGTCTGGCAACACACGGAAATGTCACACAAATATGATAATGTGGCCTAACGGATTTAACAAATAACAGCAATACTCCAAGTCATACAGTACAGAATACATGTTTTCAGAAAGCTACTTACCGCTGACGTCTCATTTGGTAAGTTATTTTCTGTTGTCTCTTCTCCATCTGGTCAGACCTTCATGTCGCCATCTTACAGCCACTACTCTTCTTGTCACATTGATCACCGCAGCCCTGAAAATAACAAAGTCACATATATTGTATACATACATTTACCCCACACTGTGTCCCTGAATATAAATATGTACCAGACTATACAATATACAGTCATATGAAAAAGTTTGGGCCCCCTATTAATGTTAACCTTTTTTCTTTATAACAATTTGGGTTTCTGCAACAGCTATTTCAGTTTCATATATCTAATAACTGATGGACTGAGTAATATTTCTGGATTGAAATGAGGTTTATTGTATTAACAGAAAATGTGCAATCCACATTTAAACAAAATTTGACCGCTGCAAAAGTATGGGCACCTCAACATAAAAGTGACATTAATTTTTTGTCGATCCTCCTTTTCCAAAAATAACAGCCTCTAGTCGCTTCCTGTAGCTTTTAATGAGTTCCTGGATCCTGGATGAAGGTATATTTGACCATTCCTGTTTACAAAACATTTCCAATTCGGTTAAGTTTGATGGTCGGTGAGAATGGACAGCACGCTTCAAATCATCCTACAGATTTTCAATGATATTCAGGTCTGGGGACTGGGATGGCCATTCCAGAAAATTGTAATTGTTCCTCTGCATGAATGCCTGAGTAGATTTGGAGCGGTGTTTTGGATCACTGTCTTGCTGAAATATCCATCCCCTGCGGAATTTCAACTTCGTCACTGATTCTTGCACATTATTGTCAAGAATCTGCTGATACGGAGTTGAATCCATGCGACCCTCAACTTTAACAAGATTCCCGGTGCCGGCATTGGCCACACAGCCCCAAAGCATGATGGAACCTCTACCAAATTTTACTGTGGGTAGCAAGTGCTTTTCTTGGAATGGCATGTTTTTTTGCCTCCATGCATAACGCCTTTTTGTATGACCAAACAACTCAATCTTTGTTTCATCAGTCCACAGGACCTTCTTCCAAAATGTAACTGGCTTGTCCAAATGTGCTTTTGCATACCTCAGGCGACTCTGTTTGTGGCGTGCTTCCAGAAACGGCTTCTTTCGCATCACTCTCCCATACAGCTTCTCCTTGTGCAACGCGCGCTGTATTGTTGACCGATGCACATTGACACCATCTGCAGCAAGATGATGCTGCAGGTCTTTGGAGGTGGTCTGTGGATTGTCCTTGACTGTTCTCACTATTCTTCTTCTCTGCCTTTCTGATATTTTTCTTGGCCTGCCACTTCTGGGCTTAATAAGAACTGTACCTGTGTTCTTCCATTTCCTTACTATGTTCCTCACAGTGGAAACTGACAGTTTAAATCTCTGAGACAACTTTTTGTATCCTTCCCCTGAACAACTATGTTGAATAATCTTTGTTTTCAGATCATTTGAGAGTTGTATTGAGGAGCGCATGATGCCACTCTTCATAGGAGATTCAAATAGGAGAACAACTTGTAAGTGGCCACCTTAAATACCTTTTCTCATGATTGGATACACCTGCCTATGAAGTTCAAAGCTCAATGAGGTTATAAAACCAATTTAGTGCTTTAGTAAGTCAGTAAAAAGTAGTTAAGAGTGTTCAAATCCAGAAATTGATAAGGGTGCCCATACTTTTGCACCAGTCAAATTTTGTTTACCCTTCGTCAGGCTGCATAATTTTACAACGTTAACAGCGACCCCTTATCTCGGAAGGGGGTGGAGATATTTTATTGAAATTTGGCCAATATATTTTGGACCAAAACTGCAGAGATGTCACGAAATTTCAGCCCTCTACGGCTTTTGGAAAAAAAAATGTATTGCAATTTTAAAACGGAATAGTTACAATTGTACCTATTCAGCCGGACAACGGTTAAATGCGGATTGCACATTTTCTGTTAGTACAATAAACCTCATTTCAAACCAGAAATATTACTCAGTCCATCAATTATTAGATATATGAAACTGAAATAGCTGTTGCAAAAACCCAAATTGTTATAAAGAAAAAAGGTTAACATTAATAGGGGTTGCACAAACTTTTTCATATGACTGTATAAAGGAGCCACACACCATTCAGAATATAAGGTGATAAATAAGCCGCACTGTGCCCCCCATTATCTATAATCTGTCGCCTAATAAATATAAACTAATCAGTCTCTGTGACACTCATCCAATTAATTATAAGGCTATGTTCACACATTGCGATTTTGTAGCGGAAAAAACGCAGCGTTTTACAGTTGCAAGCAAAGCGCATATTTTATGCAGTGTTCTTCCTGCCAACACATCAGCATTTACAGCACAATTTTATGCTGCAAATACTGAATGTGTGCACAAAGCCTTAGGGGTACTTTGCACGCTGCGACATTGCTACTGCGATATCGTCGGGGTCAAATCGAAAGTGACGCACACCCGGCGCCGGTAATGACGTCGCAATGTGTAAAGCCTAGATGTGCTGATAAACGATCACAAAAGCGTCGAAAATCGGTGATCTGTGTAGCGTCGGTCATTTTCATAATGTCGCACCAATAGGAGATACGATGTTGTTCCTCGTTCCTGCGGAAGCACACATCGCTGTGTGTGAAGCCGCAGGAGCGAGAAACATCTCCTTACCTGCCTCCACCGGCTATGCGGAAGGAAGGAGGTGGGCGGGATGTTTACGTCCTGCTCATCTCCGCCCCTCCGCTTCTATTGGCCGCCTGCTGTGTGACATCGCTGTGACGCCACATGACCCGCCCCCTTAGGAAGGAGGCGGGTCGCCGGCCAGAGCGACGTCGCAGGGCAGGTAAGTGCATGTGAAGCTGCCGTAGCAATAATGTTCGCTACGGCAGCTATCACAAGATATCGCATGTGTGACGGGGGCGGGTGCTATCGCCATGTGACACCCCCCCCCCACAATTTATCATACGTCCATAATAGCTTCACAATGAACTGTGGGGGGGGGGGAC